>NW_004524606.1:13636254-13639357 GCF_000260255.1 Octodon degus
TTCAGTACCGGGTAACAAACTCTGACCTTGTGCTTGCATGCACTTATGCCACTGAGCTATCTCCTCAGCCCTAATCGAATTTTGAATCCAGTACAATTCTAGTTATCTGTGTTAGTCACAAACTCATCATTTTTTATATGTGTATTCCTATTATTTTAAGTTGGCAGTACAGGTATGTCATATTTTAGTGAGTGATTTCAAACTCATAGAACTAGAGAATCTATTCTCTACTTCTGCAATATTTCTAGACATAGTACCAGCTACTGAGTGCAAACATCATGCATAAGACAAGCTCCAAGGCTATGCTGTACAAATGACACAGAATGAAATTTTTACGCTGATCTGGTTATTATTTTAAATAGACTCTCTTCACTAAGCACAATAGTTTTTAAAAATTGAAAATGCCATAATTTATAAAATCTCTTTTGTATCAGGCAGAGTCATTTAAAAAATACATTCTTTCCCCACCTCCTCTACTTTAAAGTTATTCAAACCTGAAAAATGTTTACACAATAGAAAAAAAAGTCACTTGTTTTCCTGTAGAATTATTATTAACCCAGCTGCTGAGATAGCTCAGTGGTCTAAAGTGCCTGCTTAGGCAAGCTTAGGCAAGCGTACAGGGACTGTGTTTCAGTCCCCGGCACCACATGCCGGGCCAGCCCTACCACCAGGGTGGGCTGAGCCAGACAAACACACACACACACACACACACACACACACACAAATAAATAAATAAAAGAATTATTATTACCGTATCCAGTAGCATCTATGAATTTATCTGCCATTTGCATTGTTTTGTTTCTTTCTGCTACATCATAAAAAATTATTCTACAAGCATATATATTTTTATTTCTAAATATTTTGGTGCTATCCTCTAAGGAATAGACAGTGTCTTCTATGGCCAAAATAATAATATCACACCTAAGGAAATCAACATTAATCAAATAATATTATTTAACACAAGTGGTATTTTAATTTCTTCTAGTTATCCCCGATGGTTTTTATAGTTCTTCTCTTTCAAAATTTACTTCTGCATCAATGAGTGCCCTTGTGTAATATTTTGTTGCACCCTAGTCATTTTGGATTTCTTATTGCTGTTTTTCATTTTTTATGTTGCACATTTTATTGAGTTCAGCTACACTTTTGTTTATTTTGCTATTTTTTGTAGGTGTTGCTTTCATTACAGAATGTTCCATTTTCTGAGTTTTCTGAGTAGATTTTCTTTATTTGAGTTAATTGAAAAAATGTTCTCAACTAAAACTTAAAATATAACTAATCCATAAAAGATTTTATTATAAAATCATACCAAGATTCATCTTGTATCTACTTATTTCACTATGAGTGTGGCTAATTTGATATTTTTGTGCAGATCATGTTCATTTTTAAAGACATTTCTGTCATTAAAAACTCATTTTGAAGTGACACACAATGAAGCTTTAAAGAAATCCTTCATTTTTCTCTGTGCTCTCACTAATCCTTGTCTAACATCATCACTCTCAAAGCTTCCCCCGGGAGAAAAAGCTCTAAACTCTTGTGTAAAACATAGTCGTCTACTTCACTCACTAAGCTTTATCCGCCAAGACAAAACACCTTTTCCTGCAGGAAGCCAGTGCTCTGTGTGTGCCTGGCTCAATCAGATTCAGTTTTTGTTATTCTGGCAGCTGTACAGTGGTCTCTTTGCATGGCTTTAATTTGCTGTTCCCAAATGGGTATTATTGGGAGAGTACTGCTATCTGTTTATTGTCGTCCATGAAATGTCTACTCATGGTTTATTTTTAGTCCACTTCTTAATATTTCATTATCTATTTATGTGGTACAGGGTCTTGCTTAGCAGCTCAAACTGCTAATGATTCTCAGCACTGAGATTATAGGTGTGTGCCTCCACTCCTTGTATCAGTGGCCAGCTTGAGGAGGAGCCTGCATGGCATGTATGACCAGGGATTGAACTCGGGTTCTTGCGATTGCCAGGCAGGTGCTTAGACCACCAAGCTATCTCCCTGGCCTTCATCCATTTTTAAAATGTAGTTGTTCTCTAAAATTGCATCGTTCTGTATTCTAGATGCTAGTGTTTTGATTTGTTTTGTTTTGTTAATAATTTTACTGAGAAACAAATAGCAATGAGACAATTTCAAAACCAATCAGTAGGACAGTTTCAATAAATACATTGCACTTTGATGTCTCAGTGGTTATTCACTGTACAAGATGCAGACATGACAGCCCATCCAGAAACACTATTAGAACAACACTTCTTATTCATTGAATTAAGAGAAAGTAGCTATATATCTATCCTAAGTATTGTGAATATACAGATACAAAATGGTCATTCATTTGTATCCCCTTTTTTGTTTAGTTTTGTCAGAGATGGGTATTCCATTGTCATTTAAATATTGTAGATATGTGAATTCAGCAAAATATTCCAATATAGTCCAGGAGTCCATAATAGTAGTGGGTCATCTGCAGGACTGGCAATGTCAGAAGTTATTGACCTGAGCCCTTTACAGCCCAGCATACCAACACGGCTTCACCCCTTATACCTCATTTTTGTACCTTTCTGCTGGATGGTTAAGATCAAGATAAAGCAAGACCTATATAAGAAGAAATGTAACTTTTGTAGATACTAGTGTTTTGTTAAACACAATTTGCAAATATTTTCTCTCATTTTTCAGCTTGCATTTTCTACTTCTTTAAAAGGTCTTACCCAAGTGAAAATTTTAGTTTTAATAAAAGCCATTTCATCAAGTTTTCCTGTTATGGCTCATAATTTTGTGACAAATATATAAGTTATTTTCCTGGTTCTATGTTCTAAATATTTTCTCATTTTCTTTTTTCTTTTGTGGTGTCATGGATTGAATTTAGGACCCTGAGCTTGACAAGCAGACACTTGTTCTACTGAGCTATCTCCGCAGCTGCCTATTTTTTTTTTCTAAATATACTATAGTCTTAAATTTAAGTCTGTAATGCATTATACTTACCCATCAAATTAATGTTTGTATAGATCTAGTATTATGTTGAGATTTCTTTTTCCTATTAATGTCCTTTCCATACTCTGATTAAAGAATTTCCTTCTTTAATGAATTTGCCTTCTCTTACACTGAAAAAATAA
>NW_004524606.1:13639457-13662261 GCF_000260255.1 Octodon degus
CTTATTCCACTGAGCCATCCCCCCGGCTTTTTAGTTCATTCACCTCCTTGCTTTTGTAAATGGTACACCAACTTGATTTTGTGTAAAATGTAGAATAACATCTTTCACACTATACTTTACCAGACCCGTTTTAGCTAATCCTGTGCCTTGTATTTCTATGTGAACTATAGAACAATCTTTTCTACCTACAAAAACAATACTGGAAATTTGATAAAAATTAAAATCAAGCCAGGATTTATGTATGATAGTCAACTGCTTACCACCAAGCTGAAACCTCAAAATTAAAACTTTATTTTGTAATACTGTCTTCCTAAATTACCCTGGCTAACTTCAAATTTGGGATCCTCTTGTCTCAGCCTGCAGAGTAGATCAGATTACAGGCATGTCCCATTGTATGTGGCTGTGAGAGTTATCATTTTTATTCTGTTGACTTTAACAATCCCTGAATAAGACACATATATCTCTTTTTTTAAGGATTTCATTAAGAATTATTTTCTTTACTATATTTCTTTGTTTTGGAAAACAGATTATTTGTATGCTTCTTTTCTTTTTTAAAATTATACATACTTTTGTTTTAATTTTAATTTCTATATGTTAATTCTTGTTTTACAGAACTCAAATTGATTTTTATATGTTGAGTTTGTAATATATAACCTTGATGCATTCACTTATTATTTCTAGAAGATCTTTAGAGGTTATTTAGAATTTGCTACATTCATTTTATCTGCAAGTGATGGTGTTATTTGTTTCTTCACAATCTATTTGACTTTGGAATGTCTTTCTGCCTAATTGAGATGAAGAGAAATTCCAGCTGGATTTGCATAAGAGTGGTGAAAGTAGACATTGTTTTCTTATGTTCTGTCCTAAGGGAAAGTGTTCAGTCTTTCATTAAACATAATAATGATTATAGTTTTATTCACTGAAGCTTTTAGAAACTGAACTCTTGTCCCCCCTCAAAATTCATGTATTGACAGGCGTGGTGGTATACACTGATAATCCCAGCTCTTGGCAGGCCGAGGCAGGATTTTGCAAATTCAAGACCAGCCTGGGCTATAAAATGAGCTTGATGCCAGCCGGAACTGCATAAGGAGACACTGTCTCAAAAAGACAAAAATAAATAAATAAAATGAAATATCAGCCCCCCATGAAGGTTAGTATAAAATGAAATCTTTGAAAGTAATTGAACCATGAACACAGAAATATCATAAATGAATTTAGTGCCTTTATAAAAGAGACCTCAGACTCAGGCCATAGGAGAACCTGTACTGTACCATCCTGCAACTCAGTGGTGTCTTGAATTTTCTGTTCAAGGAGATTATGGTGCCATAGAGGAAAGTGATCGATGATGTAGAGTGTGCCTAAGCAGAGTCACCTAGAGAGAAAACATTCTCTCAGGCTTTCACAGAGAGCAAATCTGTCAAGGATGACCGTGACTCATCTACATGACTGACACTGACAAAAGATCTATAAACTACAGTACAGGGTTTCAGGGTAAATCCTGAGGGGATTTGACTGACCTTATCAGATACAAAAGTTACATTTCTTTTTATATAGATCTTGCTTTATCTTAGTCTTAACCAACGAGCAGAAAAGTATAAAAGGTAAAGCTATATTAATATGCTGAGCTGTAAAAGACTCAAGTCAACAACTTCTGACATTGTAGGTGCTATGGAAAACCCACTCCTATTATGGACTACTGGACTATATTGGAATATTTTGCTGAATTCAAGCACCTACAATAATTGAAATGGTAATGGAACATCCATCTCTGACAAAACAAAATGGAAAAGAGGGATATAAACGAAGGACCATTTTGCATATATATATATATATATATATATATATATATGCAAAATAGGTTAGATATATAGCTACTTTCTCTTAGTTCAGTGAGAAGAAAGATTTGTACTAATAGTGTACAAATGTCATGTCTGCATCTGGTTCTCTGAATAACTACTATGGAAGAAAACAGTATGTGATATATTAATTATTGTAACTGTCCTACTAACTTGTTTTGAAACTGTCTCATTGTTATTTTTTTCTCTTTAAAATTAATCTTTAAAAAAGAGACTTCAGGGCCAGTGAGATAGTGCAGCAGACTAAGTGCCTGCTTAGACAAGTGCATGGACTGGTGTTCAATCCCTGGTACTTCATGCTGTACCAGCGTCACCCTTGGGCGAGCAGAGCTGAGACCAAGTCCAGGCATGGTGGGGAAAGCCTGTAATCCCAGTGCTGAGGAGCTTGAGAACAGGAGGATCACTATGAGTCTGATCTATGTAGTGAGGTGCTGTACCAAATACATTTTAAAAAATGTTTGAGAGAGAGAGAGAGAGAGAGAGAGAGAGAGAGAGAGAGAGAGAGAGAGGAAGGGAAAAACAGACAAGCAGACAGAGCCAGATATAGAGACAGAGACAGAGACTGACCTCAGAGCATTTCCTTTTTTTTCTGCATTGTAGACAACATAAGAAGGTGGACAACTCAGGAGCTGAAAATGGGTCCAGCACAGATACTGAATCTCCCAACATGTTGATCTCAGGCTTTACAACTATGAGAACTAGATTTCCATTTGTATGTGACCAAGACTACAATATTCTGTTGCAGTAACTTGAATGTGGAGACAGATCCTCTGTATTAATTCTCTAAAGCTACTGTTTCATTTTATGTTTCTGAGAGGTTTTATCCTGGGTTTATGTTGACTTGTCTGATGCTTTTTCTACATCAACATGATCAAAAGAGTCCTCTTAATTTATGGATGGGATGGGCTATGTTACATTGACTAATTTTCAAGTACAGTAATAAACCAAGCTACAGGTGTTGAAATTTTATCTTTTTGGACAAAATGCAGAAATTTTACTTCCATCTTCATATTTTTAGATTCCCTTCTTTTAAACTTAATTGTCTTAAAGTTTCCTCAACATTCACTGAACACTGATTGAGGGCTGCTACTTTTTTTAGTTCATAATAAGTTATAACTGAAAAAAATTTGTAAGGCGACAATTTACCATGTTTGTTTTTTATTCATTTCAATGTTCCTCTTTCCTTTCCCAGGTCTCAGTTTTCTATCATCTTTCATTTTTTTTTTTTTTAGTTTTTGTGGCACTTAAAGCAGTTAATATTTCTTTTTATCTTAGCACTCTTAATTTTCTTTTTCCTTTACCTATTCTTCATGTGTAGGAAAGACAGAAACAGTTTCATCTAACTCATCTGAGAAGGTCTTCATTGCCCTGAGTTTCTAGACTCAGGACTGCATTGGGCACTTCTCTTTTAACGCATGAAATGAGAAAGTAGTATTCCTTTCTTCAGGCCTCTACTGTTTCAGATGAGAAGTGCCCTCTCATTTAAATTGGTTTCTCTATGAGTGAGTATTATTTCTGTGACAGTTATTAAAGTTTTTTCTGCTTTTAATTGTAGAAGTTTACTTATAAGGTTTTGTATGGATTTCTTTAGATTTACCCCATTAGGAGTGCCTCAGGTTCTTAAATTTATGTCTTTTGTCAAATTTGGAATGTTTACAATCATTAGTTTGTGACAATTTTACCAGCTTTGCAATTTTTATCTTCCTCTTTTTAAAAGTGAGTAACACAAGTATTTGATATTTTGCTACAGTTCCACATGTTTCAAATATTCATTTTAAATGTTATATTTCTACTTCATTATTCGAGCTGAGGTCATTTTATTGATCTGTCTTCTAGTTAACTCAGTAAGTTCACTTTATTTATGTCCTAGTATTGCCTCCACTGCATGATTTTTTTTCACGTACTGCATTTTTCAGTTATCTCAGAATGATTTAATTATTTTATATTTTGTTTGCATAGGACATTGATTTTTTATTTGTTTCCAGATAATTCATATTTATTTTATTATTTTTATTATGGCTGCTTAAAAGGCTTCTTCAATAATATCAACAATTCATTCATCTTGGTTTTGACATCAATTGATTTTCTTTCTCATACAAATTGTGGATTCTTGGTACCTGTCATGGTGAATATTTCTGGCTTTTAGTGTTGGTTATTTGGTTCCTATGTTAGGGGCCTTTCATCCTACCTAAAACTCTTTACTTATCAGGAAGTTTTCCCATTTAGGCTTTTCATATAGGCTCTTGGTAGAAAGAAGTTCCCATGAACTTTTCATTCATGGAGCCCTTGCAAATAGACTTAGACATATTTTCTTTTTCTTGCACTGTTGGGACTCTCATATATTCATGACTGGTGCTCCCTGAGAGGGTGGAAGGGCCTTCCCTAGACCGTCTGGTAGTGATCACCTGGTGTCTCAGTGCCACCTTCTGTAGTGAGGTGGCTGGTAGAAGACCTGCACCTGGATCTGCCTGTGACTCTAGTTTGAAGCCCAGGGAGACTCCAGTGTTCACAGATGTTCCAGGATCAAGCCTTTGAGGCTATGTGGGTACTGTGGGAAAGTCAGACAGCTACTAGTACACAAGGGTAGTGGGACCATGTTAGCCCAAGTGGGCTTTCAAGACACTACTGCGAAATCAGTAACTTGCATGCTTTGGTGCTTTTTGTAGCAAAAGGTGAGGATTTCACCTACGTCTCTACTGGACTTTTCCTTTCTTCATCCTTGGCCTCCAAAGCCAGGTAGTTCTGATCTTCTTCTCTATCTTTTAGCAGTTTTGTACCACAAAGCTCTCTGGTACCCAGCTTAGGAAACACAGGAAGTATTTTTTATTACTTTTTTTTATTATTTTTATTTCAGTTATTTATGTCATATTATTTTCATTTATAGTATTACCTCAAAGTAGAAGTATCATGATCTATATAGACTAGATAAGCAGTGATTACTCACAGTAGTAACATATATTCAGTTCTTGATGCTATTTGTTTACCTTCAGGCTATTTCACAATGTGGAAAATACAATGGCTACAGTGTCTTCACAGCTCTGGAGATTATATCAAGTGTACACTGCTAATGTAATGGGAGAACCACTTCATTTAGAATTTTAAAATATGAATTTCTGGTTTCTTGAACATTGAAGCAAGTAAATATTTTCAGCTCCACATAAAGCAGGTGTTGAAGACAGTTGACTTACACTCTCTTCAAGACTGAAGGTGGACACTGATGACAGGAATCCTGTAAGAGCAAGATAAAAGGTGTGATATACTGTAGCAACAAACAAAAGCAAGACAAATCTTACTTGCAGTTTCAAATTTAGTCTGTCCATGAAATCTGTGCAATAATAAAACTTTAAATAGTCAATTTTAATAATAAAGCTTTGCTGCCTAAATTCAATGAGTTTTCAACATTTGAAAATCATGATATTTTCTTAGTTTGATGAAGAAATACATAGGAACAGTGTATGAGGTAGATCTAAGAAAGGGAACGCCAAAAATTGTAAAGATTGCCATGATTGTACTTCTTGAACCCTTTGCTGAAAATATGCATAACCCTGGAATATTTTGTAAATTATAATGTCAACTCTTCAGACTTTTATATATTTTTTTCTGTGATATTGACAAATAATATATAAACAGGGTTGGAGGAAAACAATGCAATTAACACTGCAAAGTCTCCAACAGAGTGAGAGAAACCTACAGACTAGAAAAACTATTTGAGAACTCATAGGCCAGTATTCAAAATTTATAAGAAGCAACACAATTGCAAAAAAAAATATAGATATACAAAATTCCACAAATAATTCAACTAAAGTGGACTGAAAATATCTGAATATTTTTAACAGAAAATACACAAATTATCAATCAATAAATGAAAAAACATGCATAATTACTAACTTGTGAGGCAACATATGAAACTATTATGAGATAATACTGCTAATCATTCAGTGTGACAATTAACAAACAGATGAAAATAACAAATGCTGTCATAAATGTAAATAAATAGGAACTCTAATATATTGTTGGTGAGGGTATAAAACAATAAATCCAATATTAAAAAATACTGTGTGGGAAAAAAAGGACAGATGCTCAATATCACCTGTATTGTATGATAAATTAACACATAGTAAGATATTATATTAATTAAAATATAATTACATAAAAAATACTGTAGAGCTCCCTCCAAAAATTAAAAATTGACTATCTTATCACCTAGTAACCCCACTACTAGTTATAAAGAAAATGAAATAATGTATCAAAAAGATTCCTGCATTCCTATATTTATTTCAGAAGAATTCACAGTACTCAAGGTATATAATTAAGTATTCAATAGTTAACAAATGGATAAAGAATATGTGGTATACACAATGTAGAATTATTTCATCATAAGAGGTATTATATTCTTTATTTGGTACAACATGGAAAGAACTGAAAGCATTGGACATTATGTTAAGTGAAGTAAGACAGGCACAAAAAACACAATGTGTGATTTTACCCTTTCAGACAATAGTAATGTTTTTTTCTAGATGTCCCACCAAGGCCTCATGCAGTGATAGGGCTTTGTCAGAGGACATTGAATGTAGAGTGTGTGATTGACTCATAGTGCAATGCTAGGGTTGAGTGTGCTAGATGCTGGAATTACAAGTCGGTAATTGCTAGATCAGTCTACTGACTGAAGTGCTACTGCCCTAATCCTAGTAGACAGATGGCTCAGTTATTCTCTCATTGCTGGGACAAATACCTGACATCCAAAATGAAGGAAAGAAAGGTTTATTTAGCTCACATTAGTGGAAGTTTTAGTTCATACATAACTGGCTCTGAGACAGTGTGGCACATGGCAGAGAGTATAGATTCATGGTAGCGGCAAAGAACAGGAGAGCAAGAGCAAAAGGGCAAGAACGGTGACAAGAATGGCTACAGAAAACAAGTCTGTCTACTTATGTTGCATTCAGGCTATCCACCCCCAGGCCACATATAGCACTCACACCCTTAATCTCAGCAGCACACGTAATCTCAGCAGATCATTAGTTAACCACAAACTCTAGAAGTACAGCCCATGACTGCATGTGGCTTTGGAGGGACAACTAGACACAAACCATAACAACAGAATACAATATAAGAGACAGAAAGAGGCTTGTCTCACTCTCAGTTGTTGCTTTTGATATCTTCCCATGCCATGAACTTTTGCCCCCTGCCATGTGGTGCCTTGCCTTGAAACCACCTGATCTTAGACTGCAAGCTGTGTACATTCTGAGCTAAATAAACTTTTACCTGTTCAACTTTGGGTATTGAATATGTTGTCTGTATAACTAGGAAAGTAACACAGGAATCTTTAATTAAAAAAGGCTGTTCTCATAGAAAATTGGGAATAGAATAGTGTCCACTAGTAATTGGGGAGAGTAGGTGAGAAAAGAGTTAGGGATAGTCTAATGAGCAGGTCTAATGTTACAGTTAAGACAATAGAACTGTGTAGTATTGCACAGTTTGATGACAGTAGTGCATTGTAGATCTCAAATTAGAAGAAAGAATATCGAATGTATTCATTATAAATAAATGAAAGTTTGGGGTTATGGATATGCTGATTAACCTGATCCTTACATGGTGTTTATGTGAATTAAACATCATATTGTACCCCATAAATATGTAAAATCATGATGTGTCCATAAAGAGACATTTCTAAAATATCTATTTTGTAAATGTACTCTGGGGCTCTATGAATAATGAATTTAGCAAGAGAGAAAGAATGAGATCTGAGAAAGAGGAGGCTAAGTTGAAGTTTGTGAGAACAATGATATGCTCAGAAGAGGATGGAAGCTGTGATGGTGGTGGAGGTGATTAGATTCTCAACATATCTGGAGGTAAAGCTGACAGAGTTTACATTCTATTATATATGAGGTTGGTGAGAAACATTGCTTTTAGACTAATGCCAGTTTGGAGTTGGGTGGTCTAAACAAAAAAAGGGATACAGATGAATGTCCATTTTGTATCTGTGTAGTCAAAGTGGTTAGGATAGATATATAGTTATATTCTCTTAATGAATAGAGTGATTTGTTCTAATAGTGTTTGTAAATAGAATATCATGTCTGCAACTTGCACAGCAAATAACCACTAGGAAGAGAGCATGCAAGGTGTTAATTATTGAAATTGTCCTACCAATTTGATTTGAAACTGTCTCATTGCTATTTGTTTCTCAATAAAATTATGGGGGGAAAAAGATGGCAGAAGGGCCTGGCAAAAACAATAACTCTTCCCACGTCCATTACAGGGCAGAGAGAGAATGAAGACTGTGGACAAGGACTCACCCCTCAGAGTCACACCAGATGGACCAAACCCTTCCAACCAGATCCTACTTCTGAACATTAGATTTTCTAACTTTTAGATCTAAGCCATAACATTCTGTCCCTGGCACCAACACTCTGTCTCATTAAGCAAAATGCATCAGTCCCTTTGTTAGGGTTTCCAGACAGTTCCAGAATTGCTGAAAAGGTCAAGTCTAAAGTTTCCTCTGAAACACAATGAAAAAAATCTTAGCTGTAAAATACTGAAAAAACTAAAAGAAAGTTGAATGCTTCCAACATAAAATAGTACATGATACATAATTCCATTCCAAAAAGAAATAGATAGAAATACAGGGATATAAAGGCATTAGATCAAAGCAAGACTGAAATCCCACAAGAAAATCATTAAATCCTGTAGTTCCAACACCAACAGCAGTGTATTGGGCCCAGAATGGTCTGCCAGCTTTGCTGATACACTCTTTTGTGAAAACGCTCGGCCTTCTCCCTGTGGTTTTCCTCAGGAGACATTCCATGTTCCCTGCATGTGCAACTTCCTGGGATAAACCTACACTCTCTTCTTCTCTCTCATAGTTTCATGCACTGATTCCTCAGAATCATAATGCCTGATCTCTCAGGCCTTCTGAAATCTAGATCATAGTCTCTGTGACCATACAAATCTTGACTTCTGCATGCCTGCACATGAGCATCACACACTTGACACCAAGCTCTGGCATCAGCTGAAGTAAGCAGGTGCTTGGAAGTTGTGGCATTTCTAAACTAAAATGTCTAGTCTAGAAATGTGCTCTGGGTCTCAATGAATAATGAATTTAGCAAGAGGGAAAGAATGAGATCTGATAAAGACTAGGCTAAGTTGAAGTTTGTGAGAACATCCTGATGGCCAGGATGCACAAACCTGAGAAAACATTTCCCTCTGAGGCCCTAAATGAGCTGCAAATTTGGGGATATTTTTGTCCTGGTAAAATTCAGAAATTTTTGTCTTTTGCCACTATCTTTTGGTCACGAATCTGACTGTAAATTTGTCTAAATCAGCTAGCACTACCCGTGACACAGACTGAATATTGACATACCTTGGAATTTCTACCACCAGCTCAGTCCACCTCTCTTTATCTTAGTCTCAGGCAAATTCCAGGACATAAGCAAAGTGGACAACCTTTTCACCAGAGTATACGCCAGATGAATTCTAGGGAACTGGCCAATGCAGTCTTTGCACCTAACCGAGACTTGCTGAGCCTAACCTTTATAGCCCACATTTCTGTTAGCACACTAGCTGCTCAACACAGAGCTACTAGCAGTAGAAATCTCTGTTTACAGCATTGTAAGGTTGCTCTTCAAAGTTTATGATCTCTTCCAGAAAACAAGTTCCAAATATTTCTAAACTACCTGGTCAGGTTCAGTTGCACTAAGAACCTTGTGCAGTTCATGACCATGGCATGCCAAAAATGAAAGATTACTCAAAGTCAGTGTACAATTTAAACTTCAAGAGGGCTGAGAGTGACTACATTTAATGAAGATCCTTTGAAGTGAGACAGTCTCACAAAGAAAGCTCCAAACTGAAACGTGTGTGACCTTTTTATTATTTAAGCTCTTAAGAAATTGTTCTTATTTATTTATTTGGTACAGGGCCTCATTATGCAGCTCAGACTCATTGTGATCCTCTTGCCTCAGCTTCCCTAGCACTCAGATTACAGGCTTACACCACCACTTCTAGTTTCAGTGGCCAACATCCTGGGCTGGTATGGCATACGGTATGAGGGAGTGAACCTGGGGCTTTCACTTGCTAGGCAGGCACTTAGATTGCCAAGCTATCTCCTCGGCCCCTGTGTGGCTTTTTATTGATAGAACTGAGAAGCACAAAAGAAGGTCAATGTAGCCTGTTACATGAATAACCTTGGGGCTAACCTAAGCAATAAATTGAATTATAGGAAGGATAGGGCCAAAGCATTCATTCCTTAAGGCAATGTGTTTTGATCCTAATTGGATTTTTAGCTGTTTTAAGTATAACAAGAGTTATACTTTTTTGATAAAAAGAGTGAGGAATAATGCTTAACCATTATTATGAACTTTCAAATAATAACCCCTATCTAGAGTAAAATTAAAAAATTTTCCTTTCTACATGACAAAGATCTTAAGCATATTGATGGAAAAAATTATATGTACTAGTTTTTATATGTGAGTGTTTGTGGGTAGAAATCAGAGTGTATACAGATGTGTGACATAATTATTACACAATTATATTTTTTAAAAGTTTCCTTTATTAAGAGCATTTTAGCATTAATTTAGAGATGCAAAAAAGGCTTGATTATTTCCACACTCTGGGTTTGTTTTTTTTTTTTTTTTTTTTTTTTTTTTTTTTTTTTTTTTTTTTTTTTTTTTTTTTTTTTTTTTTTTTTTTGGGTTTTTTTTTTTTTTTTTTTTTTTTTTTTTTTTTTTTTTTTTTTTTTTTTTTCCCTCTTTTTTTTTTTTGTCTCCAAAGTGCTTCCTGGCTTGTAGTCTTGTAGCTAAAGCCTTGATTTACCACTGGAACATGCTATTGCCCTTGTCCATGGGACAGATACATAGTAACCAAACTGATAAGACTAGTATTTAGAAAAATACAGAAAATGTAGTAGTTTATAGTGAGGATTACAACTGCTGAGATTGCTTACTGGTACCCAGTATATTTTCTATTAGCTCATAGGCCACAATTTTGTATGCCAAATTGTAATCTAAAATCACAATGGGCATAAAATTAAACAACGTGAGTTAAAAGAGTTCGACTTTATGTATGTATGGAGAGCATGCATTTTCAAACTACCTACTGAGACTAAATATTAATTTCTGGATCCAGAATGGCAATTTCCTTTCCTGGGCGGTTACTCAGGAAGGCACTAGCCAATTGATGTTTTTATAATTACTTTTTATTGCGCTCATGCCAGCTCAACATTCTGTCAGACATACACTTTTCTTAGGATATTGGAAGTTCCATTGTGTTACAATCAAACCCTGTTGGCATCACATGGATTTGCATATTTCTTTTTTGATCTTCAGTAGGTTGATTATATAGTTTACAGTTTAGTTCTGAGAGTCCCTGTACTTCCTGCATTTGAAACATCCTATGAATAACTTAATTTCACCCTGAAAATAATGAAAGCAGTAGTCCACGTTAACATTAAAGATACCATAGTTCCAAGTGATTGAGATGCTTTGGGGTTTTAAATGTTATAAGGAGAGTGAAAAGAATTTCTAGGGCTGGCAGTATAACTCAGTGGATTAAGCGCTTGCTTAGGTAAGCGCAGGGGCCAGGGTTCAATCCTTGACCCTGAATGTCACACAGGCCCCACCCCCAGGCACACTGAGCTGGTGATGGAGTCCGGGTGTGATGGTTCATGCCTGTAATCCCAGAAGTAGGGAGGCAGAAATCAGGAGAAATCACAATGTGTCTGAGCTGCATAGTGAGACCATGCACACAAAAAAAAAAGAAAAGAAAAAAAGAATTTGTAATTTCTTGAGTTTTTTCCTTTCTATGAGTATGAAAGGATACAGATAAATAATACACAGTGGGTTAAGAGTAGGATGGTTAGGGGCCAGGGAGATAGCTCAGTAGAATAAACGTTTGCCTGGCAAGTGCAAGGTTCTGAGTTCAATTCCCTGTTCCGCAAAAAAAAAAAAAAAAAAAAAAGACTAGGATGGTTACATTAGACCATGGATGTTCCCAGATTTAACACATGACCATACCTGTGTACATCTATATTTATTGCTATGTCACATGGTTTCATGTATATCAAAAACAATAAGCTTGTACTTAGACCTCTAAGTACAGTTTTAAAAAATGGTTTGTTCTAGTCTGCACGTTTGGTACTCCCTTTTCCCACACTGAAACATCAGCTTCCTTCTATCAATGACAAGTTAACTATATTTGCTTAATGAGCATTACATAAAGTAGCTTTAGAATTACTAATTCACATCACAATGGGAAACCAGACAAAAATTAGAGTTCAACATTTGGCTAAGTTCTTTTCGTCTTTGACAAAAGGGGCATGATTAAAATACTTTGCTCAAAATGTACTTAAGCTTGCTCCTTCCCTCCTTTCAGTGTAGTTAAATTACTCATACAGAAAAGAACATGTGCATATTTGTCCAAGCTCCAAAAATTATAAATTAAACATTGACCATCACAGAATATAATATAAAATAACTATCCATAAGGGGATTATGATAAGAAAGCAATAAGCAATTGGATCAGCATTTTGCTTTACAGTTGTATATAAACTAATAGAGAATTAGTGATGAAATTAGAGTATGATTATATGCTAAACACAGAATATCATATGTATGGCAGTTGACGTACCTTTTCAGAAAGGTATGTCAACTGTCATTAATCTACTCAGTTAAAGTTTGATAATAAACTGAATATTTCCCTAAAAATAGTGTAATTTTGGTAGCTTCTGAGGAGAAAAAAGTAGCTTTATAGTATACAAATTTGACAAGTGCCATCTTTCCGACGTGGTCAAAATGAAAATCGCAATTAATGATAATGTGTACTCTGGTGAGATGTACTGAAAACATAATACCTTTTGGACATATTGCTGCCCAAACAAGCTTAGCCTAAATCTAATCTTAAGGAACAGCTATCAAACTCAAATTAAGGAAGAGTCTACTACCAGAAATTCCCACTGTCTTAAAAGATGTAAAGGTCATATAATGGAGAAATCTTGAGCAAGTGTTCCACATTAAGGTAAGCTAAAAGTTAATTTCCTAACTTTGGCCCATTGCACTCCAGTTGTATGGGAAAGTTTCCCATTTCTAAGAAATATACATTGATTTGGGCCTATTTGAGCATCACAGCAAGAAATCAGTTTAAAACACGTCAGAGAAAAATTAAAGAGAAAACAAATAGTAAAACACTGCAATATTTGTATTGTGTAGGATCTGTGTGAAAAGTATGAAACAATGCTTTGGTTTTTTTTTTGTTTTGTTTTGTTTTTCAAAGTTTTATTGATAAACAGATAGCAATGAGACAGTTTCAAATCTAATCGGAGGTACAGTTTCAACAAATACTACACTGCATATATTCTTCTCAGTGGTTAATTGCTGTACAAGAAGTGGACTTGTGATCCTATTTACAAACACCATTAGAACAAATCCCTCCATTCATTAAGAGAATGTAACTATATATCTATCCTAACCACTTTGAATACACAGATACAAAATGGACATTCATCGGTATACCCCATTTTTCTAAGTTCCATTATTGAATATTATAGGTGTGTAAACTCAGCAAAATATTCTAAAAGAGTCCAGTAGCCCATTATAGCATTGGGTCTTCTGTTTAACTGGCAATGTCAGAAATTATTGACCTGAGTCCCCCACAGCTCAACATAACAGCATGGCTTTATTTCTTATATTTCGTCTTCATACTTTTCTACTGGATGGTTAAGACCAAGGTAAAGCAGGACCTATGCAACAAGAGTTGTAGCTTTTTGGTCTGAGGAGGTCAATGAAATGCCCTCAGGATTTATCCTGAGATCCTGTACCTCAGAATGTAGAACCTTTGTCAGTGCAGCCATGTGGATGAGTCACGGCCATTGCTTGGCCAATGTGCTCTCTGTGAAAGCCTGAGGGAGTGTTTTCTCCCCATGTGACTCTCCTTAGGCACACTCTACGTCATCGATCACTTTCCTCTTTGGCCCCATAATCTTCTTGATCAGAAAATTTGGGACACTACCGAGGTACATGACGTTACAGTACAAGTTCTCATGTGTCCTGAGTCTTAATTGACCTTAGAAAGTTAGAGCCAAAATGTTGGCTTTCATTGTAGTCCTCCTTTTTCTCTAATTTTGGTCTGCAAACTTAGGTTGTTAACCATCCAGAAGACAAGCTTATTGTTATTATCAAACGATTTAGGCTATTAAGCTTAACCTCACTATCTCACTGCATTTCAAACATCTTAGGTATAATAAGGAGCAGGTATTTTTCATCAAGTATTGATATGTTGAACTTTGAGTCCCTGAATAATATGACAAAAACATTTTAAAAATAACATTATATTTTAAAAATAGGATAAAGAATTATATACTTCTCATGTTTGCACATAAGTCCAAAAATCTCATCATATACAACCTTGAAGCAGGACAGTCCCACAATATTCCTTTTCCTTTCTCTTATTTTCATTCACCACCCCCTTCTTCTTGAACAATCACCTACCCAAGAGGCATCATAGCAGTAAATGGCATGTCATGACAAGCCGCCCATATTCAGACTACCAGAATGACAGGCACTCCAAACATGAAACTACAGTTACAAATTACCATCTGCAGTGCACTAGCTTAGTTCACAGGTATCAGTATATATATTTAATTCCTACTGGGCGGGAGGTGTGGGGGAGGTACGGCAGAGTGGTGGGGGGCAGCCCAAGGGGGTGGGAGAGGGTCAAGCCCACGCTGCGCCTGGGCTGGGACTGGTCCTGCCGGTGCAGGTTAGCAGGAAGCTCTCCACACACTCACCGGATCTGGGCTAGGACTCATGAAACAATGCTTTGGACTGGGTATAATCTACAGAAAAGTTGTATTTACTTTACATTAAATTATTTCAAAATAGTTAAATATGTCCTGAATAAAATATCCTGAATACTTTTACTCTCCAGCTATGTGATACAATTTTTCTCTACAAGTAGATTCCACTAAGAATTTTGGCAGAGAATAGACTGTGTTACTACTTGAAAATTCATTATTTGCTTTACTTTTTAAGAGAACTCTAAATATTAGTTGAATGAATGAATAAATGAATGAAGTACAGATTTTAAAAAAAGGAAAGAAGAAAATGACATAGAAAAAACAACAGAGGAGGTGATGGATTGAAACAACAAAAGAAAATACGCTGCTTTCTGAATATTTTGTTAACCAATTAAGTTAGGAGGAATATATGAAAATGTCACTAATCATAAATATGTATATATATTTTAATACCATGTGCATATGTATGTAAATGTGTATTTATACCTCTTTGTCATTGAGCAGTCTTTTCACATGAAAACATTATAAATTTATGAGTATGACAAAATATATAAGTCATCTTTATTGTGACCCTTTTATTTTAAAAATTGTTTCTCACTGAGGTATAAAAATTATCACAATTAGGAATGTGATATTTCTTTTAAGTTTTTGCTAGATGCTAATTTTGCATAAGCTGATAGCATTTTTGATCAAAACTGAAATTTAAAATCACTTTTTAAATTTGATGATTTATGCTGCAGTGGATTTGTCCTAATAAGGACCATTTTAATTGCATTTGCTTTCAGTTCTGCCTTTTCTGCAGGTTGTGGAAATCTCTAATATTTTAAAATTTAAGTGTTTTTATTCATAATATTTGAAATGAAGTATCTCTCCATTGAAGAATCAAGATGCACTTTTACTTACAATTTTTGTTTTTTGTAGAAATGGCTCTAAATGCTTAGCACCACTAAAATCTTTGTAGTTTGAAAATTGACTCAAATTCTTCTGAACTAAGTTTTCTGTTTCTAGAAACAACTTTTGATTCTGAAAATAACTATCAAAATACAAATGTATTTTTGTGAGGCTCTAAATACAAATTCATAGTTGATTGCTGAAACAACTAAAAAGTGTTGATTGTAATCCAGAGAGTTTTTTTTATTGTAGTTTCCTCTTTGTTAGAATTTTTATTTTCTTGAAATTTAGTGCAATAGCATAAAACTTTTTTATAGCTTATATATAATGTATGATTGCCCATAAATCTGAACTTTTCCTGGCATTAGAAGTGTACAAGCACCATGGTGTAATAAATTTATTACAATGACTGACTTTAATAGCCCCTCACAGCTTACGTTCCAGGCATTAAAGCTTTTGGAATGCTTTAAAACTAAGTTCCAGGTATTTCATTGCCTTCACCTGTTTAAATAGGGGTAAAATAATTGAAAAGTCAGTAAGTCTACACTTGTATATTTTACCCTATCCCATCTAGAGAAATTCAGTTGAAATTCACCTGACACAACCTAGTCATAAAATGAATACATGTTTCACATGTTGATACATCAACCCGACTCGTTAACACTCAGGGAGTAGTGAGTCACCATAAAAGTAGGATAAATATTCTTTGCAGAATATAACAAGCATTAGGTTCATTTGTTTTCGCAGAATCCAGCCTTTATTGTCTTCCAGAATCAGACCATCATCACCCTCTCCCTGGAATCATTGATTCAGAGTTAATTCAGAACACCACAAACACCATGGAGAAAGGAGGCATCTCTCCTCAAAGTGACAATTTGCAGATGAAATCTAGAGTGTACTGTGGTCATCACAGAAACAGAACATAGCACCAGCTATAGTAGGGCAGAGCCAAGCTCCAGAGAGGGTTGGGCCCTAAGGACATCCTGTGATCTCCTGGATCTACCTGTGCCTGAAAGGTTTCTATTCTTCGAGTTTTCATGTGTAAGAAAATATAGTCTATTTCTGCCACTGTCAGTTTGGGGGTGAGTGTTAAATCCCTTGAATCAAAAAATGCCATAAACAATAGAATTGATTTTATTGATAAAGAGATTGATAACTGTGGGATGCACTTCTAAGCTGTTTTAGCACAGCACTGAAATGTAGGAAGCAAGGGCAACAACCTGATGCAGAGCATCAGGGAAAACACTACTGACATAAATTTTGAAAAGACTCTTCACTTATTTGGGATGACTTTCCAGACTTGTAATAAAAAGGCCTGAGTTTAATTGTTTGATACAGTAATTACTTAACACAATGTTTATCAAGTAAATAATTTTCTTAGGGTACTAGATATAAAAATGACTATTCTATCTCTTAACTACTTTATAGGACAACTGCAATAAAAGTAGTGATATTAAACGTATGGATACTAAAAAGCTTTTAATTCTGTAGCATGCCCCAAAAGAAACAATAGATAATAATAAAATATAATTTCCTACTAATATCAAGTAGTTTATTTGCATCATGTCAAATTTATCTTTTTCCCATTAGGTAATCTGTTTAAATTTACCAAATTCTGAGGATTAATTGATTTAGGATTAGAAAATGATAGAATGTGTAGTGTTAAGAACAAGTTGCAGTTTATTATGCAGTGTTGAAAATATTTCTATCTTAACAGCTGCAAAAATGATTTTCACATAACGACATTTAAGAAAAGTATATCTGTAGATTAATAGAGCATTTCTTTCATAGAGAATATAGTGTATCCTTGAAACAAAGTTAAATTTTGATTTTTTTTTTAATTTTTGAAAGTTTGACAAGTACCTTAACCACTTACTTGTCTAGAGTGTACTGTAGTAAAGTCTCTTTAAACATTAAAAGAGAAGAGATGAAGCTATAAAGAAATGGAAATCAAGAATCTGTTTAAGTAATGCAAGTTTAACCATAATCTGACTGCAAGCATTTCCGAAATTTGTGCTGAATCACTATATAATAACAGTTTCAGAAGAGTTTAAATTAAAATGCTTGTTAAAAATGAAGATTCAGAAGGCAGCCTGTGAATTTGAGCCTACTGTAGGAGTCCACAATTTTTAGTAAGATGTTACCATTGTTTTTCTGTACACCAGATTCCAGAACCACATTATTACATGACATGGCATTAAAATAAAATAAAATGCACCCAAAATAGCATGTGTTTCAGATAAACAGCTCTAATAATGCTAAAAAGATACCTACTTCTCTCTGGCTCTTTGACTGGTCAAGGAATTCGATGGCAACAATAAAACAATGGCACCTTTCCTCCTCATGGTGCAATTTGTTCAGAGAGCACATTCTATCACTCTATCACATGCCGTATCAAAGTGCCCAGCACTGGGACCTTAGAAGTTACTTGAATTACATGCAAACACTTAGATCAGTTATAAATTAAGTCTTCAGAGGGCCAGATGCTGAGGAATATTTTATCTATGTATTTTTTATTTTTTAATTTGTTAAAAGAGAGAACAAAATAGTATTAAAGCAGAAAAATTGCAAGTAATACAGAATTTCACTTAACAAAGTAATATGAATTTCATAGTATTTGTTGTAACACAGTGTTATCTTCCAAGCAGTGATTTTTTTTTTTTTTTTTTTTTTTTTTGTGGAACCAGGGATTGAACTCAGATCCTTGTGTTTGTCAGTCAAGCACTTGTCCTACTGAGCCATCACCCTGGCCCCCAGTAATTCATATCACCAGGTATATTCATGCAAAATTTAAAGAAAAAAAAAGAAAGAAATATATAAGAAATCAAGAAAATGAAAAGGACAATTGAGAAAAGGAGACAAAACCAATTAAACTTATCTACTCCTTTCTATAGACCAGCAGAAATGCACAGTACTGTTTTTCTATCCATGCTGCTTACATACATAGATAAATCTCTTTCCCCCACTCCCTCTCCTGTCCTTCTCCTCCACACAGTAACTCTTCCCTTTTAAATAAGTTCACTCCTTTCCCCAGTATCTATTTTACCCTTCAGATTCCATTTTCTCTTTCAGGTTCTCACACTAAGGAGGCAATATGATGTTTGCACATGTGGATCTTATTTATTTCACTTAAGAGTATGGTCTCTAGTTGAATCCATTTGTTAATTACAGCCTTGACTTTTCAATCTGCTCATGGATCCTGAAGATTAATAAAAAAAATGTAAAAATGGGGCAGAAGAGATAGCTTGGTTGTCTAAGCACCTGCCTGCCAATTGCAAGGATCCAGGTTCAAGCCCTAGTACTGCATGCCATGCTGACCCCAGACCCAGGCACGCTGTGTCACCAATCAAGACCAAGCATGGTGGTGCATGCCTGTAATTCCAGTGATGAGGAGCCTGAGACAGTAGGACAGAACCTGTACCAGATAAGTAAGTAAATAAATAAATACTTTTAAAATATGTACAAATAAGATGTGTGCATTTTGCTACCTATAGATCAGTGACTTTTTTTGTCCAGTGGTTACAAAAATGACTAAGACATGCAATTAGTTTTATTCTTTGAGTCACTTGCTTCACTGTGTCCAGCTGAGATCTCTTGAGTAAGAGCTATTCTTTTCTTACATTACAGTCCTTCTAGCACTCTTCATGACTGCTTCCATCCTCTTACTTCAATCACATTTTTACCATCACCACCTAAGATAACCACACCTCTACCCATTCCATTTAACTAAGATCCCAGCCATTAACTGTCACTGTCCTTCATTTATTATTATCTATTTGTAATATTTTATCTACCATTCAATATTTTGCTTCTTCATTTACTCATTTATTATTGGTAAGTTCTATTGTAATATAATTTTATAAAAGAAGATAATTTATCTTTTTTTTTCACTACTTCACTTCTAGCACCTAACCAAAACAGGGTCCAGTGCCAGGGAAAATATTATCAAATGTTTGTTGAATAAATGATTGAACAGTGAATAAGCCTCCCATAGAGAAATTATGTTTTATCTAAGTAGAAGTTATAATAAGGCTATGCAAATTTTTCCTTTTTTAGTTGAATCTCCATTTGAAATTTCTGACATGATTTTTAAGAAAAATTCAAATTCAGATATTTTCATTCTCTAGTTCATTTGTTTTTATTTTAGTTAAATATTGCAAAGTTTTTCTCCAAATATTTTCTCAATTTGTGTGTACACTGAAAAGTTGCAAATCTGTTTTAAATTTAGTGCCAATTCAGTCTCCATCATTCTTCAACTCAGATTCTGAGCCTTTGTTGTGCTGTCACTGGGTGGATCTCTGAAAAATCTTTTACTTGAACTTTTGAAGCATACCTTCTATAAGTATTGCCAAAACCATATCATGTGGCTGCTCTGGTGCTAGGGCATGAGGGAAGAAGCCATTTTCATTTGTTGGCTTATTTTTAGCTTCATTGGACTTTCTAAGTAATTGCAGTGGGCTATTCATCTTTCCCTCTTTCTATTCAGTAAGCTAAGCACTGTGGATCTGTTTACCTTCCACCCAACACGAAGAAAGTGGCAGTTAACCACCTTGTTCCTCCCCAGACCTCTGTGTCCTTTGACTTACGAAACTCAAAGGTAGAATGTAGCATCCCATTTTCACTGTTGCTCCCGTCCTGGGTGAGAAGCAGAACTCAGAATTGCTGAGCAGAAACTGAGGATGTCCTCATAATACTCTTGCTTACAAATTGTGTAGATTCTGTTTGTATTTTACCATCAAAACATAGGGGTCATGAGAGCATCTACCTTGCATAGATAATGTCAGGTGTACAGCAGACAGTCCCACATAGCACTTAGCACAATAGCCGACATGCTAAGTGAACAATTAATATCATTGGTGTATCTTTATGACTGTTATCATTTTTGCAATATTTTAAAATTGCAGCACAATTGGTGTAGTCAGATGGATAAGTTTCATTCCACAGTAGGGTCCAGCTGTTTAATTGGTTGGAACAAGGATAGCTGCTATTTGTGTGGAGAGGTCTGAAAACAGTCCACAAACAGCTGCAAGAATGAGGTCAAAGTTTCTTTGAAATGTGAGATTATCTTTTATTATATTCCAAGAAAAGGCCTGATATAACTTGGTGGACTTTTATTGTTTCCCTAAAAGCCAAAAAATTGAATTTTAATAATTATAAAATTTGTAATACTTTTTCTGCCTACTGACTTTATCCCATCTCTCTGCTTTGTTCTAATTATCAAATCAATTTGCTTGGAAACTTCTTTCAAGTGAGATCACTGCAGAATAATTTGGGCTACAAATCATGCCGCATTGCCTTTGAAATATATGCAATAAGTGGTCACATAAATTCGTTCTGCAACCACATGGTAATTCAAGCATATGGCAAAAGAATTTTTAAGTATTACATCTCTCAAGACTGACCTCAAACTTCTAACTAACAGATTGCTGTGATTTTTAATTGAATCTTCATCATTACAAGGTTTCGTTATTAGATAAATGTGGTGTGAATTTCATACTGTGACATACTCTCATGTTTTCAGTATAAATACAGTTTTTCTTCAAAATAGCTTACCGAAAGCAAATTGGCATTATTTCTCTTTTTAACTTTTGGGTTCCAGAGGAATTGCTCCATACATTCACTGTGCAAGGGATTTTAAAATATAAAGACATAAAAGCTATCTGTACAGTGAAACTGACAAAAAAAATGTTCTGGTATTGCTGGCCTCTGCTTCTTCCCCCTCAGGGGAAACACGATTCTCTCTATTGAAGACATAACAATATTTATGTCATTCCATCATGTCAGTCCATTATCACAGCTTGGCAGATTCAACTGAATTTGAAACAAATTTTTCAAAATCAGTTTTTTCTCCCCTTTGGCCATTTCAAACCATAAGTAGATATAATAATATCAAAGACAAACAGAATTGAAATGCATTATATCATCCATAATAGTGAATGAATGTGATATAAAATATTGTTAATTTTTAAAATGTACAATAAATAATGGAAATTTTTATTCTACTTAGAATATTTTTTGGAGATGATTTGAGACTTCTTTAATCACAGTGATGATTAACAATGAGTGTTTAATTTGAGATTTACTTTGGCCAAAGATTAATTAAATAACATAAAATTTAAAATTATAATATTTATTTATTATTTTATTTTATTTTTTTAATTTTATTGAGAAACAAATAGCAATGAGAGTTTCAAAACAGGTTAGTAGGACAGTTATCATAATTAATACATTTCATATTGTTGTTTTCATAGTACTGATTCATAGTACAAGATGAAGACATGATATTCTGTTCATACACTGTTAGTACAAATCTTTCTTCAAATTGAATTAAGAGAAAGTAGCTGTATATCTATCCTAACTATTCTGTATATAAGATACAAAATGGTCCTTCATTTATATCCCTCTTTTTTGTTTAGTTTTGTCAGAGATGGGTATTCCATTGCCCTTTAAATACTGTAGATGTGTGAATTCAGCAAAGTAATCCAACATAGTCCAGTAGTCCATAATAGTAGTGGATTTTCTGTAGGACTGGCAATGTTGGAAGTTGTTGACTTGAGCCTTTTACAGTTCGGCATATTAAGCTTTACTTTTATATTTACTTTATGAATATTAAGCATATTCAGCTTTACTTTTTATACTTTGTTTTTATACTTTTCTGCTGGATGGTTAAGACCAAGATAAAGCAAGACCTGTTTACATAACAAGAAATGTAACTTTTGTATCTGATAAGGTCAGTCAAATCCCCTCAGGATTTAGCCTGAAACCCTGTACGGCAGTTTGTAGATCCTTTGTCAGTGTCAGCCATGTGAATGAATCACGGCCATTGCTTGACCAATTTGCTTCAGTGAAAGCCTGAGAGAATGTTTTCTCTCCACCTGACTCTCCTGAGAATCTTCATCAAGTTTTTGAAATTAGCAGTTAATTGGTAGGATTTTCACCCTGACTAACTATATATGCTGATACCAGTGAACTAAGCAACTGCACTGAAGATAGCACTGTGTAATACTAGGGCCATTCTGTATTGTAATGCCTGTCATTCTTGTTTTCTAAATACACCCTGCTTCTAATGTCATATAAATTACTGCTCTACTGTCTCTCAAATAAATGTTTGTTTAAAAAAAAGTAATAGGAGTAGGATTTTCTGCCGAGTTCCAGGAGCCCCCAGACCGAGTCCTAGCCCAGGTCCGACCCAGTCCTAGCCCAGGTCCGCAGCAGGAAGGAGCTGAGCACAGCAGCCAGACCTAAGCCAGACGCAGCTGGATAACTCCAAACTCTG
>NW_004524606.1:13662361-13699187 GCF_000260255.1 Octodon degus
GCAATTAACGACTAAGAAGAATATATGCAGTGTATTATTTGTTGAAACTGTACTTCCGATTTGATTTGAAACTGTCTCATTGCTATATGTTCATCAATAAAACTGTAGAAAAAAAATAAAAAAATAAAAAAAGTAATAAATGAAAACAAGAGAGAAGAAAATAAGTCATAAGACTGTCCTGCTGCAATGTTATATATGATTAGATTTCTAAATTTTTGTGTAAAAATATATAACAGTGTATTCCTAATTTAAATATTTTTTTTATTTTTGCTTTTTTCCTTCACATTCTGTAGGGATTTAAGGTTTAACATATCAATACTTGATGGAAAATACCTGTTCCATGTTATGTCTAAGAAGTTTGATATTCATACGGATAGTGAGGTTAAACTCAGCTGCCTATGTTATGGGGTAATAATATCATTAAGCTTCTCTTCTTCTCTTAACAATCTAAGCCTGAAGACCAAAATTTAGAGAAAAAATTGACTGCAAGGATAGCCAACATTTTGGCCCTAGCCATTCAATGTCATTGAAGACTCAGGACATAGGAGAACCTGTACTGTGACATCTTATAACTCAGTGGTGTCCCAAATTTTCTGATCAAGGAGATTATGGGGCCACAGAGGAAAGTGATCAATGATGTGGAGTATGCCTAAAATTATAATATTTAAATTTTTAAATAGTTTCTCAGTTTGTCTTATGATCTAATTTTTATTTGAGGCATTTAATGATCTTGGAAACAGTGAAGACAAAGACAGTTGCAACCCTAACTCTTCATGATTGCAATTATGTGTGTCCCATAGACTTTATGGAAATGTAGAACAGTGAGGTTGTTCAGATAAGCAACTAAGTTATTAGGTATTTCCTAATAAAGGATGCTTAGTACTTACTGTCAAAAGGTATTTTTACATGATCAGGTCTGAATTCTACTCAGGAATTAGATATTAGCAAAGATACCTGCATCAGTAAAGATATAGATGGTATTCCATATTATTGAGGAAAGCATGGCTATATCAATACTAACTGATTTCCTACTTGGAAAAAACATAAAACCACTTATACCAGAAAATACAATAAAAAAATTCCAAAAATGCAATCCAATATTTAAATATAAACTACCCAACCAGTAAAAACTTTACAAGAAATAAGAGAATATTTGTATTGCTATTGGTTAAGGGTAGTCTTTTTAATTACACAAACTGTAAGGAGAATATTGGGATATTTTATTGGATGCAAATGGTAAGATTTTGTGTGACAAAATAACACAAATATATGTCATGAAAGAAGGAAAACATTATATAAAAACCCTTAAATTGAAAATTGTACAATGAGTCCAAGATGTACCATATTTAAAAATTAAATATGAACCATATACCATGTTCAAAGCAGATATTCTAAAATACTTGATGTGTCTCTTAAGTCCCTAATTTAAATCATAGAAGGATCTAGGCAGTTTTATGAGGAGAGGGCTATCAACTGGAAACTTTAAGAAATATTTGTAGAGAAGACATCTGGAGTGAATCGCTGCTGTCCTTGGGGAGAAAATGCATCGTGTCCCTCCCTTATCTCAACAGTAGTGAGAAGGGCTTTCGGGCTGAAAGCAGAACCTGATAATGTCCAGTGCATTTGGTGCTAACAGTTAATCCTCATTTTCACTGGGAAAGTATCAAAACTGCTGCGTGAGAGCTGCTGATCCGATGAGCCTCAGAAACCGCTGTTGGGTTAGGATTCAACTGTTTTCTCCAAATGTGTAAGGGAAATACGTCAAATTCAGTAAGTGAGCAGGAAAAGCTCATATCCTAGAAGGGAACTACAGGATTTCCACGTCGAAAGAGAGACCACCAAGGTGAACTCAGGCAAAGTCAAATTTGAGAGTATAATTTAAATATTTGCCAGGTGACCCCCAAGATGAAAAAGAAACTGAAAAACCACAAAAATCATGGTATCGTGATTCCTTCTTGTTGCAGCATCCATCACTGATTAGAGAACCTTCTGGACTCTCTTTAACTTCCATTTTCATTCTCCAGTATCTCAGTCATATATGGGCAGGATTCTAATTACCAATAGTGGCAAAAATAGTAGAAAAATTTAAAAGTCAAGCAAGTACCCTTTTCTAATATCTGTTCAAAATAAGCCAGAACTTTGAAGCAAGATTGAAGTTTTGAACATTGGAATTTTGAATTAATACAGCACACTTTTTAATTTTATATTATTCGAATGCTTTTCAAATTTTCTTTCTTTCTTTCCTTCTTTCAGTGAGGCCTCACTGTGTAGTTCTGGCTGAACTGCAACTCACTATGTAGCCCAGGCTGACCTCAAACTCACAGCAATCCCCTGCCTCAGCCTCCCAAGTTCTGGGATTACAGTGGGCATCTGCCACAATGGCTGGCTATGAACTTATTAAATCTGTACTATTTGTGTTGCCTGAAAGTGACCAGAAATAAAATGAAGTTAGCCTCTCCCCAAAGGCAGAGACCAAACATGTCGCATTGAATAACTGCAAAGTGAAAAGGTGGTGGAAAATATTTACAATAGAATTCAACCTCAGAGTCGCTTATTCAAGATTGAAAGGAAATCTGAGAATTTGGGAAGTTAAAAGAGAAAAAGGATCCCAAAGTTAGATGCATATGAACCAATTTCCTTTAGTAAGTGTATGTATGATGTATCTCAAGCATATATTAATAAGAAGGAAAGAAGAAAAATATACTGGTTACATTTATAGTACAAACAAATGACAAAAGAATAATTGAAATTCTTAGAGACTGCATACATATCCAGGTGGTTAAATAATATAAATGTGTGTTTGAGTAGGAAGTTGTACTCAACTTGAAAAGTAATCTAAGAAAAGCAGTTTAAAGCAAAATAAGGTTTGATTTGGCAATTAGATTGGCAAAGATTACTCTAACTAGTAATAGAGAATTTTCATAAAAATGTAAAGAAACAAATACTTTAAGTTACAATTCATATAACTGTAAATTGGTCTACCCACTTTAAAAAAATTTAGTAGAAGCTCTCAAATTTTAAGTAAATACACCATCAGAACCAGGAATCCTGTGAGGTAGAGGCAGATAAATCTAAACATATGCGTCCTTAGAGACATTCATTTATCCTCTCACCCTATTTCATAGAGAACTTATTATGCCTAAGAACTACGGGACAAACTGGAAAAATATATGAAAAATAAGGGCTGGCCAAATACCTCAGCCGATTAAAGTGCCTGCAAGCAGGCACAAGGGACGGGGTTCAATCCCCAGGCCTGCTGTGCCAGCCCTGCCCCTGAGACAGTGATTGAGACTGGGTGTGGTGGAGCACACTTGTAATCCCAGCTGTTGGGAAGCTGCAAATAGGCAGATCACTACAAGTCAAATCTAGTAGTGAGTTGCTGTAGACACTGTAGACCTTCTCCTAAAATAGGAAAGAATGAAAGAAAGAAAGAAAGAAAGAAAGAAAGAAAGAAAGAAAGAAAGAAAGAAAGAAAGAAGACAAAACACAACCAATGGGAAAAAGTTGTTTTATTACTCTTAATTTTTAGGGTGAAATATACTGTTTTTCAGTATGAGGAATTGAACTCAGGATGTAATGCTGGTCAGACAGATGCTTGTGCCACTGAGCTATATCCCATCTCTAGAGCAGGAAGATAATAAAATCATTTCAAAATGAAGGAAATATTATTCGTGGGGGGGTCATGGACAAAAGTGGCAGTGTATAAAGGCCATGAACTGAACATGTCTGGAGAAAATGTCAAGTGTTTAGGTCATGATGTGCTTGTGAATGAAGTGGAACAGGGGAACATTGTCATTATCAATGACAGGGGAACAATGATAACGTGGGCAACACGAGATCTCCTGTCTAGTTAATGTCCAACATTAAGGTTGGGAGGCAGGAGGAGCTCAGGGTATTGAGCACAAAGTGTACACACTGGAATTCCAAGTGCAAGGCAAAGGCTGGGCTTTAAGTAGCAAGAAGGAGCACAGGAGAGACCAAGGCAAGGAGAATGTATGGATAAGGACTGTCTGGGGTGGATTAAAAAGTGGCTGCAGTGAGTGGAAGTTTTCTACTAGTTTTTGTCACTGCTTGAATATCTCATTGGTTTGGGAAATATTAGCTGCAAGTGACAGTGACTTTGTGGGAAGGGATGTTGGAAGTTTGAAGAAGACAGAAGCTGTAAAATGGTCACCTAGGAGACCTGGTGAATAAACTGACTAGGAAACCTAGTGTTCTGGTTTGCGCTTGATCCATCCTCAGGAGGTCCCATGTACTAAGGGCATGGTCTTCCTCCTGGGGCACCACTGGGAGCTCGTGGAAACTTCAGAGTTGGGCTTAGTGGGAGGTGGATCTTATGCCATGGAGGGTGTGCTCTCTACTAGAATTGGAGGATGGCATTTCCTTCCCCGCTGCTTCCTTCTCTCCTCCTCCTCTTCCTCCTTTTTTCCTGCTGCTTCTCTGTCCTTTGCTTTCTTGTCATATTGAGCTGAGCTGTTTACTCCACCACATGCTCCCTCAGCACAGCACCAGGAGCACCAGCGTCATGGACAACAGTATTAAAAACTCTGAGCCAAAATAAACTTTTCTTCTTCTGATGTTGCTTACCTTAGGCATTTCATTGTAGTAATGGAAAATTGACTGTCACAATGACAGCCAGGAAGCCTGTCTGATCAGTTTAAGGATCCACAGGATCTGAGAAGATTGGTCAGCCTGTTTTCAGTTTTTTTTACAAATGTGCCCAGCTATACAAATGTAGATAGAAAATAAACATAGATTTGGAGGTATACGGGGATAATCTTTACCAAGTGGATAATGTGAACTGAAAAACACAAGATGGTGAGGGTGAAGCTGTGTGCCAAAGGGTGATTTAGATGAGTGAATATGCATATAAACCGGTCCGAAAGGATCACCAGGTATTGTGGAGCCAAGTGGAAGAAAGTAATTCCCACCAGAAATGCTCTCCATGGAGAATCACAGAAGTGAGCTGGAAGGCATAGCGATTATAAGAAGGTACAATATTCCTTAAAACATACCATTCACTAGTAGAAATATGGAAAATCTTACATGTTGCCCATAGGTAACAAAACAGGAAATTGTGATGTGTCCTTATTTGTAATATTAAGAAGTGATTAAAATCCATATGGTTGGTCAAGCGAAATAGCCCTGAAATAGAGATGACAAAGTCATAGCACAACATAACTAGTTGAATGTAGGTTATGGGAAAACATACCAATACACTCATAAAGGACATATGGATGGACATGGGTATAAAAGGATATGCAAAGATTCATATTAAATGAGGAGGGAAATGAAGAGGAACATCCAAAATGAACCCTGTGAGGAAAGGACCCCTGTCTCTGTTTGAACCAAGGTACCACCACAGTGCGGCCCCAGGGAGGTAAGGAGGAGCTCAGTATTACTGATGAATGAATGGATAAGAAATTTTCACATTCAAATATATATTTCTCTTCAGTAAAAGTACAAGATACTGTGTTCGTCTACTGGATACAAAATTTAAATCAATCAATCGTATAAACAAGTAAAAAACAAAAGTCTATGAACATGTGTTTTGAATGGAAAGACTTCTGTGATATCAGCAAGTGAAATGGTGAACCTTCAAAGTTCTCTCACTTCAAAAAGGCCAGAAATAGCTCAGCAGACTAAAATGCCTACTTTCGCAGAGCTCAGCGGCCGGGGTTCCCAGGTGTTCTGTGCCAGCACTGAACATGGGGGCACACGCCTGTAATCCCAGGCGTTGGGAGGTGAAAACAGGAGAATCACCAAGAGTCCGATCTACACAGTGATATTCTGTACACCCTATACACCCTGTCCTAAATTTATATGAATAAATACAGTTCTCTCATTTCAAATGAGTTAAACTTTTTTATTCACTTATGTGAAGCACAAAGATATGATTTTTTTCTAATTTGAAGACTAATCAAAGCATAGTCTACTGCCCTTATGCCTCTATGAACTTCATTTATTATTTCACAGTGTATCTTCAGAAACTACTCAGTGCGTAGACTAACGTGACTGCTCACACACATAGGAATATGGCATTCTATTATGCTGACCACAGTGAGCCATAACTTCCTTTGACTTTACTTCCATGATACAGGTTTTTCTCTCCTGGTTTACTACCAGTTTATCAATCTGATTTTCTCACTTTAATGTTTGGTATTTTCTATACATATCTAGGGGTAAAAGTTTTATAGTAACATAAAGTTAGACATAGAAATTAATTCATTTCATATGTCTCATGTAACATATTATATTTTTATTATAAATAGCAAGCAGATTGTTAGTGAAAGGGCGAAGGGGGGAGAGAGAGAGAAAGAGAGAGAGAGAAATAATAATTACTGGGCACATCTTATTAGCTAGAAAATATTGTAAAAGAAAAGTGAACAGTTATGGAATCAGAAAAGTTATTTATCATGTGATAAAGATGAAGACACGTCTTTAGAACTCACTTGCCTCCAGCTTTGCAAAATTTAAGCAAACAACTTTCGCCCTCTGCTGGGTTAATTTGGAAAAACATAAGAAAATATTTAGAATTACAGGAAAAAGGAAGAACAGAGGAGCGGAAAAAAAAGAAGGGGAGTGGAAGAAAGGAAGAGAAGGGAGTGTATATGGAGGAAAGTAGATTACAATCCAAATTTCTGCTTGTAATTCTTAATTTAGTCATGTTCTGATTTATTTTTTAAGTGTAATCTGAAAATGGTCTCTGGAAGAGGATATTTTTCAATAGCTGGCTTTTTGTGGTTTTAAACCGGCAGAAGGCTAATAGATAATTGCTACCCCTTAATAGATGATGATATATTCTCCTACAAAGATTAAATTTGGTTTTGAAAATTTATCTTTTATTTATTTATTTATTTATTTATTTTTGGTGGAACCGGGGATTGAACTCAGGCCCTTGCGCTTGCCTGGGAAGCATTTATTCCACTGAGCCTTCTCCCTTGGCCCCTGCTTCTGAAAATTTAACAAGACATCTTTATTAAGTACTTATTCCTTAATATAATTTAAAGTGATTAATGCCTTTGAGTAGAGTAAGTAAAATTTGAATTTAACTTTACATTCATTATGTGAAGAGATGAAAGTTTACCAAGAATAGCTGCACAGTTAAAGGAAGCAGAAATTGAAAGTAGGAAAACGTCAGAGTGGCATTCCATGGCAATGCAGGCTGGCCAGCCACAGTCATCTTGACATTGTAGTTAATAGAAATGGGAAATCTTCTATGTTAGAGTTTTCTTAGCTTTTAACCTCAATGTGACCAATTCCTTGATCATCAAAGAATTCTGCCTATATCCCCAGCTTCTTAATATGAGCCCTGAGGGACAGACACATTGTTCAGAGTTTTGTTTTGTGCTGTTTTTGATACAGGATCTCACTACACCATTGAGACTCATTGTGATCCTAATGCCTCAGCCTCCCCGGCTATGGGATAACATTATGACATGTGGTACTGGGGATCAAACTCAGGTCCTTGCACTTGCCAGGCAAACACTTAGACCACCAAGCTATCTCCCTAGACCCAGGGTCCTTTTCTATAAGTTCTTTCATTTTGTTAAGATAAACAATGTGTAAGACTTTCAGGAAAAGGTTTGGGGTCAGGGAGAAGCAAAAGCTCAGAGACAAACTATGTACAGCTAATGATTTCTTTCTTTCTTTCTTTCTTTCTTTCTTTCTTTCTTTCTTTCTTTCTTTCTTCTTTCTTTCTTTCTTTCTTTCTTTCTTTCTTATTTTTGTATTTAGTACGGGGACTATAGGGTCTCACTATGTAGATCAGACTCGTAGTTATCCACCTGTGTTCAGCCTCCCAAGACTTGGCATTACAGGCGCTACCACACCCAGTCTGAATAACTGTCTCAGTGCATGCCGGGGGCAGGGCTGGCAGGGCATAACGGAGATCGAACCCCAGCTGCTGCATCTGCATAAGCAGACACTTTAATTTGCTGAGGTATATGGTCAGCCCTTACAACTAACAATTTAAAGGAGGAGAGGTTGACCTAAGCTGATGGTTTCAATCAGTAGCTTATGCCATTACTCTGGGCCTGAAGTGAGAAAGCAATATCATGGCAGGAGGATGTGGTGGAGCAAGCTGTCCAGTGCATTGCACCAGGAAGAAAGAAGATGAGAAAGCCACAGAGGGTCACAAAAGATGAGATATTTCTTTGGGTCATGTCACCATGACCTTCAAACATAATCTACCTCCTACAAGCACATTCAGTTATAAATTCAGAAGTGGGTTAAGTCTTTGCTAAGTCATAGCTCTCATGATCCAGTTCTTTGTAGCCCTCGCCTCTGCACCCTGATGCACAGGGGACCACACTTTCAGTACAGAATCTTTGGGTAACATTTGAGTTTGGGTAGTAAGAGCAGATTTACATCACCACCCACCCCAACTGTCCGTCTGCTTTCAGGGAAAGCATGATAACTGAGTAATAGAAAATGCTAAAACATTGGTGGATGGCATGGAGCACAAAGTGCATATCCAAATCATGACATATCACCACAGCCTCGAGATTGTTCCATCTTTACTGACATCACCATACTTCAAGGCACTGTCTCCTGTGACCCCGATCTCCACCATAGCCATTCAGTGCACTGTCTCTCTAAGGAGTCTCCTTTCCAGCTGTCCCAGAGGCTTTGGAACCACATATTTGTGGACTTAAATCTTTCCTCTGCTTCCTATTCACTGTTGTAAAGGACAAGTTGCTCTACTTTGGTGACTTACAGATTTGTCAACTAAAAATAGGATAAATCATTTTTGCATTGAATTGCAAGCAACATGCATTCATAATTAGTGTCTGATGTAACAGGTGCTCAAAAGTAGCTATTACTGCTGTTGTCCTGTAAGTTGACGTAATCTAAATACTTTCAAAACAGAATACATAAAATGTTCTCAACTTGAATTACAAATAGAATGCACTAGATTTTTTATAAGCATGTTGGCAAACTGGAAGATGGCAATATTCTCCAGGGCAATGGGGGAACTTTCCACAAAAGTGAAGACCTCAGTCTGTTCTGGTGAGGATGTTGCCAACCACAGAAAAGAGTCCAAAAGTATCAGTGTTCTCTAATAGATCAGACAAGCTTGTTAGCAAAAAGAACTCTGTGTACAAAAAAATCTCATGAAATTTCCTGCAGTTTGTAGATTATGTGTGTATATGCAATTTAGATTAGATGAAAAGCAGGGGTCACAAAACTGAGTCATTTTTCTGTTAAGAACTTTTGACTGGAAGGAGCAATTTTATCCGGTTTTTTTCCCATGAGCAACACTACTTGTAGGTGTTCTCCTATTCCTTGTAAGTTAACTGTCCTGGGAGAAGCTTTCACTTCTCACAGACAGGTCTTTAGCTAGGATTCACACCATTAATACAAAGCTCTTTCTCTGTTTCTTTTCTTTTCAACCCAGCACACCAACTCCTCCGTGGTAACATGATTTGTCTTAGGGGGCTTCTCATTTCTTGCCACTTACTTCTTGGTTTGTCTTTGTTTCATGTTCCAGGGGCTTGCTGTGTTGCCTGGCCTCAAATTTATCATCCTCCTGCCTCAGCCTTTTGAGTAGCAGCACAGCAACCTCCTGAATCAAAAAAGTCAGACACAACTGATAATACTAGTTGAGCTTCTTAAGATTTTAAGCCTGTGGACCTAAGTAATAATCAGAAAGAAAGGTCCTCCAAGAATAGCAATGCCTTTGGGGGTCTGGCAGGTGCTTGCGGTGGCAATTCACGTACCACAGTGAACTCTGGATGTTACAAGCAGTCGAGGCAAAGTGAAGTTTGTAAAGTTGAAATGAAGAGGGCTATATGTGACATTGCAAACCAATCTGTGGCTACAAAGATTTATAATAAGGTGGATCCAGTCTGAGGTGGGGCAGTGATTGAGCTGACTTCATGAAGAAACACACTTGGCATGAGGCTGCAGCTACTTTTGTCCAGGGCTGTGGTTCTGGTATAGCCTTCTGCAAAGTCATTGCTATCAAGCAAGCAGACATACATAAGATCCCTTCCTTCATAACTTGCCAAGTGTATTTTTTTTTTTGGTTAGGGCTTCAGAAGAGTAACTCTATTTTGATTCTGACAAATTTCTCAACTGAAAATATTTCAGATTTCCAAGATTTTACTTTCTAATCCCTGAATTTCTAGTTAAAGGCAAGATTGTACACAATTTTAACCTAATATTGTTGAATTTCTGTTTCTTGCACACATAAGTTCTCACAAATGTGCAATTTAAATCAATCTTATTCAAGTTACTCATCAGTGTATGGTCTTTTTTCCCTTTATATAAGATTCCTTTTAAAAGTCTTATGTCTTAGTAAAAGAAAAGATTAAACTATTTTATTAGACAGAACAAAGCAAAGCATGGAACTAATCAAAAGTAAAATATTCCTGTATTTGAAACTATTTGAACACAATCAGAACATATACATAGTTGACAGCAGACTTATTTCCTCCTACACATCCAGTTTCTCCTACAGGCACACCGTTTTGTAAGAAAAGGGCAGACTGAGATTTACTAAAGTACAGCCTTGGGTTAAGATCTATCTATGTAGGGAAAAACAAATCACTTTTTACTCCAAAAGAACAAAGAAAAAGACAAGCATTTAGATGGTTATTTAAGAGATCATTAAGTCAAGGAAAATTAGAACTAGGCAAAAGAAAATCATGACAAAGCATGAGGACATTAGTCAGGAGCCACAGGGTAACTGAGGCGAACCTTGACATTCTGCAGAAGGCACAAGGCTGAACAAGCCAGCGGAGGACTCAGCAGCCCATGATGAAAGAGAAGCAGAGTCATGAGAAAATCACAACAGGCAGAACGAAACCTTGACATGGAGAGATGCTACGTGATCCAGGGCTCACTGCCGCAGAGGACTGACAAATCATTTAGAGTCAATAATTGGCCTGTGGTCCTGGCACAGCCAGGAGAAAGGCATTCTATGCCATGCAATTCTCAGTCTGCTTTTTGATCATATTGTGATGGACTGAGTTCATGTGGATAAAGCCACCAGAGCAAAATCCAGTGTTATGACTTACAGTTCTTCAGTAATATTGATTACTGCACAAATGCAGGTAACCTCTAACTGCTTCGTTGCAAATGGGTGAAGGAGGCATGATCACTTTAAGATATTAATCTAAGGTGAGCAGCATACATCAGCAGAACATCGGGAACCTACTGCCCTAATAGCCATGGCCTGACCCTGACACACTTCCAGTCATGCAGTACAAATTCCCTCAGCCCAGTAATTTTCTCACGTTCTGTTTGTGAAGATCATCCTGAGGTCATATTCCTTAAGGCTCATCTAGTTCCAAATCCAGTCCTTAGTCTCAAAGGATTTTTTTTTTTAAATTTTGAGTTCATCACCTGCATGAAAGTTGTATATGCACAGTGAAAATTTGAGGGGTCTGGGGAGATACCTCAATAGAATAAGTGCTTGCCTGGCAAGCACAGGGTCCTGAGTTCAATCCCCCATACTGAAAAAAATAATTGACATTGTTAGGATTTAGGGTAAGAGCATGCCCATATTAATCCAGTATGCCTCATTTTAACTTGATTGCATCTGAAAAAAGCTTTTATTTCCAACTAAGATCCTATTCATGGAATCCAGAGGTGAAGACTACCTCTCTGTAAAGAATACGGTAATATCTCTTAGCTGCTATGATTAGTTTCTGTATTTTGTAGGATCAGCTCTGGGTTGGTAACATGACACAAGAGGAGATTCATGTGCTTGTCTTTATCTTCCTCTTTACGTCTGAATTTCCTAGTTCAGTACATGGGGTTAATGATAACTTATTTTTATGTTGGTTTGGACTTCATTCTTCCTAAATTATTTTATCACTAATTTTTTTCTTTTCTTTTTATTTTTGTTTTTTCTTAAAATAATAAAAAATTGGGCTGGCTAGATAACTTAGAGGATTAAAGTGTCTTATTAGACAGACTGAGGGGCCAGGTTTCTATCCCAGGAGTGCTGTGCCCTCCCCACCCCCAGGGCATGCTGAGACTGGTACTGAGGCTGGGCATGGGGGAGCATGCCTATAATCCCAGCATTTAGGATGCTGAAAACAGGAGAGTCACTATGAGTCTGATCTGTGTAGTGACCCTGTAGGCCCTGTACTAAATACATAAAAAGATAATAAAAAATAAAAAAAAATTAGAAATACAAATATTTCCCTAAGATGATATGGATTAAATAGTGGTTGTTATATTGCCTGTTGTCTTCAAATTAGTTGTTCATATTACCAGATATAAGCATGCAAAATTGGTAAAAGAATTAAAAATAAACTTTTCAAAAGTTAAACATTGATTGTTCCTTTCAAAAAACCAATAGGACTCAGCAGCACAAGTATTCCAGCTATCCTGTCTATACTTACATCTTTTTCCCCCTTCTTTCTTATCTCCTTTCCCTTATCCCAGTTGTTCTTGCCCTTTGCACGGTTTACTTCCCTTTCACAAAATCGGTTGTACCTTTTGGATTTTATTTACTTTCAGTTTCTTAAATAGCTAGACCTGTGATCTTGCTTCTTAAAGTACTTTCCTAGGGCTAGCACTTATCTCAAAACATGTGGCTTACAATAAAACTATTCTCATATTTGGGAAGGCTCAAACTTGAAAATCAACATTTCGTGGGCACTGGGCTTCCAGTAACTTCATATTCTTTGATTATGGTCAGAGCAATCCAAGTTGTTCTTCTATCTGCACGGAGTCTTTTCCTTTGTCATTTTAATTGTGTTCAAATCTCTCTCTCACACCTGCATCAATGATTAGGCTAAGGTTCCACCCTAATGCCAAGTCATCTCATTTTGAATTGATTTTATGTAGAAAGACCAACTTTCCAAACAAGGGCATGTTCAAGTTGCCAGCAGAGAGAAATTTTATCAAGTCTTCTTTAACAGGGCACAATTAAGGGCCGGCCTGATGGCTCAGTGGACTAAACACCTGCTTAGGCAGAGCACAGTGGCTGGGTTAGATCCCCAGCTTGCCCTGCCAGCCCCACCCCTGTGGTTCACTGAGACAGTGACTGAGACTGGGCATGGTGTTGTGCGTCTGTAATCCCAGTGCTTGTGAGGCTGGAAACAGGAGAATCACTACGAGTCTGATCTACGTAGTGAGTCCCTGGAGACCCTGTACTAATTAAGTAAGAAAAGGCATAATTCAATCCACAGCACTTGTCTTTCAGTGAGGACTATGTTATAGGATCATAGATGCAAGCTACATTCAAATTACCTGTTTATCTGACTTTTTTTTTTTTTTTTCCGGTGTCAGAGATTGAACTGGAGACCTTATGCTTGCAAGACAGGGTTTATGCTGCTGAATCATACCCCAAGCCCCAAGTCACACCCCTTCCTCCCTTTTTTTCCCTTTGGTCTGATTTTTTTGTGGAACTAATTGTGATTATTGTGCTTCATTTTGCAAATGTGCTGAAATATATTGGGGGACAGAGAGAGAGAGAGGCACAGAGAGAGGCACAGAGAAAAACACTGACAGATGGACAGACAGATAGCCAGACAGACATAGGACTTCAAGACTGGGATTGGAAGAGAGCTGACATCCTGGAGAGAGAGAGAGAGAGAGAGAGAGAGAGAGAGAGAGAGAGAGAGAGAGAGAGAGAGAGAGATCTATAGCATTCCTCAGAAAGAAGGGAAGATCAAAAGAGAAAAATAAACCAGGGGTTTCCCACTTTTGGCAGATCCTTTTACTAGTTTCCTGCCTTTTAATGAGTGAATATTCTTAAACAAATTAGATGTTGGCCAACCACTATGGCAGTGATTTAAAAGGGAAACTTTTCTAAGATTCCCATGAAGCTAGACTGGCATTTACGGGAGCTCTGTCTTTGAAGTTCTGGCTACAGCAATTGCTAATTCCAGTATCCGTATCACAATGATTTGATTTTTCCTGGCAAAAGGAAAGCCTTTCTAATGCCAGGAGATAATTATCTACCACAGAATACATTGTACATTAACATTCTGAAAGACTCACAGAATCTTTTATTAACTTTTTCTTGGTACATTTTCAATTGACTTAAAGATAACATTCATCATAGAAAATTTGTACCTGTACATGATATGCCTTGAATATTTTTCCCATTCCCCTCCCCTCTATTTACTTGTAACAGCATTGCTTCCAATTTTTTCTTCTGTTCTCTTTTATTCTTGCCCCTTCCTTCCTTTCTCTCTCTCCTACTCCTTATTGTCCTGCTCATCTGAATATTTTCTTCCAATTTCTCAGTATCTATTTTAAAAATTTACTCCTGGCTTATACTTTGATTTCTTCCACCACAGAAATAATCAGTATGTGTCTGATTTATTTCACTTAAGAGTATGATCTCAAGTGCATCTATTTAGCCATACATATCTCACACTTATCTTTCTTCATTTCAGGGTAGTACTCCCTTTAGAAAAAAACCCCACTTCATTTCCACTTATCAGTTGTTGGGCATTTGAAATGTTTCCAAGATCTAGTCATTAGAAACTCTGACACTACAAACATGGGTGTGCATATATCACTATACTATGATGTTTATAATTCTTTTGGAAGATACCAAGAAGGGAAACAGCTGAGCCAAATAGAACCTCTAGCTTAATTTTTTTTGAGAAATCTCAACACTAATTTCCACAGTGTTGTGGTTTCTTATGTAGAGTATCATGTCTTCTATAAATAATAATTCAACTTCTTCCTTTCATGTCCTTATTCCTTTTATTTCTTGCTCTTGCATAATTGTTCTGACTATGATGTATTCAGAACAATAATATATGAGTGGTGATAGTGGGCATACTTGTTTTGTTCCTGGTTTTAGAGTGAAAGATGCCATTTTTTGTCCATATAGTATGATATTGGCTGTTGGTTTGTCATTGGTAGCTGTTGTCATTCATCATCTACTGAAACAATATTAGCAAATACAATGTTCAATGGGATTTCTATCATGAATGGGGATTGGACTTTAACGGAACTTTTCTGCATTTATTGTGATGATTATCCTTGATTCTTCTGAAAATGGTGTTTTATAATTATTGATTTCACCACTGGGGTAAATCGTACTTTGTCGTACTGCATAATATTTAGGATTTTCTGTATTCCGTTTGCTAGTATCTCATGGGAATTTTTGCATCTAAGTTCATTAGGATGGTTGTACAGTTGTTCTTCACTTTGCTGAGTCCTTCCCTGGTTTTGGTATCAGAGCAGTGCTTGCTTCTGGAAATGAATTTGGGAATATTGCTTTGCTTTCACTTTAATTAAAGAGTTTGAGAAGTAGTGGCATTAGAAGTAGTAGCATCTTTAAATTTCTTGTGGAATTTAGCAATGAATCTGTCAATGCCTGGGCTCTTCTCCATTGTAAGTTTTTAGTTATATCTTGAATTGCATTGACTGACATTGGTTTATTTAGAATTTTTATGCCTTCTTGATTCAAGTTTGGTAATTCATATATGTCTAGGAATCTGACCATTTCTTATGTGTTTTCCAACTTACTAGAATGCAGGTTCTCAGAGTAGGTATTGATGATCTTTCAGATTCCTGCAGCATCTTTTATAATTTTACCCTCTTCATTCTTATTTGCATGGATTTGTCCACATATTATGATATTTTCTTTCCCTTTTTGATAAGGTTGACTAAGATTTTCTCAATTTAGGGCCAGTGAGATAGCTCAGCAGACTAAGCACCTACTCAGGCAAGCATAGGGATTGAGGTTCCATTCCTGGTATTACATGCTGTGCTGGCCCTGCCCCTGAGCACAGGCCACAAAGACTGGGCCTAGTTGTGCAGGCCTGTAATACCAAAACTGGGGAGGCTGAAAACAGGAGGATCACTATGAGTCCACACTGCATAATGAGACCCTGTACCAAATACATTAAAACAATGAATAAATAAATATGCAAAATTTCAATTGTATTTACTCTTTTAAGGAACCAACTCTTCAACTCATTGATTTTTTGTATTGTTTTCTTAGTCACATCTGCATAATTTCTGCTCTAATTTTTATAATTTCCTCCCTATATAAGTTTTGGCCTCACTTCCTCTTTTTTTCTGGAAGCTTCAGGTTCAATATTACGTTGGGTAGTTGAGCTCACTCCGTTTTCCTAATATGAGAATTCACCACTATAAATTCCCCTCATAGGACTGCTTTCAATCATTACCATATTTTAGTGTGCTTTACAGAAATTATCATTTAAGTGTAGAAAATATCTAACTTTTTTCTTTAATTTCTTGTGTAACTCAATGGCTTTTCAGGAGAGTATTATTTTATTTGCATATGATTATTAAATTTTTGTGGTTTCTTGTGTTCTTGATTTCTAATGCCATTGCACTATTGTCTTGTTTTTTTATTTTTTTCAATGAGAACAATATAATACAGTACACATAATATTAGTTTACAAAGAATTATCCAAGAATAATATACAACAAATTCAGGAAATCTATCCAGACACTAAATACTAAGGAATCCAGCTCAGAGCCTGAATCCTACTTCACTAATCTGTACCAGAAAGGCCCAAAGGTCAGTGCCACTAGAAAGCTAGAAAGTCTGTGCCAGTGGGATAAAGGATCTGTGCTAGCAAGTTGAAGGATCTGAACTGGAGCTAGGAAGCAAGGCTCAAGGTAAGTGCCAGAGTTACCCTAAAAGTGCCACAGGCATGCTCAGCAACAGTGAGGTTCTGATCTCCTCCAGTGAGATCTTTTCCCATCAGGAAAGAAAATGCGATAAGCTTTTCAATGAGGTTGAGTAGTGTGCCATCTTCCACTCTGGAGCCAGGATGTGATGCTCCAGATGAGGACCAGAGGTCCTCCAAAGTTCACTGGGAAAGTCAGCTTAAAAAGGTCCTCCAGCAGAACAGCCCAAGAGAACTAGCAGCTTCCAACAGCTCCAATAGCTTCTCCAAACAGCATCCCTAACAACATTACAGCAGCTTCTCCTGTTCTGCCTTTTTGCTGCTGCAACAGTTCTTAGATGGGACTTCCACATCCATCAATAAAGATTTGAGATTAAAACACAATTTTTTAATTTTATTTTTCTGTTCCTAGATGTTCAGGGACTTACTACTAGATCAGATTTGTTGTGATTCGCCTGTTTACAGCCCCCAAGTGATGAGATTACAGGCACCCGACCCCTCACTCAGTCTCAATCACTGTCTCAGCACACCGTGGAGGTGGGGCCGGCATGGTAGGCCCAGGGATTTAACCCCCAGCCCCTGCTCCTTCTTGCAAGTGCTTTAATCTGCTGAGCTATTTGGCCAGCCCTAAAACATGATACTTTGATGAATAACCTGATTACAAATACATAGAAATGATATTAAAATAATTGTTACAGAGTACCTATTTCCTATTAACAGTTTATGATACACAGCAAAACTTTAAAAAAGGGATCTCTTGAAATTTGAATACACTCATCTTCAGGTGAATAGTTTCAGTTCACTTTTACATTGTCCTGTTCTGTTTTTTTTTTTCTTTCATTTTATGTATTTGGTACAGGGTCTCACTACATAACTTTGGGTCGTAGTGGTCCTCCTGTTTCCACCCTCCCCATCACTGGAATTACAGGGGTGAACCACTATAACCAGATTCCATTGTCTTGTTCTTTTTTATGTGTTTATTACAGGGTCTACAGGGGCTCACTTTGTAGATCAGACTCATAGTCATTCTCCTTGTTTATAACCTCCCAAGTTCTGGGATTATAGGCTCAAGTCACCATGCCCAATCTCATTGTCTTTTTCTTAACAATAACATTCTCCTCCATTTTTGCAATTAAAGATCTATTAGAGTCATGGCTCTGGACAAATGTTTCATATCACAATATCAAATCTTCATAATTAATTTTAAACCTGTGTCTGGTCAAAAGCTCTCAGCCGTACGTATGCCACATTCCCAATAATAGACTGCATTGAAATTTTTCTTAATCTACCTGGGCAATATCCCCAAACATAAGCAAAATGCAGATCAAATTTGTGCCAAAGCACAATATAAAAGGTAGGTCCCGCAGTAAATGCAGTTCTTCTCAATTGAAGCCTCCTGAACTTCATCTTAGCTGGAAGCATTTATATCAGAACTCTGCTTTGGCAAGCTGCAATGAGAGTGTCCAATATTGCATATAGCATACAGTAACTGTCACTTTCAGCAGTCTCTCAAAACAATTCCAAATTAATTACAAAAATTCTTAAGTTATATGTTCAGGCAACATCACAGTAATAACCCTACTCTCCCAGTACCAATTTCCAGAGTGGCAGTGTTATATAGAATTTGTTCCTCAGAATCAGTGTCACATTGCTCAACAATTCAGACAATCAACCCCTACGGCAAGAGAAAAGAAAACCTCTTTACTGCTCCAGCTGGCAGAAGACCTTGGCACCATCCATGTATCTTGGTTTTAGGTGCATGCAGAATACAGGCGCTATGAGGTTAAGAAGGCTTTTACCTAAATTTCAAAAGGCCTGGGAGCCAGACAGTGTACCCCTGAAAGGGCAGAGTGTGAAGCCTAATGTGCAGTGTAAATGCTAGACACTCATAAAAGCCAGGAATTTAGCTCCTCTAAGGAAAATTGCAAGAGGAGCAAAGCAGGCCCAAAAGGAGAGCCATAGGAGGTACAACTAACAAAAGGGCCTTAAAGGTGGAGCCATATGGAGCTCATAATTTGCCACAGATTATTTCACGTGCTCCAAATGGCGCTATAGGATTTAATGTTTGCCCTTCTGGATTTTGGACTTGCTGTGGTCCCAATGTTTGATATACCCCTATTTGTACTTTTTAAAATGGTAATGTTTATCTTGTGTGATTGAAGTTTGGAGATTTTTAACTTTCCTTTCATTTTCACTGGGGCTCACTGCTAAGAGTTCGATCTCAAAGGAGGCTTGGCACTTGGACTTTTCTAAATGCTGAAACTTTTTGGACTTTGGCAACATAGAAATGGACTGAAATGCCTTTTGCATAAAGGGATGTACATGAGAGCAAGGGATAAAATGTTATGGTTTGTGTCTAGTTGTCCCCCAAAAGCCTCATGCAGTTATGGAGCAGACTTCTAGAGTTTGTGATTAATTCATGAGCCAGTGTCAAGATTATGGGTGTGAGTGCAGTTCAGATTATGGTTGTTAGCACTGCTGGGATTATGGGTATGAGTGCTAGACCCAGCTTGGGGCGGATGGCCTGAATGCAACATAAAGGAGACAGACTTGCTCTCTGTTTCTATTGCTGCTGCTACTCCTGTTTGCTCTTGCTGTTCTGATGCTTTCCATCATGATGAACTGCTGCCCTCTGCCATGTGCCACTCTGCCTTGGAGCCAGCTAAGTACACACATGAGACCTCCATAAACTGTGAGCTAAATAAACTTTTCCTTCCTTAATTTGGGTGTTGGGTATTTTGTTCCAACAACAAGAAAATTGTAACCAGAAAACTATGTTCTGATAATATGCATGGGATAACTTCTCTTTTTTCCTTTCTATTTGAAACAGAGTCTCACTATGTAGATCAGGCCTTAGCTCGCTGTGTATCCCAGGCCTCAAACTCAGTGATCTTCTGCCTCAGCCTCTCATGTCCTTGAAGCACACACCTGTGCCATCATGCCTGGCACGAGGATAATTTCTATTCCCTTGCACTTACTTAAGCATATTCTACAAGTATGTCCAGGGTGCTGCTGAGAAGCATGTGTATGGTGTTGTCGTGGAGTGCAATACCTTGTAGTGATTTACTAAATCCATTTATTCAAAAGTTTGTTCATTCTTTGTTTAGCTGATTTGTGTATTTGTGACAGTGTGGTATTGAGGTCCCCCGTTACAATTGTGTTAGTGCTTATTTGATTTTTCATGGCCCTTAATATTTGTTTTATATAGTTTGTTGTGCTAGTACTTGGTGCATATATATTTATGATTGTTATCTCTTCTTGGATTGTTCCTTGTGTGACCTTACAAAGATGTTATAATGATGCTTTATAAAGATAAAGTGTCTTTTAATCAATCTTGGCCAAAATCCACTTTGTCTACAAATAAAATAGCTAGCTTTGTTTTTTCCAGTTTCTTGTCACATGGAGTATTCTTTTACATCATTTGAGTTTCACTCTATAAATTTCATCTTGAATTAAATGTATTTCTTGTATACAGTATATTATCATGTCTTGCTTCTTGATACATTCTTCCAATATGTTTTTTTTTTTTTTGATTACTGAATTGTGACTATTGACATTATCTATATAGACATCCTTGTCATGTTATTTTCCTGTTGTTGCTTCCCCATCCTGTTTAATTATTTGCCTTGCCGGGAACATTCATTTTGTTGGGACTCACGGATTTGTAGTCCTCATTATCTCTTTCTATAATTTCCCACAGAACATTTGGAGTGCTTGTTTGGTGGTCATGAATTTCTTCAGGTATCTGTATCGTGGAATTATCTTTTTTAATCCATCGATTTTGAAACATTATTTTGCAGTATACGTGAATCTGGGCTGGAAGTTGTTTTGGGGTATGAAATAGTTCACTCCAAGCTCTTTTTTACTTAAGTGTTTGTGTTAAGATGTCTACTGTAACTCAGAAGGGCTTTCTTTTATAGGCGATTTGCCAGGGGGAAGTTTGTTTGTTTTTTGTTTTTCTTCTAACAGATTTTAGTGTTCTGTTCTTCTGTTGAATTTCTGAAATCCTGACTATTGTAGTTGTTTTTAGATCATGACTAATTGGAGTTCTATTCCTCACGTAACTGTAAGTCAAACTACTTTTCCATGCTTGGGAAATTTTCTATGAACAGAAATTTTTAATATCATTGTGCTATGTTCTGTTTTTAGTGACTTGATCAATATTGTATTTCTTTTCTTTATATCATGTAGCAGCTATTAGTGGTTTTTTAAGGTCCCTTGTGAATTTTAAGAAATCTTTATTTTCATGATTGCTAGCCACAGTCCTATCTTCTGTATCTGAGATTCTGTTTTCACACTGGCTTATTGTGTGGCTTATATATAAAGTAGAATTTTTAATCTTCTTTTTTTTAATTTTTTTTAAATTTTATTTATTTGTGTGTGTGTGTGTGTGTGTGTGTGTGTGTGTGTGTGTGGCCAGCTCAGCCCACCAGGGGGCGGGGCTGGCTGGCATGTGGTGCTGGGGGATTGAACCACGGTCCCTGTGCTTTGCGAAGCTTGTTCTAAATAGGTGCTTTAGACCACTGAGCCATCTCACCAGCCCCAAATTTTTAATCTTCTTGATATCCATTTGAATCTATTTTATGGATTCTATTTTTTTCTACATTAGAGTAGTCATAATTTCATCATTTTTTTCTAAACTTCATTTTTTAAATCTCCATTTGCTTTAGAGTCAATAGCCATGTATTTGAATATGATCACCATCTCTGTAATTATCTGAGAAATTATTTCCAATTTAATGGGCTGGGGAGGTAACTCAGTAGAATAAGCACTTGCCCAGCAAGTACAAGGGCCTGACTTCAATTCCCAGTTAAAAAAAAAAATTCCAATTTAATATTTTGTAGAACTTCATTCATCTGGTTTGTTATTTCCACTGTTTCTTCTTCAGAGAGTTCATATGTGGGACTTTTGGGTTGTTCTACCTCATTGTCCCTTGTGCTTGCCTTTGATGAGCTAGAAGCCTCGCATGGCATCTTGCTCAAGTTTCTTCTCAATTTTATTTATTTACTTATTTATTTTAGTTTAATTCTTGGGTTGAAGTTTGTTAATTCCTTATGGCACGTAACTTTATTGGTAATACTGTGAAAATTTACTCCTTGAAGATGTCTTCCAGGTTTAGCTTGCTTTTGGATTTTGAGTCTGTTGCAAGATCCTACCTATTCAATTAATTGGATGTAAGAAGATTTTGCCTATTTGGCCTACCCCGAGTTGCTTGATACTTGCCTATAATATTGTTTATTAACTTTAGGTCATCTTACGCTTGATGTACCTTGAAGAACAACTGATTAGAGCAATTATTTCCCCTTCAGGAAGTAATACAATCTGCATTAACAATAACATTAATCACAGCCTAGAAAACATCAAAATGGTACTAATTTGCTACATTTCACAGTAGGAAGTATATTTGTGGTTATACAATAAAATCTAAAACAAACCAGAAAATTTTGTGCAGTAAACATGCTTCAATAAGGCAATTTTACTCTCACCCTTAAGGGAGAAGATTTATAATAGGCCAGTGGAAAAACAAAGAAGTAGAAGAGGAAAAGAGTAGAAGGAAGGGTGGAAGACAAAGGAAGTTTATGTCAACTTTGGAAAACAGATGAGAAAGGAAAGAAGAGAAGAGATGGAAGAAATAAAAACAAGAACAGAAAAATAGCAATAAAAGAATCTAAACATAGGCTGGTGAGATGGCTCAGTGGTCTAAAGCACCTACTTAGAACAAGCTTAGCAAAGCACAAGGACCGTGGTTCTATCCCCCAGCACTACATGCCAGCCAGCCCCGCCCCCCCTAGTGGGCTGAGCTGGCCACACACACACAGACACACACACACACACACACACATAAATAAATAAATAAATAAAATTTAAAAAAAATCCAAAAACAATATTCAAACTTACATAAAACAAGAATAAACCATCAAAAAAGAAAAGAATAAGAATAAGAGAAAAAATAAAAACAAGAAAAAAACCCAGTTCATAGTGCTGTGATTACTAGACACAGTGCACAGACATAGCCCAGATTCACACTGATTACTCCTAGAAAATCAGCTATAGATTTAGGGTGGGGTAAGGGATAATTCCATCAAACCTACATCTTTATTTCTGCTGAAGTTCATGTTAGTTTGTGATTGTGAGGCTGGATCCTGAATTTTTCAGCCTATAACACTCTGTTTCCTATTTGCTTAAACTTGACGGATTGAACTAAGATCCTTGAACTTCTGTTGATTTGAACCTAGTTCTGCCTAACCAAGACATGGGGAGCTGCTGGATGCAGCCCAACTGCAGATGTTCTGAGTTTTGAGCTCATTTGGCCCCTCTCTAAGATGGCAACTGACCAGCCACCCTCGGCTGGAGAATATGTGAACCCAAATGATTTACCATCCACCAGGGTACAGATGAGGGACATCCACCGCAGGCCACTGTGACCACTGCTGTGCTCCACTGGTTCATTTTTTCATGGAGGTCCCTGGGTTACCAGTGTTCAGTTAGGTCTGCAGATTCAAGTTGCTCCTCCCAATGCAGTAATTCCAGGCTCAGGGAAAAAGTGTCTCTTGCTACTTTTTTTTTTCTTCTGTGACGAAATCTGTCTTTTTGCTCTCCCCATAGGATGAAATTCTAACTTCAGATTCTTTCTGGGTCCGAGGGATTCACTTCCTTCTTTTTTCTCTTCATCACATTGCTATATTATGTAATTTTTACATCAAATTTCAGAGAGGCTGTGATTTTACTGTTCACCACTCTTCCATCTTTTCAGAAGGCCAACACTCACAGAATCTTATCCTTAAAAAATATTGCTTGCCCAGTGATAACTTTTGGGAGAGGAAAATTTAAGAGCAAAACCAGAGATGGTAGACAGTATACGTGTTACAGCAGATGTGGTCTGATCCAGTCCTTTGAGATCGAGGACATGCCTCCCTCTGAAGTCAGAGTTGACTGAGTACATTGATTTTACCTCAGTCTGTTCTTTAAAATAGTGGCGGGCTGTGGTACAGATGACGGACAAAGTTAATATATCACAGAACACTTTAAAAATAGATTTTCTTCTAGTCTACTTCTTATGCTGACATTGGGAGGGTAACTCTGTGGAGGACATTCTGAGATGGACCCATTAGAACATTCCTGATGTCCCAAAATGACATGAAACTCTTGAGTCTCTTCTCCTTACAGTTGATTTCTGTGACTTTAAAATCATTAGGATGTATTAATATTGTAATGAATAAGGTTATTTTAAAGGCTTAGGCAATGAATTTCCTTCATCCATTTTATATTTCCTGCTATATCCCCTTTGGAAGGAGAGGTATAGTTTTGAAAGGAAGCAAGTAGTGAAAGGTTACAGCAGATGCCAGGAGGTTGGCTGCAATGAAGATGTTGGAAAAGTGACAATATGTTCCAAGCTGATGAAGCACTAAATTAAATCTTTAAAGCAATATAAGCATATTTTTTGTGTCTTTTTGCTTTCATGTAATTTGTCACCCCCACCTTCAAAGGCTGAAAGTTTGGTTCCCAGTGTGGCCATGCTGAGATAGAATGGAAATTTTAAGTAGTAGAAGCTATTATAAAACCATCAAACCTCAGGTGATGCTATCATTAGAAGTGCTAAGGTGTAGACTGAATTCATTTCCAAGAAACCAGTTGTTCAAGAAAACATAGTACCAGCCCTTCCCCACTTTCTTTCTTGCTGTTTCCCATCTGATGTCTCCATCATGCAGTTTTTCAAACTACAATGCCACCTGCTAAAATGGAATGAAGTGAAGAAGGCATTTAGCAAGCCTCAGAAGTCAAAACTATTCTTTTCAACCTTCAAAACTGCGAGTCAAATTAACCTGTTTTTATTTATAAATTACCTAGGCTCAGGTATTTCATTATGGTAATAGAGCATAGTCTAATGTAGGGACAAAAGAGAATTATAAAAAATCAGAGTGATAGATTTCTGGAACTAAAGTACAGCATTGTGTTTTCTAAGTTACATTACATTATGAAATGATCTTAAATATTCCCAAGGAGTAGTAAAATCCGTTGACTGAATATCTTTGTAAAACCTACAGGTCACCTCTCTGACTTGTAGAGAAAAATGCACACAAGAAAAAAGTCTGAGTGAGCCCAAAGAAGGGAATTCTATTTAACCTAGTGACTCCAAATTTACTTAATCACACAAACATTTTCTGGGTACCATTCACAACACCCTCACATGTGTTGCTCTAAAAAAGCACACAGTTTTTTACACTGTGGTATAAAGGTACATAGAAATTTATATAATTAATCAAAAATAAGAATAGATAAGTAAGCATGGGTAAAAAGAAGAAAAGATGTCTTACTTAACAGGTCTAACAGTGCTTTTGCATCATGCATTTCACTTAGAAAATTAAAATCATGTGGTTATAGAACTCCCTACAAAATTTCTCCCTGTATTTAATAGGTTTTCTAGGATGTAACTTGAAGAAATGGAATTTATTAAAGTAGATAGGATGATAATGATGTATTTTTTATAAGTGCAAAGAAAAAGCTGGTTGTACAATAATATGAATGTACTTAAGACCAGAGAACTTTCCACTTTAAAAATAAATAAAAGGTCAACATAATAAGTTTTAGGCCACAATTATTTTGCCACATGTTTAAAATGAAAACAGAAAAGAAAAACAAGAAAACTGACCTTGGAAAAATTCTCCCCTAAATATTCTCAATATAGTACAATCTTCCTTTGGAAATACTACAAAAGCAACCTTTCAAAATGCAATAATAAATATCCGCACTTATCAAAAGAGGAAACCTACTGTTTTTGATTCAGCAAATACACAACATGCACAAGTTTATAAATTTTCTTTGTCTCCACCAATTTTTAATCTCAAAACTTCATTCATTATTTTATGGTTTCATTCTGTTTTTGTCAGACAGTTGTTAACTTCAAAATGAGAAGCATCAGTGAACAAGTTATCTTTGGCTTATCTGCCCTTTCCAAGGGGAAGTTTCCTTTTAACAAAGGCATTTTCAGTTTAATTGCATGTCACAGTGACAGAAAAATAAATATTCAGTTCTTGTCTGCTTTCTCAGAGAAAATTTTTCAATTTAGAGAATTTCAGGAGTATGTGACTTTTCTTCATTATAAAATTGATTATGTTCAAAATATGGTTTTGCTTTAAAATACTGTACCACTACCAGACAATTGAATATTTCTAGAATTTTTAAACTAATTAGAAGTTGAATGTAAAGCATTTTTAATAGTCTCTGATACCTGATTTTAGCAATGTACAAAGAATAATAATATACTCTGTCAAAAGGTCTTTTTCAGAAATGAAATTTTAGATTTGACCCTCGCCCAGCTTGTGAGTGGGACCACCCCGCGCCCACTTGATTCTCATTCGACCCAGGCCGGGTGTTTGCAAGGAACCCCCAGGGGCTCGCCAGATTCTCATTTGACACAGGACTGGCCTGTGAGGGAGACAGCCCGGGGCCCACTGGATTCTCATTCAACCCAGGCCGGGTGTGTGAGTGGGACAGCCCAGGGCCTGCTGGATCCTCATTGGAGCCAGAGCCAAGGCCCAGAGCACAGGTCTAGTGTGGAAGCCTGCAGCAGAACTCCCTGAAAAGAGGATAGAGGCAAGACCCACCTAGCTGATCCAAGAGCAGAACATCTTGCCAGAGTGACACAGAGGGTTCACCTCCAAGGGCTGCAGCAAGAAGAAGAGGAGCACAGTAACCAGACCCAAGCCTCACCTACCTGGATGAGTTTGAATATGATAGATCTAATCTTGGTGCTAAAGTAATAACTATAAGCTCTACAACAAAGATCAGAAGACAGTAGTATACAAAATGACAAAGAAAAGGAGCAAAATGTACTCTCAGGCCACGAATCCACCCTGAACAAATGCAGAAGCCACTAGCATAGAAAATCACAAACTTAAAATCACTGAAATAATAGAATCTGAAGTAAAGAAACAACTGCAGAAAAGTAGAGAGGAAATCAGATCAGAAATAATTTCTGAAGTACAAAAAGAAATGATAACTGTAATGAAAGAAGTACTAAGTACTTCTAAAGAAGACACTGATAAATGGAGGGCAATAGAAAAATGACGGAATCCTTGAATAAGCAATATAGAAAAGAAATAGAATGCATGAAGCAGATTGAAAGTGATATAAGCTCAATCACAAGCTGGCAAAATTCTTTGAATGAAAGTGAAAATAGATTTTCAAACCTTAAAGACACCATTGCAGCTAACGAAAAAGTAAAAACAAAAGACAAACGAACAAACAAAAAATCTTTTAGGAGTAACTAGGATGCAGGAAAAAATAACTCAACATCTGCAAAATGATGCAAAGATGAACAAAATAAGACTGATAGGCATCAATGAGAAAGAAGGAGTCAATACCAATGATATAAAAAGAATATTAATGGAATAGCAGAAAACTTCCCAAATATGGAGAAACAATCTGTCATTCAGGTAATCAAAGTGTATAACATCAAAATAACATCAACCCAGTTAAAAACATACCCAGACATATAATAGTCAAGATCCCAGAAATTCAGGATAGGAACAGTATACTAAAAGCCACTAAAGAAAAGAAACAGATCACATTTAAAGGAAAACTCATGAGAATAACGGCAGATTTCTCTTAATAAACCATCAAGTCAAGAAAAGTATTAAGCAAAGTACTACAAGTCTTGCAAGAAAACATATTCCAACCCAGAATGCTATATCCTGTAAAACTCTTTCAAGTATAATGGAGTAGTGAAATACTTCCATGACTAAGAACAACTAAAGAATTTCATGATGATACAGCCAATTTTACACAGACTACTAAAAGATATTCTAGAGAGGGATCAAAATGACACAACTCCATGAATGAGGATGGAAAGAACCCACTGAATAGTGCAAATAATTAGACACAGGAGAATAAGGTGCAAAAAATAGTCTTTCAGTTATTCTTTCGTATACAGCAGCAAAATATTTCCATAAGCATATTCTACAAATGGACTTCTCCTGCACCCTAGGGATCATGATTCTATCTGGGTCTGCAGGGTGGATATTAAGGTAATAGCAGTAGCTCAGTCCCACAAGTGACACCTGGTCACCAGTAAGAGTCATGGACCCTGTCCAGGTCCACGACATACTAGAACTTTGTGCGATATCCTATCCCTGAACTCTTAGAAGTGCCATTTATTTGCCATTGCAGTATTTATCTTATATTTTATTCTCAGTAATTCTTTACTCTCATGAAAAAATTTTCTTAGTTCAATTGTTTTGAAACACTTAATTTTTAATTAATATTTAATTTTTTGAATATTGCTTAATCTTAATTTTTGTTCTAAGATTTATACTGTATCTTTGACTTATAATCTACTTAAGACATGATATAATAATTTCATCTATTATTAGAAACTTTACAAAAGTATATCTCCATTTTCCATTGACTTTATATTACTTATTCCTTGTCTTTACACACACAAACACACACACACACTTATGAAAATAAATGTTTTTAACACGATATAAGATTGATACTGTTTCGTAGAAATTTTTAATGACCTTTTAAATTGGTTCATCTAATATATTTTACATTGTTCTGCATAACTATCATTTTGAGAACTCTTTATTCTTTATCCAGGACCATACAGCAACGTCTCTTGCCTTCTGAATTATTCTCTTTGTTATTTCCTATATGCTATGTCTGGAGGTATTAGAATATTGAGTTTATACAATTGGAAAATATTTTACTTTTAGATTTCAAAGGTATGTTTGCTAAATATAAAATTCAAAGAGGACAGATATTTCTATCAGTCCTTTGAATTAATTAGTTTAGGTTCTTATACACTTGGCCTTTTTTTTCTTTCTAATATGGAATAAGATGCTATTTAATTTTGTTCTTCCACAGCTAATATTTTTATGTATATGCTTTAATGATTTTTTCTTCAGAATAAGTTTTAGACAATTTCATTTTTGTGTATCTTGGTATGATTTTATTCAAATTTCTTGTGAAAAAGGTTAATTATTTTTGGAAATGTGGTGTGCAAATAAATTCCATAAGTTCAACTAAGTTCAGAAATCTTTAATCTTTAAATATTTATTACCTATCCATTTCTACTTTGAGAATTCTATGTATATGAATATAAGTTTCTTGATTTTGACACAGAGTGAGCTATTATACGATTGATCTGTAAATTCTTTCTTATTCATTTTTATTTTGGACAATTTTTGTCATATTCATTTAAGTTTGTAAATTATAATTTATTTACAATGTGCAATCTATTATTAATCTCATGCTATGTATTCATTTCAGAAATATTTCTCTAAAATTCAAACAATAAATAAATAAAATTAACATCTATCTCTGATCAAAATAAGAAAAAGTGAAATTTTAAAATATATAACCATGCAAATATTTTTCAATTAAAATATAATTTAGCTTGATATTTTAAAAGATTACATGAAATAATTGGAAATATAAGGCTAGCTGAATGATTTTAGCCAGACTAGTGGCTGGATTTCTCTTTAGGTTATGATTCCAATCACAATCAGCATTGATGGAATAATCAGTAACTATATAATCTAAGGCTAATCTCTTTTGTTCTCTTAGGATCCTTGTTGTAGTACACCAATTTCACTGGGATATAAATTTAGAATTTTGATTAAATTCAAGCATCTTTTAAGAAACAATTTCCTGCTAGAGAGATAGCTCAGTGGCATAAGTACCTGCCTGACAAGCACAAGGTCTTGAGTTTGATCTCTGGGAACCTCATGTGCATACACACACAAAGAAAGAAAGAAAGAAAGAAAGAAAGAAAGAAAGAAAGAAAGAAAGAAAGAAAGAAAGAAAGAAAGAAAGAAAGAATCCTTCAGAAAAGAATCAGGTCTATGCCTGGCATCATCAACTTTGGTCAATGACCTGGTGGATTTATACCTGAATTGTATAAGAAATTTAGAGAATATTTAATTCCAATACTCCTTAACCTTTACAAAGAAATACTCCCAAAATCATTCCTGGAGGCAAGTACTATACTGATACAAAAACCGTAGAAAGATCCTTCCAAAAAAGAGAATTATGTGTCCATCTCGCTCATGAACAGAATGCAAAACTCCTCAGTAAAACACTAGCAAATAATATACAGCAAGTCATGAGGAACATGTGTTATTAGATTTATTGCTATCAAGTTTAATAGATATTTTCCATTTACATCACACAAACAATTTTTCAAAATTGGGTGTGAGGTGCAAATATTTTTATATGCTAAACTGTCTATAATATGGAGCCACTAATTAGGTTATAACTCCTAATCCATATTTTTAATCTATATTCAATAAGGCTGGGGATTTGTTTTCCATCCTTTTTTCTCATTTTTCATCTTATCTTGGAGAGAACATTATAGTAGAGGTAAAGGTGTGTGCTTCTTCAAAGCAAGTTTCTTAATTCCTGTCCCATTCCTCATTGTTCATAAGAGAGAAAATTTTAAAAATTTTAACTCACTTTAAGTTTATCAATGTCTTAATTTTATAGCAGGAGATGATACATTTCTAATTAATATTTATGGAGGCAATTGAAGTAAATTATTGATCTGTGCTATAATTCCATTCAACCTATTAAAATTTATGCTTTTTTGTGCCTTAAATTATTTCACTTTTCAGTTTCTTTATCATGTTCTTCAGAACATTTAGCATTAGATTCTCCTCTTTTTACTTATTTTCTTTTTTAATTGTTTTTACTTTTTCATTTATTTATGTGTGTATTTATTTATTTATTTATTTGGTACAGTATCTCACTGTACATCTCACACTTGTAGTGATCCTCCTGTCTCAGCCTCCCCAGCACTGGGATTACAGGTTTGTGCCACCAAGCTTGGTTTCCATGCCAAGCTCAGCGGGGGACAGCCATAGTATGTGCTATTGGGAATCAAATTCTGGTCCTTGCACTTGCCAGCAGATGGCTTAGACTGCTGAGCTATCTCCCTAGCTTATTTAATTATTTTCTGCATGTATTATCTGGATTATTTTAATAATATTTTAATACATTAGCTCTACTTACTTCATCACAGCCTTTTAGGATAGTTTTCCTCAGTTGTTTTATGATTCAAAAATGCTTATAATACTCAAATTGGCAAATGATAAATACTTTTATGAGCCAGTGTTGAAAGGTTGTTAGAATCAGGAATTAGTGAGTCTTAGGTTCCTCCTGACCTCAATGAGATGGAGAGCTTTGATATAAATCACAATGTCTGCTATAGAAAACTAATTTGGGACTCATATATTAACCATTTCCCAAGCCTTTCCTTTTAAATCATATTTAAATTGTACTTGAAGACCTTTGTAATGGGTCTCTGCGAACCTTATCCAAACTCATGTTCTCTCTTTTCCACTAATTACTGTGTCGCCCTTGGAGCGCCCAGTTTTCCGTTACTGTGTGCCTTCACCTGGTCCATCGTGGATATTCCTTACTGCCTTCATCTTCTGATGAAGATCCTCTTGAAGATCCCACTCAAATCCCAACTCTCTTACAGCACCCCACTTAACTGTTGTGGCTGCTATTTCTTTCTCCCTTCTCTAAACTACTATAGTGATTGGGTGTTTCTCATTGGAGTTTTAGTGACAGACTGGTTATCAGGCCATCAAGCCACTATGTGTGCATATGCATATCAGGACTTTGGCAAGGTTGTGGCTCTGGATCCCTGTCCGAAGACATTAGCAGAGAGTAGACTGGATATATGGTTAAGTTTCAGCAATATTGGTCAATAAATTCTTGGCAATCATAGCCACTGTAAATGAAACAGAATTACATACTCTAAAAATGTAAAAAGTTTTGCACTTTCAAGATGTAGCCATAGAAACTATTCATTTGCAAAAAGAGTAAGCAAAGGGAAAAAAAAACTGTGAGAAGTAACAGTTAACAGTATGAGTCAAAGCTGTGAGACAGGAAGGATTTACTTCCCTTAATGCGAATATCTCAAAGACAACTTCAGCAGAGAACATAAGAGCACTGAATGACGTGGTGTGGATGGATGCATCTTTTGATTTAACGTGTCTGTTTTGCTTTATTCAATAATACATTTTTCCTCCTCCTTTTCACATCGTTGACTTTTAGTTTAATGGGTTTTAAAGTGTATGATGAAGATTTATACTTGGATATAGGCAGACAAAAATTTCTTTGTCTTTTTCTTCCATTTCTATATTTTACACAAGGTCAATAACAGGCTTCAGTGTTTTTACAATTACCAGGAGGGTGAGATTAGTTATTGTGTGCAGATAAATGTGCTGATGCTTCCATTATTTATGTGATGAGATAAAAGTCATGCAGCCTTCTGAGACAAAAGGCAGGTATATGCTTTATATCTGTATTTTTGATGAGTTCTCTCATAGACATTGTACCTTTCATAGCCCAGTGACTAGCTAATGTAAATTTCAGGTGAAATAAAGCTGTCAAATTTGATTGTTTTTTATGGCTTACATTTATGCAGCTAGGAAACAAACATCTCACTTTGTAAAACTGTGTAGCAAGTAAAGTAAAATTGATTTTGGTTTTGGTGGGTTATTTTTCTGTTATTGTTGTTTATCTCTTTTTGTGGGGTTTTTGTTTTGTTCTTTTCTGTTTTGTTTGCTCTCTAGTATTTATGGAAGTAAAACATGTCTTTGTTTAGGAGTCATTTCTAGAGTAATTTCAAGGACTATTATGCAAAATAATAGTCCCCAATGATTAGCATGCTTCTGAAACATTTTAAAATAGAAAGCTTATCTTCTGAATTTCCAAAAATAGAGTAGGAGATGTTTATTTTAAGGTAAATAAAATATATGCTGTCATGTACCAACAACAATTATTAACTAATTAAAAAGAACCTCACTCCTGCTTTGCTTTATTTCTTGTAGTAAATTTGGGTTATGTATGATAGTGGAGCATGAAAAATTAACTGGTGTTTCTGAGAACTGGGTCACTGTCCTTGACTGTAAGAAGTATTCTCTGAAAGCAGTAAGTCTCCCCTGTTTATGAATTTCAGTATTGTCAACTGAAAAATGAGAGTGTGGCACTCAGGTGAGAGCTGGAATTGCGTGTGTCCTTATATTTAGGCAGTACATAATTAAATTTTATTACCCAAACTGTAAAACTTTGCCACTTGAGGGAAGCATTTATTTAACTTAATCTAATTAATTATGATGCAAGTGGCTGCCCCTAATCACTTTCATTTCTCTCACTTATCATCCTTTTCGTACTGATTGTCTTTTTTGGGAGTCAGAATCTACTCTATTACTCCCCTTTTCCTTTCTTTCAATTTGTCAGCGGTATACTAGTTTATTAGAATTTTAGTGCTTTGTCCTGAGTATGGTATATTTGACTTCTTGAACTTAATAAAATTAATACTTTTACTGCATCTGCATCAATACCTGGAGGATAAAAGCACAAGAATTCTTGGCTTTTATGTGTCTCTGTGCTTAAGGTTAACAGTACAAATATTTTAAGCCCCACATGACATTATTACTGCTACTGTTTTGGTAACAAGTACTATTTCAGATTTAATCACACTTGTAGATTTTTCATTTCTGTTAAAACCATCCTGAATTTCTATTTTCTTCTGAAGTCCTTTGCCTGCAGTTTAAGAAATCCCTTCCTTATTTCTTTTAATAGGAATTTAGTAAGGATGAATTATTCACAGGTTTTGTCGCAAAATGCCCCTTTTTGTCTTTTTTTTCTTCATATATAATTCTAAGTAAGCAGCAACTTTAAAGCAGCTTAATGATCTTATTTCCCTATTCACTGTGAAGTTGACAGCCTTATTATTACTGCTCTGAAATTACTTTTACTTTTTCCTGTTTTGAAGCCTTACGGCTTATTTTGAGATTTTTCTTTGTCTCTTCTCTTTGTTTTTTTTTTTTTTTTTCTCATAGTTCTGAGGATTGATCTAAGTGTTCTGAGTATTTCTATGCCATTTTGTTCATTTTATATTCCATTTAGGTAGGTGTGATTTCGTTTTGTTTTGATTATGGTTTGTAGTACACCATTATGTTTGTAAATGTGAAAACATCTTACTTGTTATATATTCCAGCACTGTTTTTGCACATTATTCTTTTCCTCTTCCTCCAGTATTTTCATTTTCAAATTACTTTTATTGACAAAGAAATAGCAATGAGACAGTTTGAAAACAGGGTAGTAGGACAGTTACAATAAATAATACATTGCATATTGTTGTCTTCATAGTAGTTATTCACAGTACAAGATGCAGACATGATATCCTGTCTACACACTATTAGTATAAATCTTTCTTCTCACTGAACTAAGAGAAAGTAGCTGTATATTTATCCTAACTATTTTATAGATAGATAGATAGATAGATAGATAGATAGATATTTTTCCCCTACAAAATGGTCCTTCATTTATATGCCCCTTTTCTGTTTAGTTTTGTCAGAGATGTGCATGCCATTGTCATTCAAATATTATAGGAGCATGAATTAAGCAAAATAATCATATTGTCTCTCAATTAAATGTTTGTTTACAAAAAGGTAGTAAAAGAAAGAGACAAGAAAAAAAGTCATAGGACTCTCCTGCTACAATGTTGTATGTGGTTAGATTTCTAAATTTATGTGTAAAAATGTTTAATTGTTTATTTTTAATTTTTTCACATTCTATAGGGATTCAAATTTAGCATATCAACAATTGTTGGAAAATATCTGATCCATGTCATGTCTAGAGCATTTGATACTCAGACATATAGTGATGTTAAACTCTACCGCCTGTGTTAGAGGATAATGATATCATTAAGCTTCTCCTCTAGGGGGTTAACAACTTAAGCTTGAAGACCAAAAAATTAGAGAAAAATAAGGGCTCCAAGGGTAGCCAACATTTTGGTCCTAGTTCTTAAAGCTCAATGAGGACTCAGGACATAAGAGAACCTGTACTATAACATCCTGTGACGCAGAGGTGTCCCACATTTTCTGTTCAAGGAGATTATGGGGCTACAGAGGAAAGTGATCAGTGATGTAGAGTATGCCTAAGGAGAGTCACCCAGAGAGAAAACATTCTCTCAGGCTTTCACAGAGAGCAAATTGTCAAGCAATGGCTATGACTCATTCTCTACTATTTTCAAACACTGTTGTGTATACATTGCCTTTGATGTGCTTTTGCACTGCTTCTGTCTCCAATCATTTTGCTGTGTAGGTACCTCTGTGTGGAATAGACTCAACTGCAACATCCCCTAGTTCATAAAGTTTGTCTTCTATTAAACTTATCTACTGAACTTTAACACGAATAAACTAAGTTTAGCTTTCTAATTTATCGTTTATATTTTGTTTTTCATACATCCTATTTGTATGATGAAAGAATCTTTAATTTATTTTCTTAACCATAGTAATCAGAGTTATTTTCCAATACTTCACTTTTTTTCCAGTACATGCATCATATGTGATTTAGTTGTTATTATCTATGTTTTTGTCTTTTTCTGGATCCGCCTTTTAAGAATGTCCAATTATTTTATTTAACACCAGACCTGGCAAATTAAAAACTTTATAACACATGGTATACAACAAAAATAAGAGAGCACAGCAGGTCCAATTGATCTGAGGTGACTCTATGGTCCTTCACCTTTGTAAGTCCAGTAGGCATTCTGGAGAAAGCCTGTTTCCTTGATTCTTTCTGAGCTCCCTTTTCTTCTCCAACCAACACATTGAGACCACACTTTGGCCATTCTTTTTTAAACTTCTGCCCGCTTGCTGTGCTCAAATTAGGAATTAGAAAATTCTTCATAGGAATTCTGTGCCTCCACTGGTGTTTTCCTGCATCTTCCTTTATTATGGGACTAAACCATTCCGGCCTTTTCTCTCTGCTCTCGTGAGATGACTGGTAACTTTTTATGGCATGTTCAGTGCAGCCCAAACTCTCACTTTAACCCTTTTTGAACTGGCAGATTCCCTGACTCTGTGAAAATGTTGGGTTTACTTCTATTAGCTCATTGAACTCAAGGATATTGGCTGATGAAGTCTTGACTTCATCAGAATGCTTGCAGTAATTTCAGAAGTATATTATTCCATTATTCTATTGAGCTTCTCTACTTTGTTTTTATCAAAATGTTGATATGAAAAAAGTCTATTATTGTATGATCAAAAGAGAGCTTGTTCACATTCATTCCCAAATCTATTCCAGTTCTTTCTAATTTTGCAATATGAATCTTACTAATAAAATAAACTCAAAATACAAAACACTTCCGTCATCTGGCTTTAAGTGCTATCCATCCAATGCAAGTCAATGCAAACAAAACAAAGAGAGAGGATTTAACATAGGAAAGATTTTAAGTGTTGAAAAGGCTGGATGTGCAGAAAACAGAGGTTATTCTTAGTTCAGTAGCACTAATAAATCTGTGTTCTCCTTAGGGATGAATAATTATATTTAGAGCTCAAGACTAGTATATCCTGCAGGCTGCCAAATCACCTAATGCTGTTACAATTGCTTTGGAATTTCTGTCCTCCAACCTGCTTTTTGCTGATACTATGAAGTTCCCTGGGGCTCCTTGCCACAGTGGCTTTGTAACCAAAAAGGTTATGCGATGGCTACTGCAGTTGGAACCACTCAGCCTGATGGACACCGCGGGACCAAAACTGTACGCTGCTGCTGTGAATACTGTTTCTTCTTTTTATCTTTTTATTTCCTTCTACTGACATAATCTTGGTGAATGTCACTTTTAAGGATTATGGGAAATGTAGTTTTCAGATGGGTGATGGGTTGTTTCTGCTTGCAGCACAGAAGAGGACATAGAATGGCAAGAATAATGTCAAGGACTAAGAGTCATTCTACAGAACACTAGCAGTATCACAAACAGAAGGAAGTTATTTGTGTTTATATCTTAGTTGCTGTGGATAGGGTCAGTGTTTTTTTTCTTTCCTAAGAATTTCAGGGTTGAGAAAAATAAACCAGTCAATTCACATGAAAAGTATAAAAAGCCATTGCAGATTACCATTTCTTTATGAAATTGTATCAAGATTTATACTTGTTCCTACCTTCATTAAAATTTGTAGATATGCTAGACCAAATATTTATATCCAATGCTTCACTTTTCTACCAACATATGAATCATATGTGATTTATTTGTTATTATCTATGCTTTTGTATATTTCTGGATCTTCCTTTTAAGAATGACTATTTTACTTAATACAAGATAAGGTGAATTAAAAATTTTAGGGGGCCGGGGAGACAGCTCAGTAGAATCGCCTGAGTTCAGTCCCCAGTCCACCAAAAATAAATAAATAAATAAGGCATAGAACAAGAACAAGATATAT
>NW_004524606.1:13699287-13713286 GCF_000260255.1 Octodon degus
TTTATATGACTGACTCCCAGTGCTGCTCTAATTAGAGGATTTCTCGAATTCCCATTAGGCTGAATAGGAAGAAAATTAATAAAAGATGCTTGATTACTTACCATATCTACAAGAGACAGAAAATTAAACTACGACTCAAAGCAGAGCCTGGAAGTTGTAATTCATAGCTGCTCCCACCAACCTGGGCACGGAGATCCCAGGGAACACTGCACCATCATTCTAGCATTTATTCCAATAAAGTGTCCAGAGTCAGGATAAATGTGTAAATATTGTGGCTGGAAGGAGTCAGCTACATGTGTTTCTTTACTTTGCCTTTTTATATACTCCAAAAATGGGCATATGCTTGTCTAATTATTAGAACACAGGACACATGCCTGTGTCTTTGCATTAAGAGGAGTTCTGAGAAGTTTCTGGCTTCCACTCTGGAAGGGTCAGCACGTTTCTAGCATATATATGCTTGAAACATATACAGTATGTTCTAAGCTGCTACATCAGCCAAAAGAAGATCAAAGGACCAAACTGGTATGGGCAAACGCTCCTTTTGGTCTAGATAAAACATAGCTTTTATAAAACACACTGAATGTGGCTTTCATAAAATTAAAGCAATTAATCCGGATGTGGTGGAGCATTCCTGTAATTTCAGCATTTGGGGGGCTGTGGCAGGAAGATTGTTGTGAGTTCCAGACCAGTCTGGGCTGCAAAATGAGCTCAAGGCCAGCCTGAGCTGCATAGGGAGACCTTGTTGCAAAAAGACAAAAATAAATACATGAATAAAGCAATTAGGACAAATGATATACGTCCTAAAGTTTTGGGGGATTATTTTAGTCCTTAACATTGCTCTGCGGGCCGGCCTGATAGCTTATCGGACTAAAGCGCCTGCTTAGGCAGAGCGCAGCGGCCAGGGTTCGATCCCCCAGCATGCTGTGGGGGCCCCGCCCCTAGGGTGTGCTGAGAGGGCGTTTGAGACTGGGCATGGAGGCTGAAAACAGGAGAATCACTACAGTCTGGTCTAGTAGCAAGACCCTGTAGACCCTTCAGGGCAATAAGCATAGTAATAATAATAATAATAATATTATTATTATTATTATTATTATATGACCGCTTCTGTATACTGCAAGGGGAAATAATCTATCTCCCATTTGAAAACTACATTTCCCATAATCCTTAAAAGTGACATTTACCAAGATAATGTCTGCAAAAGGAAATCAAAAGATAGAAAGAAGAAACAGTGTTTATAGCAGCAGTAAACAGTGCTGGGTCCAGGGATGTCTGTCAGGCTGTGTGGTTGCAAAAGCAGGTTTGGGGTGATATTTTTGTTCTTTATTTTTAATTTTTAGACAGAAATGTTGAGTTATAAATATTTCAGATATATGTTCTCAGGGGACATTCTTTCTCATTCCCCAAAATCAAATAGTGTCTTTGAGCTTAAAAATAATTCTAATTTATTATACATACACCCATGATTTTTCTCAAAATGGAGTTAAAAGGTTTACACTTAAAATCATAGTTTTTATAAAACATTACTAAATAAAACACATACAAAAAACTGATTTTCTTTTCTGTAATTATAATGCCTTTCACAGTGGCATCTACCAATAAAATTTACCACTTGATGAAGTTGCAAAATACAGTCACGCTTTATTTATGAATATTCTGATCTATAAAGGTTAGACATATAAATCACATTTTAATTATATGTGTAGAATTTTCCATAATATATAAAACATTATATCTATAAATAACATTTTGTTGTTAACACACACACACACACACACACACGTGTGTGTGTGAGTGACAAAATGTTCCTGATTTTTTTTCAAGATTTGGTAGAGTCTTATGTAATTTTTCACACCTTCCCTAGTAGATCTCTTGAATAGCAGTCCAGAAGACCATCGTAGAAAAAGTTTAGGGCATGTTTAGAATTTTTCTTTTGCTAGCAAGAGGAATTCTTATTCCTGATAAAGTAATGCTTTCACTAGACCCTCTGGTTATCATTGGCTGATGCCCTGGAAGCAGGGGATACAGTTTCTACAGTACACATTCAAACTATGTCCTTCTGTTCCCCTTTCCTGGATTCCTCACCTTGGGCTTATGTGACTGATCCACCCCCTTCTTCAGTCACTTCCTTGCCAGTTAGTGTTACTTACCCCCTTCTTAGAGTAATGTATTTGTGTACATGGCCATGCAGTGAAGACCACATATCCAGCTTCCTTTGAACTTAAACTTGACCACATGAATAAATTTGGGCCAAAGGAATGCAAACAGGAAAAGTACATGTGCTAGTTGCTTCAGTCATTTCTAAATAAAGTATTTTGCCTTGTATGTTCTCTCTTATTCTTTTCCTGAAGGTTGGAATATGGATAAGGTTATGACCCAGCTTTGACCATGGAGATAAACTTAATACATCATTGGCGAGGAGAAGAATAAGATGCAATGTATCAGTCTTCCCTGACTGGAATCCTCAGCCCTAGAGTGAGATGAGACTAACTGTGTGATGTAACCCACTGTATTTTGGAATCACAGTAGCCTCGTTTATAGCCTCGTGCAATTCAGCCAGACTGGCCAGTAGGACCTTGGGATATTTAACATCTGCTCTGAATCCGCCCTTCTCTATCTACTTCCATTAAACCACAACATTTTCCTTTGTACTTTCTCTCCCTTAGTCACTTCATTCCTTTTATTTTCTCACCACATCTCAACAGCATTGCCATGCTCTTTACAATCGCTCCCGAAACGCTATTCACACATTCACTGTATTTTCCTCATGGTCTCCTAAACTCTTTTTTCCTTTCAAAACAAACCTTAATATCCTTTTATACTGCAAACTAATTCAGCAGCAACTCCACGTTAGTATCTCCTTCCTTGAGGGCAAAATGAGCCCAATCATCAAATCATTCCAGTAAATTAAGGGGGAATGTCAGTTTTTTTCTTTTCCTGGCACTTCATGAAACAGAAAGTAGAAAAACATACAATGAATTTTCACACTCATCTTGTAATCCAGTGATTTTTTTTAATGCCAAGTCCTTCTGTATATGTAATTTTAAGAGCATTTTCCTTAAGTAATTTATGATGTGCAATAACATTATCTTCTTTCAATTATTAAAAGAATCCTTTTTTCCTCAAAACACTTTTCTCATGCCTGGGGTATAGCTCATTGTCAGAGCTCTTGCCTATTATTTTCAAAGCCCTGGGTCAGATTCCCACAAGTGCACACATGAATAGACTGATAGATTGATGATTGATAGATAAGTAGATAAATTAGATAGACAATAGGTCAAACAAATAATTTTTCTTTGTTTTTTCTAATTTCCACAGCACATTAGGGAAACTTCATAAAATTTTCAATTACTAGGGCAGAAAGGAATTTAGTGGATCATTTTTGATTGTTTTGATTCTTTTATTTTCAAATTAGGGGAATGAGGGGCCGGGAGAGATGGCTCAGTGGAATAAGCACTTCCCTGGCAAATGCAAGGGCCTGAGTTCAATCCCCGGTTCTGCCAAAAAAAAGTCTACAAATTAGGAGACTGAGAACCAGGTTATGTTGATTGCTTACTCAAACTGACAGGATTAATAAATGGCAGGGTTGCAAAAGAGCCTCCCTGCTCCCTTGTTATAGCAAATATCACTTTTGTTTCTCTCATTTATTGTTTGACCCTCTGTAACAATTTGTACAAAGACAACAGTGGTATAATACAAAATGATACTATGCCAGACTTTTTAATAGCCTGTAAATAAGCTACCAGATAAATTTTAGTATTCTATTGCACAGTAGGATAACTGTGCAGTAGAATGCATTGTATACTTACAAACAGCTAGAATAAAGGATTCTGAATGGTCCCACTGCACAGCAATGACAAATGTTTGAAGAAATAGGCATGCTAATTACTCTATTTTATTCTCTGAATTGTATACATATATCAACATTGGTGTTTACCATAAATATGTACAATTATTACCTAGCAATTGAATGTCCAAAATTTTTACTTGAGTAATTAATTAGCACATTTGAAAAGCCCTACTGTAAAGCCACTGGGCCATTGAGCAGTCTGTATCATTATCCTTTCTCTTTAAAACAATGCTCTCTTTGATAGAAGCACTGCACTATTTCCTAAAGTCTATTTTAATTAATATTATCTTCCAAATTCATTCTACCTTATTTTACCTTTCTTTGCTTTATCATGCAGCCAGCAGCTTATGTATTTGTTGGGAAATCTTTTGTTCTTTTATCAAACTATTGACTAGGCATTTTTCTTCCTTGTCACTTTTATTCGTCTTTAAGTCAAATGAGTACAATGTCTTTGGATTTGCTTCTGAGAAACTTGTCAATAATGCTTGCACAGTGCTCTTCCTTTAGGCTATGTGTTCATGGATTTTTTGTATTGTAGGTAAAAACTACTGATTTATTGCTTGAATATTCAAAGCACTGACTGAATCTTAGTTAAAAAAAAATCTTATCTGTAGTACCAGACTTGTGATACAGCGTGTCTGCCTTTACACTCTCTGGCCTCTGCCAGCGAACATCGCTCCTTGCCTTTCATTTGCCCAAGTCATTAGTTCTGCAAGGCTCGTGCATGATTCAGGATCCTCAAGTGTGGCAGGACACTCTAAAGGTAACTCAAGGGACCTGCATATCTCTTATGCAGGCCCATCTCCATCACAGCCTCCTTCCTCTCATGCAGATGGATGGGCTATGATATGATACTTTTCACTGTCTTTTGGCATTTTTTCTATTTTTCCCTGATCACAACTCAAAAACTCAGAGAGAACAGTTACTACTACAGCTTCTCTCATTTGGGGGTGGGTGGGTAAGAAATATGAAAAGCATAGATTGAATATGCACAACTAGTGACCACAATTTCATCACAAATACTTTACTCTAATTTGCTAAGAAATTGAAATGCAGTAAATAAAATTGTGTGAGGCATGTGTGAAATCATAGGTTTAATCCCCAGCATTGCAAAACAGAAGAAAGAAAGAAAGAAAGAAAGAAAGAAAGAAAGAAAGAAAGAAAGAAAGAAAGAAAGAAAGAAAGAAAGCAAAATAAATTGAAGGTCTCTTTTAAAGTTTACAATATCTCCTGGTTTTCACCTCTGGCCACAGGTAACCTCTATCAAGGGATCATTCAAGATCATCCCATTATAATTCCTTTGCAAAACTTCTATTTATACAAATTGCTACATAGGATAATTGTCACCATGCAAGTTTGTGTTCTCCAGACATCCTTATGTTTTAAGGTCTTTTTGTTTCTGTCAAATATCATGTTGGATGAACCATCCCCTGTATGGTGATACCCAATATCACTTACTAATTGATGATAATTCTTGCCATGCCTAATTCTTCCTACTACTTCAATACTGTAGTGAATGCATTTAGTTTTGCCTCCTGGTAACGTGCAATTCCCTACTGTATTGAATATACAAAAGTAATATAAATGTATAATAACATCTATGAATTTCAATTTTTATAATATATCACCAAATATCTCCTTAAATCCTACATTAAATTTAAATGAGTTAATACTCCTATGAGTAATGTATGAGAATATTCATTTTCCAGGATGATTCCAAATACTTATGGTGTATAAGCTTATAAAATGGTTTCACAACTTCTCAAGGTGTGAAATTGAGACACTAGAAAATGATAACTTAGTAAAGGGAAGGAAAGCTCCAAGAATCAAGGAAAACTATAAATCACAGAAAAAGTGAAGAGAGAAAAATGAAGCATGTGACTGCTAACCCTGGCTCCTAGGGAGGGGAGCCTATCTCCACAAGCACAAGGTAGCTCTAGAGAAGGCCAGCAGACTGGCAAAAGGCAGACTCATAGCACACACCCCAAGAAAACCCTGCACATAATTGTAAAGGGCAGTGAAGCATGGGATATTACTATGGAATTTACTTTTTCTGCCTGAGAGGCTAGAGTTGGAGGACAAATCCATTACAATGTCCAGGAGATTAATCAGGAACCATTTTGAGAATGGGTTAATTGCTCAAGACTGAACTATGCCAGTCACAATTCACAGAGCAACTATACTTCAGTATTTCAGAGTTAATCCTACCATAGTGGCTGTTCGGGAAATGGCCATAATAGACAGTTTCAGAGTGAGTATGAGTTAGTCGCAGACACTTTGAAAAGTTTAAGCAATAGCAGTAAATTCAGGCCAGCAGTACTGCCCTCTTTTGCAAGAATCCAAGCTTATTATGGGTTGTTTTAGAGAGTGCTGGATCTGCAAATTCTGGCATTAAACCCAGAACCTTGATTCTCTCAGCCTCCCACCCACTGAAGCCTACTTCTAATCCTGAGCTCAGTGGTCTGTTTGATTTTTCCATCTGCCAGAATGTATGCCTGAGGATGTGCCTTGGCTTGAGCAGCTGACACATTCCAGGATGTATAAACAGAGGGGTCTCTGGAACAAGGGCACCTCACAAGTCCACAGGCCATAAAGTTAGCCAGAGACAACAGTGAGTTGGGCTCATAAAGAAGCACAAATACGAAGTGTCACTGCAATGAATATAGGCCTACAGCAGACACACCACCATCAACTGAGCTTCTTAAGAGGAAGGCCATGGCAACGTGGGATACACAGTGCACATGCACAAACACACACACACACACACGCACACACACGCACACCACACACTTACACCACAATGGTATGGAAAATAATAGAACCCAGATATGATTTATTATCCCTTCCTCATCTCTGGTGGTTTCTAATACTATATACCATGGAAAGTGAACATTCCCCCTACATAAGAGCAGTTTTTCATCTCATTTCTCTGTCTTTTGTTTTCTCTTGCTCATTCTGTTTTCTTATTTTTCTTTCCTTTTACTCTATTACTTTTGTTCAAATACTATTAAATTTTCAAAAAATTTTAATTCTATTCTTTATCTTACTTTTAGTTCCTCTTCCTATTCATCTTCTTTTTCAAATTTTGCTGCTTTGATTTTTTTCCCTACCTCACTTCTTCCATTTTTATTCCTAGTCCAACAATTCGCATTATTGTTTTTTAAAATTTAGCTGACTCTATGGTAATATTGCTCAATTATTTTCCATAGTTAATGGAGATATAGTGGTTGTATGTGTTTATGTGGCTGTTTTATTACTGCAGGTCTCTATTGCTAAGAATATTGTTGTTATAGCTACTATTGGGTATCATGGTATGTCAAAATGTGGTTCATATTTTACTCAATTTATTCTTGATTATTTCTTTGCTATTTTAAGAAATGATATACTTTTTATTAGTTTTTTTCTCTATGCCAATATATAGTCTTTGTGTCATAAACATTGTTATGAGCCTGTTTCTCTTCTCTAAGTGGTCGTGAAGATTAAAAGCTCAGAAGAAGGTTGGACACAAATAAGACCCCCCAAAATACACTGAGTAGTTTGAAGAGATGTACAAATACCAAAACATAACCAAACAAAAGGGGCCAGGGAGATGGCTCAGTGGAATAAGTGCTTCCCTGTCAAGTACAAGGGCCTAAGTTCAATCCCTAGTTCTGCCAAAAAAGAAATAAAAAAGAGAAGAAAAAAATAACCAAACAAAAGGACACATCACAGTGAGAACTTCTAACTAAAGAGGTCTATGAGTTAGTGTCTATGTTTTTATTAATTAACTGCCATTCAATTTACAGTACAAAGCCATTAGAAATGTGGGAAAGTAAAGTAAAATGACTCCAAAACACTTTTATTCCCAAAGCTGGTCTTATAGACACTGACACAAAGGAAATTTAAGATGAATAACTCAACAAACAAATGATCAAAATGTTTGAAGCACTCAAAGAAATCACATATAATAAAATATATGAGATGTTTAGCAAACTTTTGTAGGATTTTCATAAACTGTTAAAGTATTTTACTAATAAAATGCTTAATGAGTTTAAGGAACAAAGTAAAGCAAACTCATTATTAACTATTTATAAAAACAAAATGAAGAGATGAATGACTAGTTTGACATATATATATATATATATATATATATATATATATATGACATAAACACATTTGAAAGAAATCATGGGCAGAAGATTTGTCCAATATAAACACAGAGTATCAGAAATTAAAAATAATCCAAGTGTAGTAGAACAGAAATTAAATGCTGGCCTTAAAATGACCAGAAAAAAAAAAACACAGAAATGGGAGATAAAAAGCTAAAAAAATCAGAATTTTAAGAATAAAGAAAATATTAGAAAATTGCTCAAAATATATTAAGAAAATTATTTACTGAAATTATAGGAGAAAACTTTCTGAATCTACCAAAAGAATTTAATATTCAAGTACAAGAGCTACATGGAACAGCAAATATACATAGCCAGAAAAGAAATTCTAGATGATACATCATAAGGAAAATTTCAGAAATTCAACAAAAAGAGAGAATAGTAAAACTCCTTAGTGAAAGCAGAAGTTACTTGTGAAATCCACTCTGTGAGAATGACAGCATATTTCTCAGCCCAAACTTTAAAGTTCAAGAGAGTTTGAAATGAATATGCTCAAACCTTAAAAGAAAACTTTGTCAGCCCAGACTTCTATATCCTTCAAGATTTATCATTCAAAACTATAGAGAAATAAAGACTCTACAACAAAGTAATCCTGAATAAGTACATAACAACTTAATCGTCATTGCAAAAAGTACTCTATGACACCCTAGAGATACTGGGAGGCCACCAGCAATGAAATCTAAATGAAAGTGTCTCCCCGGCCCCATAACTACCAATCTTAAAAAAAAAAAAAAAAAAAAAAGGACTTGGCACTGGAAAAGTAATGCAATGACAGGTTTTGGAAAAACCTTACAATGGTAACTCTTGATATAAATGTTCTTAACTCCCCAATCAAAAGACATTGACTGGATAAAAAAATACACTGCTCAGATTTTTTTAAAAACTTCTGAAACTGCATATTATCTATAACAGAAATATGTCATCAGTAAGTAAGCTCATCAACTAAAGGCACAAGTCTAGAAAATGATACCCTATGACACAAGACCCTGAAAACAAGCAGGATTAGCTGTTTTATTTTCAGACACAGCATTCAAAATAACAAGTATAAATATCTATGTAGAAAATGTTTATGTACCTAACTTCATAACATAGAATCTAGTGGACATAAAGGATAGATACACAAAAGTACAATCACAGTGAAGATATGCAACATTCCACATTCACAATTAGTCAGCCACACACAAAAAAAAAAATTAAGGAAGCAATGTCAGATTTTTTAAAAAGCACCAATGAATACACTTAGAGATCTACAGTCTTTCTTCCAATGATAAAAAGGAAATATTTCTAGATACTTAAGAATTATGAAAATTGAAGAGATAAAGATAAATTGATAAATAAAAGGATACTTAGATAATTGAAGATATAAAATCTCTGAATAGACTGACAGGCTATAAAATAAAAACAGTAAGAAAAACTCAGTTGCAGAGTATAGCCCAGAAGCTGCTAGATTCACCAGGGAATTCAGATCCCAGCACACAGGTGGGGGAGCTTGTTCTGGCACTGGACCAACCTTTTAAGAACTTAGGAGGATTGTGCTTGGTCCATGGGATCCTGTTGAATCCAGTCCACAGCCAAAACCTATGCTGAAGCTTTGTTGAATATTGACCAGCCAACCCCACCAATAGTAAGAGACTTGATGAGTGCTACTCCACCCCTTACTGTAGTGGAACCCATATTGATCCATGTCCCCATGCTCTACCACCACTGCTAATTCTAGGTAATTCAAAAATGCTAAAATGAAGGAGCAAATGGAAACCTCAATCCTCCATCCTACGCTGAAAAATCCAGGAGACAAACAGATAAAAGAACTTGGAAATCGCACACCCGAAGTTTCTGAAATACTAGCAATTGAAGTAAAGAAACAAGTTCATCAGGCTATACGAGAAATAACATCAGAAACAATCTCACAAGTCAAAAAAGAAATGACAACAGTAATGAAAGAATTGCTCAAAACAGCTAAAGAGGACATAACCAAAATAAAATAGAGGAGAATAGAAATGACGGAAACATTTAATGAACAATAGAGGAAAGAATTAAAATGCATGAAACAGATTCATGTAGATATCTAGGAAATTAAGAAGTCCATCAAAATCTGGCAAAAGCATTTGGATGAAACTGAAGATAGACTTTCAGACCTCAAAGAGAGTGGCGCAGCTAGTACACGTGAAAAGAAAGGTCTCTTAAAACTAACAAGAAACCATGAAATAATAATTCAGCAGCTACAAGATGACACAAAGAAAAATAATATAAGAATAAAAGGTATCAATGAAACAGCAGGAGACAGAACAAATGACATAAATAGGCTATTTGCAAAAGTACTAGCAGAAATTTTTCCAAAGGTGAGAAAATAACCGTATGTACAGTTTATCAAGACATATAGAGTTCCAAGCAGCCATAATCAAAATAAATCTACACCTAAACATATAATAATCAAGATCTCTGAAATTTAGTAAAAGAATAAAATATTAAAAACTTCTAGAGAGCAGAAACAGATCACCTATAAGGGAAAGCCCATCAAAATCATGACAGATTTCTCAACACAAGCCATGAAATCCAGAAGAGTTGGAGTGAAGTATTTCAGGTTCTGAAAGAAAATGACTTTCAACCCAGATTGATGTACCCTGCAAAACTATTTCTCAAAATCAATGGCAACATAAGATACTTCTTGACAAAGAACAGTTGAAGAAATTCATGATCACCAAACCAATTCTAAAATAGTAATGACAAGACTTGAGGGAACAATTGACCTGCCCTCTACCATTTCTGCTGAAATTTGCTGACTCTGCCTATCCCTGATCACCATAAAGATTTCCAGAGAGACCTGGAAGGCTAGCTGCCACCCCTCCTTCCTTCCTGCCAGAATTTGCTGATTCAAGCCACCACTCTTCCACTCGAGACTATAAGGGAGACTCTGCAGCTCTTGTACTGTAACGCCAGTCTTCAAGCTGCAGTTTGTTGAGTATGGGTATGCTTGCTTATCTTGAAGACTGCTAGACAGACTTGGTATGCTAGGCCCCACCACTCCTGGCTTCAGGGTCGAGTTTCCTGGTTCTGGCTGCCACTCCTCGCCCTGAAGAACACTGGAAAGTTGGGATTATCACAGTGACCAGCAGGAGCTTTGCAGAGCACTACCTTGTTCCAATCCACATCAAGAAATCCTTGCAACTCTTCAAACTGAACTCATCATTTTTGGGTCCTTCTTAAAGTATGGCTTGCCCTCTCTCCTCAATGAGGTAGAAGCCATACTGAACTGAAGTGTCTGAAATAATAGCAACTGAAGTAAAAAAATAAATAAACAACTCCATCAAGTCATAAAGGAAATCAGATCAGAAATAATATCTTAGGTAAAGAAAGAAATGACAATCATGAAAGAATTATTCAATACATATGAGGAATACACATAAAAAAATAGAAGGGAAAAGGAAAATGATGGAAACATTGAATGAACAGTACAGGAAAGAATTAGAATGCACAAAACAGATTGAAACAGATATCCAGGATGTTAATTCCACTAAAAGCTGGCAAGACCATATAAATGAAACAGAACATAGAATTTGAGACCTTGAAGAAAACATTTCAGCTAGTGAACAGGAAAGGAAACAGCTCTTAAAAATAACAAGAAGCTGGGAAATAACAATACAACCTCTGCAAGATAATACAAAGAAAAATTAAAAAAGTCTAATGGGTACCAAAGAAACAGTCTGGGATAGAACAAAAGACATAAAAAGAGTATTTGCAGGAATAATAGCAGGAACTAAGAAACTGCACTGAACAGAGCAATGTGTAATACTAGGATCATGCTTGGAATGCCTGTCATTCTGGTCTTCTAAATATATACTGCTTGTCATGTCATACAAATTACTTTTGTACTGTCTCTCAAGTAAATGTTTGTTTTTAAAAAAGGGGTAATAAATGAAAACAAGAGATAAGAATAAAAAATGTCATAGGACTGTCCTGCTATAATGCTGTATATGATTACATTTCTAAATTTCTGTGTAAAAATATGTGATTGTTTATTCCTATTTTTAAAACATATTTAATGTTTTTTCTTCATATTCTGTAGGGACTTAAAGTTTAACATATCAATACTTGATGGGAAATACCTGTTCCATGTTATGTCTAAGATGTTTGATATTCAGATAGATAGTGAGGTTAAGCTCAACTGCCTACATTGTAGGGTAATAATAATAAGCTTCTCTTCTGGAGGGTTAACAACCTAAATTTACAGACTAAAAATTAGAGAAAAAGAAGGGCTGCAAGGAAAGCCAACAGTTTGGCCCTAGCCTTTGAAAATGAGGACTCGGGACATAGGAGACCCTATACTGTAACATCATGTAACTCAGTTGTGTCCCAAATTTTTTGATCAAGTAGATTATGGGGCCACAGAGGAAAGTGATTGATAATGTAGAGTGTGCCTCAGGAGAGTCACATGGAGAGAAAACATTCTCTCAGGCTTTCACAGAGAGCAAATTGGTCAAGCAATGGCCTCGACTCATCCACATGGCTGACACTTGACAAAGGATCTACAAACTGCGGCACAGGTTTCAGAGTAAATCCTGAGGGGACTTGACTGACCTTATCAAATACAAAAGTTACATTTCTTGTTATATAGGTCTTAATCACCCAGCAGAAAAGTATAGAAATGAATTATAAAAAGTAAAGCCATATTAATATACTGAACTGTAAAGGGCTCAAGTCAACAACTTCTGACATTGCTAGTCCTATGGACAACCCACTACCATTATGGACTACTGGACTATATTGGAATATTTTACTGAATTCATGCATGTACAATATTTAAGTGGAAATGGAATACCAATCTCTGACAAACTTAAACAAAAAAGGGCTACAAATGAAGGACCATTTTGTATCTGTATATGCAGAATAGTGAGGGTAGATATACAGCTACTTTCTCTTCGTTCAATGAGAAGAAAGATTAGTACTAATAATGTTTGTTTGCAGGATATCATGTTTGTATCTTGTACTATAAATAACCACTAAGATGATAACAATATGCAATGTATTAATTATTGAAACTGTCCTACTAATCAGTTTTGAATGTCTCATTGCTATTTGTTTCTCAATGAAATTATATTTAAAAAAAAAAACTAATAATACCAGAAAATTTCCTAAGCATAGGACAAGAAATCTGATATAAGATAACTGAAGCATATAAAACACCAGCTAGCCATAATCAAAATAAACCACCACTCAGACACTTAATAATCAAGATCCCAGAAAAAGAGCAATACAATCAGAATATTAAAAACTTCTAGGGAGAAGAAACAGATCACATATGATGGAAAGCTCAGGAGAATCATGGCAGATTTCTCAAAACAGACCATCAAATCAAGAAGAGCTTGGAGTGTGATGTTTGAGGTCCTGACAGAAAATAGCTTTCAACCCAGATTGATGTACCTGCAGTTTAGATATTTCCCTGATATAGAAAAATTGAAGAAATTCATGACATCCAAAACCTACAAAGAGGCAGATATTTTTGAAAGAGACAAAATTGACTACAACTTTGACAATAGCAGAAGAAAACAACTAAGCCAAGCAAGAAAGTAAGAAATGGGGGAAAGTAGGGATCCTACAGTAGGAAAACAACTTGACAAAGATAAGCCAATACATATGAGTTATAATCATCAAAGTAAATGGCCTCAATTCACCAATCAAAAAATTTGATTGGCAGAGTGGATTAAAAAAAGGCATCAATATGCTGCATACATGAAATATTTAACTCAAAAAATTAATAGACTGAATGTCAAAGTATGGAAAACAATACTCCATGCAACAGGAACCCTGAAAAAAGCAGGGGTAGCTATTGGTTACTGACAATATCAATTTCAAATCAAATATTATTAAAAGAGATAAAGAAGATCCTCACATACTTGTTAGGGAAAAACTGCAAGAGAATGAGATAACAATTATAAATTTATATATGCATCTAAATAGCACCACCAATCTAAATAAGACAAATTTTAACACAAAAAAATCTTTTTCA
>NW_004524606.1:13720640-13721577 GCF_000260255.1 Octodon degus
CCCTGGTGGGCTGAGCTGGCCACACACACACACCACTCTCTCTTTCTCTCTCTCTCTCTCTCTCTCTCTCTCTCTCTCTCTCTCTGTTTCTCTAATAAATAAAAATTATTTTAAAAAATCTAAAAAAAAAACCAGTTTTGCAAGCTTGTGATTGAGAATTTAATTTCCTCTACATCTCTTTGACTCTGCTTCATGCGATCTATTTCTTTCCTGTATTGCTCATTCAGAGAATCTGTCATTTTTCTAATCTCCTCTATTTTTTTTTATCAATTTCTTCTTTAGAAGCAGTTAGAAATTCTTGTACTGCAATGTTTTTTTTTTTTTTTCAGATTGGGTTTCGTGCCTATGTTTCTGTAGTTGCTTCTTTACTTCATCTGCTATGAGTTCTGAGAGTTATTTTTTCATTTCAGAAAAGAATTGTGCTGTGATTTCCTCTCTATCTTTCTGCTGTTGCTTATTTACTATCGATGCTACTAATTCATGCATTTGAGCAGAGCTAGTATCCTCCGCATTTGTTCTGGGTAGGCACTGGGTTTCTTCCATATGTTTCTGCATTTGATTCTTTAGCTCAGATGTTATTAATTCAGGGATTTCTTTTTTCATTTCCAATCTGAGGTCTTCTATATCTTTCTGCAGCTGTTTCTTTATTTCAGAAGCTGTTGATTCTTTGCTTTCAGCTGTGTGATTTCCAATTTGTTCTGTGTTAGTGACCTCTGCACTTGTTACAAGAGGTGGGCTTGGGTTCTGAGGTTGCATTTTCTTCCTTCTCATCATTTTGTGTAGCACTGTCTTCTGACCTTTATTGTAGATCTTTGCTGTAGTTATAACCTTCACACGTACTGAAGTTCAGGTGCAGCTCTACAAAGTTGGGACTTATCCAGCTGCATCTGGCTTGGGTCTGGCTGCTGTGCTCAGCTCCTTCCCGCTGCTGCCCTTG
>NW_004524606.1:13721677-13722963 GCF_000260255.1 Octodon degus
ATAGTGATCCACCTCTTTACAGGCTCCCAAGATCTGGGATCACAGGCACGCACCACTGTGCCCAGTCTCAGTCACTGTCTCAGTGTGCGCTGGGGCTGGGCTGGTGCAGCAGGCCCAAGGATCAAATCTTTGGGCTCTGCACCTGCTTGCGGGTGCTTTAATCCACTGAGCTATTTGTCCAGCCCTTAAAATTATACAATATTTACAATCTAATGAAAATGGAGATATGACTTCCTGGAACTGGTGGGATGTGATGATAGTTGTCTTAAGAAATGTATACCAATAAATTCATACAACAGAAAAACAGAATTGGGTGAAATAATCAATCTTACACTACAACTCAGACTCCTAGAAAAAGAAGAACAAGTCAAGTTCAAAGGCAAATGAAGGCAGGAAATTATAAAGATCAGAGAAGTAATAAATGTAATGGAGATGAAGTAGTGAATACAAAGAATTCATGAGTCAAAGAGTTGATCCTTTGAAAGAAAAAATAAAACTTATAAACCTCTATCGAACCACAACAAAGTAAAAGGAAGGAAAAGGAAAAAATTCAAATTTGTGGGAAAAATAATGAAAGGCTGAAAACTACAGACTCTGCAAAAGTTTAGAAGATTATCAATACATATTTCGATTTTAATTGCACAGAATGGATAATACAGAAGAAATGGACAGAAATCAAAAGATATTCTTTGCTCATCAATAGGAAGAACCAACATTGTGACCATGGCTATTCTCCCAAAATTGTTTTACAAATTTAATGTAATCCCAATTTAAATAATATTAGCACACCTCATAGATCTAGAGAAAAGAATACCTAAAATTCATCTAGAACCAGAAGAGAAGTAGAATAGAAAAAGAAATCTTTGCTAACAAAAGAAAGGCATGAGACATCACAATCAGAGACATGAAATTCTAATACAATGCTACTGTGATAAAATCAGCATGTGCTGACATCAAAACAGACCTGAGGATAATGAAACAGATTAGAAGATGTAGACACAGTTACAAGCACACTCCACCACGTTTTATTTGACCAAGGGGCAAAGCACGTTCATTGGAAGAAAGATAGCCTCTTTAATAAATGGTGCTGCACATACTGGCTTTCCACATGCTGAAAGTGTAAATTAGACCCATGCTTATCAGCAATCACAAATCTATAGTCAAACTTGTTCACATACTTTTTTTCCAAAATTTTATTGATAAACAGATAGCAATGAGACAGTTTCAAATCAAATCGGAAGTACAGTTTCAACAAATAACACACTGCATATATTCTTCTTAGTGGT
>NW_004524606.1:13729758-13750805 GCF_000260255.1 Octodon degus
CCTGGGCTGGGACTGGTCCCTCCGGCGCAGGGTAGCAGGAAGCTCTCCACACACTCACTGGACCTGGGCTAGGACTGGGTCTGGGGGTTCCCGGAAGTCGCCAGAAATTCCTACTGGTTGGGCGGGTGTGGTAGGTAATGTGGAGTGGTGGGGGGCAGCCCAAGAGGGTGGGAGAGGGTCCAGCTCATGCTGCGCCTGGGCTGGGACTGGTCCCGCGGCTTAGGGTAGCAGGAAGCTCTCCACACACTCACCAGACATGGGCTATGACTGGTTCTTGTTCAAGTACTTAAATAGTAAAACTAAAACATTATATCTACTGGAAGAGAAATTAGGCAGAAACCTTAAGGACACAGGGGTAGGTAAAATGTTCATGGTAAAAGTCAAACTGTATGATAAATACTTCAAAGAATCAACCATTGTGTTTTCATTATTTTGAAAAGTTTCTGCATGTCCAAAGAAGTCACCAACAGAGTAAAAAGAAAACCCATGAAGTGGGAAACAATTATAGCAGACTGTCTGTGAGACAAAGGACTCCTATCCAGAATGTATAAATGATTAAGAGAAATCAAGCCTCCAAAATTCAAAGACCTAAACCAAAACATGGACATCTGAGAAGGATATACACTGCACAAATCAAAAGATATGAGTGGAAAATAAATGTATGAAAAAATATTCAACATCATTTGCCATTCAGGAGATGCCAAGTAAAACAATGATGAGATAACATCTTACTCAAGGAAGAATGGCTATCATGAAGATGTTAATCAGTAAATCCTGGAGATGCTGTGGGAAAAAATGAATTGTTCTCCACTGTTGGTGGGAGTGCAGTCTGGTATAACCATTATGGAAATCAGTATGGAGATTTCTCAAAAAGGTATAATTGGAGCTCCCACTCAAGATGTTCAGGTATATTTCTAAAGAACTGAAATCATCATACTACAGTGATATATATGCACTCATGTTTATAGCAGCACAATTTGTCATAGCTATGTCTTGGAAACAACCCAAATGCTCATCAACTGAGAGATAGATAAAAAAGATATGGTAGTTTGCACAATGGAATATTATTCAAGAATAAAAAGATAAATGTGAGGCCTTTGTAGATAAATGGAAGTATCTAGAGACTGTATTATTAAGTGAAATAAATCAGACTCAGATGTGTAAACATTGTATTGTCTCACTATTGTGAGAACCCGAAAGAGTAATGAAAATCTAAAAAACAGCAGATATCATGAAAAGGAAAGAAATTGTTTAATGAGAAAAAAAAAAACTTGGATGAAGAAAAGGATAAATGAAAGAAGGGAAAAATATATTTAGGTTTATATGCATAATAATTTGGATAAGGGTCAATTTCCTCTGGTCTTTTGAAAGAAGCAGTTAATGCTTAACTTTTTTTAACTCTGATTTTTTCCCTCTTTTGAACTTCTTATACTGTCTTTGTTATTGTTTTGTTTTGCTTGTTTTTTAAAAAATAAATCTTACACATTTTTACCTAGTATTCTGAACGGCTAATTTGAAGATAGTATCATGTAATACAACAACTATAGTTGAATATCTATTACTTTGTTTAGTGAAGTTGTGTCATTTTTAATGCTGTTCTTTTATTTGTATTACTGTTTTGTATTCTATAAAAATAAAATAATAAAGTAAAAATAAACATAGGTTGCTGACAGATATTCTAGAAAGAGACAGAAGTGATCACAGCTTAAAGAACAGCAGAAAAGATACACCAAACAGAGCAAGTACTTAAAAAGAGAAAAACTATGGAACCTATAGCAGGAAAATAACATGTCAAAGATAAGCCAATATGTGTCACTTATCACTATCAATGTAAACAGTCTCAATTCACCAATCAAAAGAAACAGTCTAGCAGATTGGATTAAAAAACAAAATTTAACAACATGCTGCACACAAGCAACAAATTTAACTCAAAAGGAAATTCACAGCCTAGAAGTCAAAGGATGGCAAACAATCCTCCATGCCACAGGAAATAAAAAAATAAAACAGGAGTAGCTCTCCTGGTTACTGACAATATCAACTTCAAACCCAAAATCACTCAAAGAGATGAAGAAGGTCACTTCATACTTATTAAGGGAAGACAGGAAGAGATAACAATGACAAATAAATATGCGCCCAACATAGAAGCCCCTACCTACATAAGATGAATTTAAACAGACATGAAATATCAAATGAGCAATTGTAATGGGGGACTTTAGCACACCATTATCCCAAAGAGTTAAATCAACTAGGGGAAAAAATCAACAAAGAAATAGGAGAACTAAACCAAACTTATAAAGACATGCACATAGTAGACCTTTACAGAATGTCTCACCCAGCAACAGCAGAACACACATTCTTCTCAGCTGAGTATGGGACATTCTCCAAAATAGACCATATACTAGCACACAGAGCATGCTTGGGTAAATACAAAGGAATTGAAATTATCCCAAGCATATACTATCTGACCACAGTGCAAGGAAACTTGAAATTATTGATAAAAGAAACCACAAAACACCATAAGCACATGGAAATCAAATAACAACCTCCTAAACAACCAGTGGGTCACAAATAAAATGAAAGAAGAAATTAAAAAATATATATACAGTCAATGAAAATGCATATACAAGTTACTGAAACTTGTGGGATATAGTAATGACTGTCTTAAAAGAAAAATTTATTGAGGTAAATTTGCACATTAGGGAAACAGAACAAGCCTGACTAAGTGATCTCATGCTGCACCTCAAGCTCCTTGAAAAAGAAGAATAAGTTTAGCCCAAAGCTCAAAGAAGGGAAATTATAAAGATTAGAGCAGAAATTAATGCGATGAAGGCAAAGAAAACAATACAAGGAACAAATGAATCAGAGAGCTGACTCTTTGAATGAATAAGTAAATTTGATAAGCCCCTAGCCAACATAATGAGAAAAGAAAGAAAATATCCAAATTCATGCAATGAGGAATGAAAAGGGCAAAATCACTACAGACCCTAGAGAAATTATGAATATTATCAATAGCTACTTCCAAAATATTTACTCTCATAGGATGGAAATCACAGAGGAAATGGGAAGTTTTCAAGATACATCTGAAATGACAAGCTGAGTCAAGAAGATATACAAACTCAGAATAACCTACTAATGGGAAATAAAACTGAAAGTGTAATTAAATTGTAATAGACCTGCTATGCCAGGTCTATTCTCCATCACCAATCCATATCCCCAACTGAAATGGAACTTTAGCTATTATAAAATAACACGGTAGAAAAATTCTCCATGATTCACGATGGGCCAAGAGGATTTATCACCATGATGAAATTATTTATTGATCTTTATTTATCCCTTCATGAATTTTGATCAAAAAATATTAATCTGTACATTTTTATCAAAGAAAAGAGACTTACTTGCTGAATCTTCTGGGAAATACAGAAGTGAGATCCTCATGCATCTCTGCTAAATCATTACCCACTTTTCTTCCTAAGCAAAAATGGAAAAGGTTAGATCATCTTTGGGCCATCGCAGATGCAATTTGACTTTCTGTCTCCAACAATGCTGTATGAACAGTTCAGAAGGCTAATCACCAGAGGAAGGGCAGTTTTATCCATCCATATCTCTGCATTATAATCCTTCTTCAATCTCTACTCTTACTTCTCTCAGAAACATGGATTTTCTCTGTAATGGATCTACTGTCTTTTGTGGAGTATCAAAAGAAAATCTTTTAATTGGCCTATTTCCTCCTGAGTCCCATTTAAGAGAAGTAGGAGAAATCATTATTAGTTCAATTGCTTTATCTTGTTGACACAAGGAACTAGGGTACTGGGATTATTGGGTTCCAATGATTAGAATAAAATTATAACCATTGCTTTTATTTTTGCCATAAAATATTGTAATCATAAGAGTTGTGAAATATTTCTTTCCCATCTCTCTTGGATGGCTGATTTCTAAATTATTCTAAGTTAAAGTTTAGAATATTTTTTCTGCATACTAAAATGTATCCTTATGTTTGTCCCTAGAGAATTTCTACTTTAAAAATTACACTGTGTACCACTGTCTCAAAATGTAGGTGATTTAAATTCCCAAAATCTAAACAGATAACTTAATCAGATAAATCTTTCACAGAAGCATTGTTTTCTAGATATCGAAAAATGGCTAGAGTACAATGGAAAAAATGAGTACAAAAATAACAGATCTGGGTTACCTCTTAGAAGCATGGTGATTTATAACACATTCATTTATACTTTTCCAGCTGAGTCTCTTCCTAATGAGAAGTTGTAGTAACCCGGGTCAAGAGTCTAGCAAAGGTTAAACTGTTTATTTTCATTATCACAAGTCCTGGGGAACTTAATGGCCCTAAAGGCACATGCCAAATGGCTCCTGCCATCAATAATTGAGTGTGCCTACTTCTCACCAAGATAAAATCCTCAAGATATTTTAGATATTTCTATGAATTTGCATTTCATACGTCTGATTAAGTGTGAGAATGCTATGCTGCTCTGAAAAAAAAAATCTCTGATAAGTATTTAGCTTATCCAATCTGAAATAGAAAAAAATCATTTTATTTTAAAATGAGGAGTGAATTATGCCCTGATATTATACAATCTGCAAACAATTTCATGCTCTCTGGCTTTATAGTGATTCTGACCAGTGTGTCCTTTGGATGATGCAGATCAGAGAAATAAAATCTTATTGGTTTTGAATCAGTGAGACGATGTTCTCCCTGCAGTGATAGTGAGTGCACAGAGCTCCACTCTTCCCCATTGGCCTAGTTCTTCCTCTGCACAGATAAGAATATGCTAGATTTTGGGCTCTTGGGCAGGTGCAATCTGAGATAAGGACCACTGCTAAGATGAGACCTATCCAGGCAGCATATGTCACGGACAGACGTCTACCACATATTAAAACTCAGGAGTTCTGATACTTATAAAAACTCTTCTCAGCTGGGACAAGGAGATGTGTCAACTGGCCCTGCCCGTGAGTACATAGATCTTGAGATGATTGTTATAGCTGGTGATGACAGACTGAAGAACAGTTGTTACTAATAAATGCTACATCAAAATCTGCAACAAATGGTGATCTCTTTTTGTATCTTACTGACTCAAGGCACTTCCTGATGTCTACGTGTTATAGCTTCCCCAAACATATATTTATAAGACTTATACTGGTCAGTCAATTAGGAAACATGGGCTTTTATGCAAAAAACATTCTCGCTGTGCAGAAGGACCTGTGCAGACTGGCATGGCCATTCCTTGCAGTGAATTTTACAGACATATCATCAGATGCCAAGGATCCCTGTTAACAACGTTCTATTTAACGAAGTGCTGCTCCTTTGGTGTTATGGAAAGACTGAAGAAAGTTACTTTTTCATTTTACACTATGCGAAATAGGCATTTGTTCTTTTCAATATAAGGTGATAGAACAAGAACTCTAATAAAATATTCTTCTGTAACTGTGTACTCATGTTCAACAAAGTTGAAAAGTCAGGCAAGTTTCTGTAATAGGTACCTATGAAATCTTCTAGTTAGTGTAAAATGTATGCTGTATATGTGAACAGCCATATGTACATCTATTAGCCAGTAAAAAAAAAAAAAAGTACATTATCCCAAAGATAATTTTTTTAGTGACCACTTTCTCAAAAGAACAACAGAGCAGTTCAATCCCCAGGACTGGGAAAAAACAAAAACAAAAAAAAACAAAAAAACAGCAGAGCAGTTATCACTAGCACTATTGGAAAGGACTTCTTCTCAGGGATGTACACAAAAAAGATTTTGTAGCATGTGAGAAATCACAGGCAGAGAAAATCTTCCTATAGACACTAGTCCACAAATGAAATGGGTATAATTAATGGAAGAGAGCCTGGAAGTGAGTTGAGAGAATGTTTCGCTGTCTCAGGAAGGCTCACACAGAGTATATTGGATAGGCTAAATGATCTAGGAGCTATCTCAGTTAAAAAGTCAAGCTAATGACAGCAAAGATCCCTTTTACCTCCATTGCTTTAAGCTTTGCTTTTCTGTTTCTATTTAATGCTAAAAACTCCACATGCTTCCTAAACATTCATTCATCCAAATGTTTATGAGAATCTTTTTGAATGAGATGTGCTTTATCAAAATGCTTGTATTTAAGACTTCAACTCATATGGGGCTAATTGCAGAGGGCCTTTATGGAAAGATTTAAGGTGAGAGGAGGCCATAACTCTGGGGCCCTGACTGAGTATGGCTGGTGTTCTTATAAGAGAAAACTGAGCACATATACATGGAGAAAATTCAGGTAAGGAAACAGTGAAAGCCTTTGTGTCTGACAGCCAGAGGGAGGCCGGGCACACTGACCTCATAACAGCTGAATGTCTCACAGCTGTCCCAGTCCACGCACTATAGGAAAACAAGTATCTGCTGCTTACATACACAGCCTGTGGTATTTTTGTTATAACATCCCTAGGTGCCTAATAACAAGAGGCAGGCAGGTGATGAAAACCAGGGAGGCCACAGTTATTACACATAAATGTGTGTACTTGGAATGTAGTGGAGGCCGTGGTAGATGCATTGCTGGTACACAGAATTGTAGGACCAGTGTTATCAAGCTCTCTGATCTCTAAAGGAAAAAAGTAGACTCTCATGTAAAAACTTATTCCTCTTTCAAAAGAATTATTTATTGAAAGTGTTATAAAACATTGTATGTGTTTCCCATATACAAGAAGCCTCAATAGAGCTGTGTGGCCAAGTGAGGGCCCAGCTGCAGAGCACCATCTAAGGGGAGCAGAGATTTGGCAGACACAAGATTTCCTGATGATTTCACTTTTGTCTTCTCACTTTCCAGAACTGTGACAAATAAACATTGTTTGCAAATGAAAAAAATTGTATGTCTAAGCAAAATATATCTGGGAGCTGAATCTCCTCCGTGTAGGCATTAACATGTCACCTCTTTTCCAGGGTTGTTAACTGTTGGGTGGGGCAATACGGGGAATCAAACTGAGGAGCTTGCCCTTGCCAGGCCAGTGCTTGTGCTGCTGAGCTACACTCCCGGATCCGTCAGTTTCTCATGTTAGGAAAAGTAAAAGATCATTATCCATATAATCATCTGGTCTTTGACACAAGTGAGGCAAGGGTAGTTGTTCCTTGATGTCTGATAGGACTGGCTCTAGAATGCTCTGGAATGCAGATACCAACATATACAAATACCCAAATCACCTGGAAAAAATGGTGTAAGATTTGCATATCTCATATGCATACTATTGCATATATTTTATATAATTTCTAGATTACTTAGCGTATGTAATAGAAGTCAAGTACTATGTAAAATAGTAGCCTATATATTTAGGGAACAATGACAAGCAAAATGTCTGCATACGGCCAGTACAGATTATTTTCTCTAATATTTTCTATCCATGGTTAATCAAATTTGAAGAAACCACATATATAGAGCCCAGTGTATAAGCATTTTGCTTGGATATGTGCTGTAGATACTGTGCTCAAGAGTATTTCTGCCTTACAAATATGTAAAACTTAACCATCAGGACTTGATGCTACATGTATATTGAAGGAAGCCAGGATAGCCATTTCTAAAAATGAATTGCATGACTATTCTGTTTACAAATGTAAGGTCATGATGACAATTAATCAAGACTAATCACACAGCTAGTCAACTAAGTCATCCACAGAAAATGGGTAGAGTAGAAGTAAGTGAGGCTAAACTCATATGCTAGTGGTGTTTGCTCTGGTAAGTAGCAAAGCCTCAATGGTGGTCCACAAGCAGTTTCATAAACAGCCATTTCAGCAATATTCCATACTACACATGAGCTGAATTCCCCATGATTTTCAAGGTCATATTAATAGTTAATATGCTTCATAATACCTTCAAAAAAATGTAAGGGCATTCTGGAGCAAGCTGGAAATGCCATCCTTGTTGCTGCTCATAGAATTCTGAAAACTCTGAAGCTCTCCTTTGCTAAAGAATATTTTCACATTGGTGCTGGTGAGTGTGGCTCTATTAGATGATTTAAACAAAATGAGTCTCTTATTTTGTACCATTTTATTACTTATTGTGGGACTCAGTACATGTCTCATCTGTGGAAAAAGTCTACATTTTACCTCAGACACTGTTCTCATTATCTCTCCAGACTTTTATAATAAATACTAATGGCTTCAAGGTTTTCTAGAAAACCTTGCCTCAATCTAAAATGCATAATTGCTATTTCTTTTGGGGGTAAATACTTGTCAGAAATTTTGAACTTCAGTTCAATTTATATAGCCTGGTACACATGATCCTTGCCATTCTAAATTAGTTGTTACTGTTTTTTAAAAACCATCTGATATAGTTAAAGTGAACTTACCTATTAAGGAAATAAAAGCTTTTCTACATAAATGCAGGTGCCTATGTTGCCGCCATTAATATATTTAAATCCTATTTTACTGAAAATTTTATTTTGTGGTATATGTTATACATTTTGTCTAATTTTTTGAAGTATACATATTGTCCTGATCTCTCTTGATATTTCAATAACATGCACATCACATCGTTTGAAATATTTACTATTCCTAAAAGTTCTAAATTTTGTTTTGTGTTGTGGCTGCTTGCTTTTGAGTTCAGAAAATTTCTATTGACATACCTTCAGAATCATTGAGTTCAGTTTACTGTCAAGACAATCTAAGGCATTCTTCATGTCCTATGGTTTCTTTCTTTATAGTATTTCACCCGGTTCCTTTCCATTGTTATCTCTGTGCTTATTTTACTCATCTCATCTTATACATTGCCTACTGTTTTTACTAAAATGTTGATCACATTTATTTTAAACTCTAGCCTTAGATTTCCAGCATGTGCGTCATTCCTGAGTCTTGGATGGATGATGGAATTATTTGTTCACATGTAGGATTTTTTCCCTTATCTTCTATCGTGCTTCGCAGTGCCTGTCAGACTCAGACATGTGTCCACCAAGAACTAGGAACTGAGACACATGAGCCTTTAGTGTGAAGATCTAATGCAATCTTTCCAGGAGTAAATTGACTTCACTATTTTCTCTAGATGCAGGTCGATTCCAGGGCCTTCTGGTTTGGCTAACCAATTAGTTTCATTTTTGTCTGCTCGTTTGAATTTCAGCTTCCCACTTCTTTGCAAAGAGAAGCCATGCCTGAGTAAGAGTTTCAACATACCAATGTGGACAGACACATTCTTTTTTTTTTTTTTTTTTTTTTTTGCTGATGCATCTGGGAAAATATTTTCTTCTACTCCATGTGTTATGGGTTCCAAGTCACAGATAAAATACAGAAAATCAGATTCCTCTTTCTCCTGCAACATGTTACTGTGTAGATCTGTGGCTTGAACAACGCATGATTTTCAGGTTTTGTTCTGGAGGCCAAAGGATGAAGTTGTTCACAAGGGAATAAAATCAAGGTCATCGCAAGACTGCCTTCCTTCTGAGGGCAACAAGGAAGATGACAGGGCCGCTTCCTTGTTCACATTTGAGAAATCACGACCTTTCGTTGCTCCATCTTCTAAAGCAACATGATTTGATTGAGTGCTTCTCATGGGGCAGCCTCGACTTTTCTTTCTTTTGTCCTTATAACCATTTTTTAAAAAATCTTTTATTTATTCTTTTATGTATTTGGTACAGATGGTCTAGTTACACAACTTGCGCTCGCAGTGATCCTCCTGTCTCAGCCTCTTCAGCACTGGGTTACAGTTGTGCACCACCATGCTAGGTTTCAGTGACTGGTACAGTGTGGTCAGGGGCTAGCATGGCATGTGGCACTGGGGACCAAACCCCAGTCCCTGTGCTTGCCTAAGCAGGCATTTAGATGGCTGAGCAATCTCTCCAACCCCCTTCTAATCATTTTCTTGGTATTTTATTTTGTTTGTCTTCTTTTTTTTAAAATATTTGGTACAGGGTCTCACTATGCAGCTTGGACTGATAGTGATCCTCTTGTTTTCAGCCTCCCCAGTGCTAGAGTTACCCCTTCTAACCATTTTAAGGAGAATACATTGAATATATTGGGCCTACCTTGATAATTAACAACAAATGTATTATTTTACGTGGATTGACATAGGTAGGTATTCTTTGCCATATAATCTATTTATTTATAGTTTGAGTGGATTAAGATATCACAGTATTTGGGGGACTCTTATTCTGCTTATGATAAATGGGTAGATAGAAAAATGACAGATAGATAATAGATAGATTAATAGATAGATAATCTGTCACACAGGACATGATTATGGGTTTTAAATGTATAAATTGGGAAAAGAAACACCATCATCAGTATACAATGATTTATTAAGCTCAGAGAGTGGACAGTGGAATACAAAGACAGCTTAGACTCAAGCGAACTACGTCTATCCAAGCAAGTTACACTTATCTGGGCAATAAAACTGCACAAATTGTGGATAAGACAGGAGGAGACTAGTGAGGAGCGCAGTTAGGAAAGAGGAAATGGTGGGTAACAGAAGAATGGCACTGAGTCAGTGGACTCAGGAGACCGCTTTAACAATATTGACCTAAATATGGAAAGTAGCTGGCAACAGTGAAGTAGACCTGTTGTTCCAGCACTCTGAGAGGTTCTGATAGGAGGATCACAAGTTAAAGTAAGCGTGGGAAATTTAGTGACTTAATGAGACTTTTCTTTAAACAAAAAATAAAAGATCTGGGGATGTCACTCAAAATTAAAAGTGTTCACTTAAATCTATAGTCATAGAAAAGTGCAGATAGCACGAGTGAGTATAATTCTTGTCACTTTCAAACAAAAATTATTTGGAATAATAAGCCAAGCAAGTCCAAGTGCACATCGTATGAATCATTGATAGATTTAGAAAATATGTGGGAACCCAGCAGACTGCCTCCAGCAGTATGACAGTGATGTTGTCGTAGATCAAGAAGTGTCCACTATGAGAAATTCCTTATTCTTTCCCTAAAACTCTTAACGGAGGTTCATTATTTCTTAAAAATAAACTGTTCCCCAAACAGAACGTTGTTCTTCAAAATCACCACAAGAGGGCAGTAAGAAATTACGCTTTGTGCCTGCGTACGTTCAGAATGGTGGTCTTTTTCTTCACAGACAAAAACCATTAACGGGTCACAAGATGGAGCTTTGGAGATTTTTGTTTTTTCTTCCTAGTTTACTGCTGTTAATACGAAGCACAGCATTTTTGGCATCTGCAGACTACATGGGTGTTATCTGACATTCTTTTAAACAGAGAACACAGCGTGTATCGCAATCTTCAGTGTGTGACTATGTTTAACATGCTAGCAACTCGTAAGGAAATGATAGCTGCCAAGCTTCAATCTATGGAGATGCAGTGCATAAAATTTCACGTGTGGAAATCTGTATTTTAAATCCACATCCCGTTTTAGTTGTGTTGAGATGTTGCAATGAATTTAAGGGAGTGGTCCTGGGATTCATGCTTAGTATTAGCCAACTTCCGACTGCACGATTGTTGGCAGCGACCTCGATCCAATTGCCCGACTCAGCTGGAAGCTGAACCGTGTGTTTAAAGGATTAAGCGCTGCAGTTGATGTTCTGGAGTCAGACGCGCCTACCGTAACTTGGTACAGTGTGCGTGCAGGGTGCTTTTGAAATTAAAGTCGCAATCTTCATTCTGCGTGGGGAAGGTCTCTGGAGCCCACAGACTTGCTTATGCCATTCTTCTTGGACTGATTTTTTTTTTCTTGATTCATTCTCTTTTTTAAAACTTAGAATTCCCAAATGTCTTCAGAGAGAGATCTTTAATTTCTCAGGTCTTCTGATCATTGCCTGTGTACCTGTGTCTGTTTTTTGTTTTTTTTTTTTTCTTTCGAGTACATGAGCACATGTGAATGTACTTTAGAATGTGTGCAAAACCTTTGTGTGAATCTTATTTTGCCGTTGCTGTGTTGTGTCTTTGTGTACATTCTTGTGTGCATTGTGTGCCTGAGGTCTACACTGAGTGTGCGTCGGTGCCTGTGTGAAGTAGGTGTACAAGCTCATACATAGGCATGTTTATGCGGCTTCTGTTGACGAACAGGCTTGTGTGGGAGAGATGTGGATGATGTGTATTCATGTGTGTTCTGTGTTCAAGGACAAGTGCAAGTGTGTGCTGGTGTGCAGTTCTTATGTGTGCATATTTGTGTTTTTCTATTTGAGAGGTTTTGCTGGGTAGACAAAGAGCTTTCAAATTGTGTTTGTGTGTGTGTGTGTGTGTGTGTGTGAATAAAGAAAGAATGTATTATAGCTTTCCTACCACAGGCACACAATACCAAACACACATAAATTAAAGAAGGTGAATTATAATATGGTTTGTGATGGTTTTAGAAATTTCATCTCTGGTTGGTTGGCTTCAGGGCACAAATATCACAGTAGAAGGATGTGGTGGAAAAAGATTCTTAGATCACAGTGCCTGGGAAACAGAACAGGGGAACAGTGCCAGTGCGGAAGGGGCAAGGGAGCAAGCACACATAGAGCCTAGGGTCGCATCACATGACCCGCTGAAGCACACCTACAGGTGGTCTCTGCCACCCCTTAGGCAAGTCCCAGACCAGTCAGTTAGCGTTGCGCTTGAAGCACCGCAATGAAAAGCCTGGGCAAATCATACCTTCCCAGCCAGATACCAGGGTTTATCTCCTGATCACTACAACCTTTTGCTCATTACATTTGATAAATATCCATAAAGTTTTGATCTATATTATTTAAGTAGGGGCCATTTACATACTAGTTTCTCTCTCCCTCTCTCTCTCCCTCTCCTTTTTGCTCTCTCTCACTCTCTCTCTCTTTATCTGTCTTCCTCCCCCACCCCCGTCTCCCCATCTCTCTTCCCCTCTCTGTGGGGTTGGTCTGGCTTCCTTTCTTGCTATATTCTGCATAAGTTGTATAGTTGAATAGTTGTATAGATTTGCCATAAATGCATACCAATTGTCTAAACTTTCATGATGGAAACTTTTAAAGGGTGATAGTTTCTTTAATAATGTGGTTTCAAGATGTTAATATATTTGATTTCCTGGATGAGAAACAGAACACCTCAATTCCACATTATTAGAATTATAAATTTATGTTTCAAAAGAAAAACACTACAAGTACTGACCTTAGAAGCACACAGACTATATAAATATTCCTAGTAACATTTGTTTTGCTAAGTAATGCCTCATACTGCCAGCATCCTGAAAGATCAGATGCTTCTGAAAACTGTCAGTTGTCAATAGTTTCAAATTGTGACCATTCCAAAGAGGTATACATGTCCAGGCCATCTTTTAACTCATACTCAGTAGAAATACAGGTATATCAGTAAAGAATTTTAATGTGCTGAGATTAATCCATTCTTTTTTTTTCCTCTTCTGGTGTTAGGAATTAAAACCAGGGCCTTTGAACTGAGCTAAACCCTTACCACCTCCACTGGCTTTTGAAATTCTGAGAAAGGATGTGCCTAAGTTGATAAATTTCCCAGGTGGGTTCAAGCTTGCAATCCTCCTTCTTTGGTCTCCTGAAATACTGAGATTACAGGAATGGGGCACTCCCTGTACCTGGCTTCGTCTAGTCTGCATTTTGCTGCCTTTCTCACCCTCCTTCTACCCTACATCCAATCGGACAACACCATCTATGCTTCTGCACAGTTTCAGGGTCACCTCCCAGATCTACATGCGTTTTCCAAATTCAATTCAGATAAAATGATTCACTAAAGCATTGTATGCAGAACAGGATCAGATGCTGCTGAAGATGTACAGTGATACTTCTCTTCCCTGTGCTCGTTGTGGTTATGAACCCTTTGGTATAACCAGAAAAACTAGAATGTCTGTAGGGTTTTAATCACTTACATCACCTTGAAGCTTAGCGCCTGGTATAGTACTCAAATTTAAAAGTAGAAACAAAATATTTTATTGAGAGAAAATTACTCATGTATTTCACTGCTCTTGCTCTGTCATCTCTTTTTAAACAAATTATCTGATTAGAACAGGAATGAAAGTAAATTAATGAGTAATTGTAATTTTGGTGTGTATCTGGTCCTGGCCAATTGTACTAGTCATTGTGGGGATGATGACTTTGTATCAAGCTGAGTCCAATTCTTTAAGGACCATGAAACCTTCTTAAAGTGAAATTCATTCAACTTTAGGATGGAAAAGATTAGTGGACAATTACACTGGAAGATGCAACTATAAAGTTGGATAGCACACATGGTCACAGTGCTGTTCTGAGTGAGGTCAGGCATAATCAGTGTTACTGATAAGGCAGAGAGAAAGGGGTCAGAGGGCCCTTGCTGTGTTTTACATTCACAAAAACCTTACCTAAGCCCTTCTTTTCTTTGCTCCAGACCTACTTTAGCTTTACTCACTTATTTTTTTTTAATCTTCGACTACTCTTATTTAATATCTATGTAGTGCCAAGCCCTGTAATATGATCTGGGCAGCAGCAAATGCATTGTTGAACGGTAGTACCCAGAGACTGCTGAGAATAACAACTGAGGAAAACATCCAGTGTATGAATGAATGAATGAATGAATGAATGAATGAATGAATGAACAAATGGGTTGGTGGTTTCTTACACATAGAAATATTTTCCTAACTTAACACTCATGGATTTCTGGATTTCTGAGCAGCATTTTCTCTGAGCCGAGATATCCTTTGTGGAGCCAGTCTGGTTGGCTCACTGCAGTCTCTCTGCCTGTAGAACACCCTGGTTTCTAGTTACTGTTGCCCTGCAATGTGCTATGTCTCTGCCTGAGTCAACCCTTGCTACTTGATGTACTTTCTACATAGAATCACATGCCAGGAATTTATTGGCCAAGTAATTCTGTTATCTCAAAATTTATTTATATTAAAATTTAAGGCACAGCATATAAAAACCAGAGTGACACACTTTAATTAATTAATTAATTTCTGTATTTAGTACAGGGTCTACAGGGTCTCACTATACAAATCGGACTCGCAGTGCTCTTCCTGTTTTCAGCCCCCCAAGTGCTGGAATTACAGGCATGCTCCCCCAGGCCCAGTCTCAGTTGCTGTCTCAGTGCCCCCATGGGCGGGGCCAGCACATTCACATACTTTTTAAATCATCCATTCATTTATTTTTCAAGAAAAAAACTTACAACTACTAAGTACTAGGTTGTGATGCCCAAAGTGGGTGTCATGTCCAGCAAATGGTATTTCCTACCTTAAAAATGGACAGAAGAAAAGGAACATGGGGAAGTTCCAAAAGACAACTTCACTTGAGAGAAAGTGGATGTTAGAAAAAACCATTTTTAAGTTCCACAAAAATAACACATTAGAAAAATATTCAATGCATCATTTCTGTTAGGTTGTTTATTTGTAAAAGAACATTTTAAATTTTAGATGAATAAACTATCTGGAGTCCAAATAAGGAAAGTAGCACCAAACAGAGTGGGGTAGTGATTGTAAGTGTAAGAATTTTAAAAAGTGACCTTTTGAGACATAGACAAATTTCACTAATAAGAAATTTCCAGAAATTTGTTTAAGAAGATGGCTAGTTATTATTTTAATTAATTTATCAGCATTCAAAGTGCTACCTGTGAAGTAATCACAGAGGTGTTGAAAGAATTTCCTTCCCGCAGCCGGTTCCCTGGATCCCCGGAGCAGCTAGTTTCCTGCCAGCGGCCACTCTAGTGGTGCTGCACAGCCATGAACTCCAAAGGAGTGCCGTCTAGATGAGTGAAATTTGACTGCAAAATAATTTTGTTCATCTCTGCCAGGCTCTTTAAATGCTTTAAAATATGTCAGAAATGCAATCCTTAAACTACTAGGAGCTCAACTTCATTACGCAGTTATGGTCACCAATTTTTCCTGGGAATGGCATATAAAACCTCTCATCTGAGGAAAATGAGGCAGATTAATGTTGCATAAAATATATACAGTCTGGATTACAGAATCACAAATGCTGTCTCTTGAATAGAGAAGCCTTTCCTTTTTTAGATGCCTACGGTTGTAAGAAGAGTTTCCGGTGGTCTAAAATTCCTCATTCTCACCAAAAGAAAATTCTATGGGAGAGAAATAAACTTCGCTAAAGGAAAACCTGCTGAATGTTGCTCATTGGCTAGGAAATGGAAATATATATCAGCATTTTGATTCACAGTCACATAGGCATATTTTATCTTCAAAGCTAAAGTAAGATTTTTTTGGCATCAAAAGTTTCTTAAATTAGCTGGACTTTGGAAAACACAGAAAAATCTTTTCAGTACATAAGTCTTGCAAAGCAAAATATTGGCACTGACAGCCTGTGTGTGTCAGAAATGCCCTCGTGGAAAGCTGCAGCGGCGTGGAGCCACTTTGTCCTTCTCTCGTCTCCTTCTCCCCATTTCCTCATCTTCTGTGGTTTGTTTCTAATCCTCTTTAAATACAGTTTTTGTTCTGTCAGTCTCCTATGAAAATGTCTCTTACTTGGTTGAAGAAGCACGTGTCCTGCTACGTGTTTACTTAAGGCCTTTCCAGTGAGAGGACCGGTGTGGGTGATGCTCTCCTCAGGGTGCGAGGGGAAGTGCAGATAATAAGGAGCGACCACCCACCAGGAGTGCGTGGCTCTGACCTGCTGCTCTAAGATGAGCTTCGCAGTCTGCAGCAGCAGGACTGCTAACTTGAGGGTGTGCAGAACAATGTGTAATAGCAACTCCCTCCCTCTTCCATCTCTAGGGAGGTGCTAACAAGCATGTAAATGCTTCCTGTAGGCAAGAAGCGGTGGGAGAGTGAAGAGGCTTCATGTCTTCAAAAGTCCACAAATTGGATTATCAATCCTTAAGGTGGGGGCCGTTTTAACAAACTATGCCTTGAGGCTTAGAGTTCAGATGCTACTAAAAAGCAAGAAATGAGGAAAGCATTCCAACTGCATTCCTTTTTGAAGCAGCGTTGCAGAGGTTCAGTAGCACAGCCTGTACTAGCGCACTGTCTTTGAAACTCAGCTGCAGCACAAACTAGGTTCTCCATGATGGAGAAGCTATTTGAGTCTGTACTTGTCAGTTTCCCCTTCTGTGCATCATCCATAAAAATGTTTTCCACATCATAGTGGAAATATTTAAAATGCTGCTCAAACAGCCTGGCACATGGGAACCACTATACAATTATTTATTTTTACTGAAGGTATTTATTCCAAGCACAGTATAGGTCAGGAAGGGGGCCAGGAAATTAAAGGTAAAAGGGGGAGTATTCAGATTTCCTACTGTAAAGTTTCTGATTGCAATGAAGCTATTATAATACCTGAAAAATATGCATATATTAAATCTGAGATGCAATCAGGTGACACTTCCATTCCACATTTCTCTTAAATTGCTGAAGATTTTGAAGGCCAACACCACAAGCCTGCAGTGATCCATTGTGATATCTTCTCTTATTCTTAGTCAGTGATCACTCTTACTCTTACTCTTATTCTTTTACTTTGTAATTTCATTTTTTTCTTAGAAAAAGACCCACAAATTTATATAAGCTTCAGATCCCCGAAATGCACAACCGTGTCTACTGAAATGAGTAGGATTTTGCTTAAAGATTCTACCAGTTCATTTAAGAAGATAAATGGATATTAGAGGAAGAAGTAGCATTTTGAACAGTAGAGTAGGGATTAAATAGCCAAGAAATTTGGGTAATACTAAATAATTTCATAGATAATATTTTCAGTAGGACATTTAAAGTTTGCTCCCATGACTACTGTTTTTCAAGAACTTGATTATACAAGTATTGGGTCCTTGATTAACTAATGGGATTAATTCCCCTGTCTTGGTTTCCTTTTCTTCCTTGGAAGAGTCATCCTAGTATCTTAACAATATAGTTTAACGCTTTATTCTCAGTAGTGTTCTATAAATACAGCACAAAGACAAAGTGACCACAAGTAGCTCACTCCCACGACTTCAGCTGAGACAAAATCTTCATAATCTCACCTTACCATAAGTAATAAAAGAGTACTCTTACATATAATTATAAATAATATACAATAATGAACATAAAATCATTACTACTGAGTGTAAGTGGTTCTTAAAATATTCCAAAACAAAATGAAAATCTCCTTGTTTATATAGATTTATTATTTTTATTTATCATTATCAGAGTATTTTAATGTGGACAGGTTGAGTACATGCATTTTAATGAATAAAATTACATGTGAACACAACAACTTTCAAAGGGGAGCAACGAAAAACAGTCGATGACACTGCAGTCTTTGTAATGAGTAACTTCAAATGAAGAAATTCAGCATTTTGAATCTGAATCCTTTCAGAACAATGTGTTCTGGTCACAGACATTGCACATTTCATTTCCTAAAAGGGAAGAAAATGAAAAAATAAATGCCACGGAATTATAAATCAAGAATGGTCATTATGTTCTGTACTTTTGTATTTCTAATTATTCCCCTCAAATACAATGGGGCAGAGGGCATCTCACACTCCAGTCCCCTGAGATAAGACTTAGGATCAGGTACATTACAAGTCCACACACATCCTCAACCAATTTCAGAAACCAACAACCACTGTCCTTTCAAATAAGCTTGAGAAAATAGGGTTGTTTGTCCAAAATGGAGGAAGTCGATGAGAACTGCTCATTCTCTAAAAAGGAATCATGTTAATGAAATGACAAAGAGAGCCTTGTTCATTTAAATACCATAAGGTCCATCAGAATTGGTAATAGACCACATAATTGTCTCTTTTACATCTCAGTCAACTCTTTGCTAAGGGGCTGGGCTCTCTAGCCTTCATAATGAGGAAGGAAATGGGAAGAAACTCAATTACGTGATATTTAAAGTCCTTCCCAAGTGCACACAGACTCCACAGCACACACAAAAATCAATTACCACATAAATATAATTATTTATATTGTAAAGCAAACAGATAAGATGTTCTGCTACCAAAAATGTGATGCTGATGTCTTACTTAATATTTTTTTCCAGTTGCTTTACAATGACTCCTAACTATCACGTGGCTAAAAATTACTTTTTAATGATTGTGTCAGCAATTCTTAAAACTCCTTATAATTTTGGCTATATCTATGTCAATATAGACATATCCCAAATAGAGCGGTAACAAAGCATAGCTGTATTTCTGTATCATAGTTGCTAATGTTTTTCTATAATTTGTGCGTTTGTCTAATAAACACATTTTTGTTGTACAGAATAGCTCTGTCTGAATTAATTTTAAAATCTAGAACACCAATAATATTCATTAATGTATATACCAGGAAAAAAGTAATTTGTTTTTAATCAAATATTTTACAGACCTGTTTCACTACAGCAAATATGGCTGCTACTCTGGCATGAGAAGGTTCAACCAGGTTTTTTTTTTTAATTATCTAACAATAGATGAAATGTTACTGATAGAAGTTAATTGGGAGCATCCATTCCAAGACAATTGTTTGAGGAAACATTAATCCTCCCTTTGCATGTAAATCTTAATCTAAAATGATAGGGAAAACTTCTTTTGTTTGCCTTTTTTTTTTTTTAAATCAGCATACTTGGCCATAGTAAAGGACCTTTCTTTACAACAGCCCCTGCTAGTACTTCTACCTTTCTGTCACAAAGAGATGGGTCGATCAAAGTATTTTAAATGTGAGGCAGTTGCAGGCTTTGTTGGAGAAATCTATTGAGAACCTGCAGGTGTGTCTCCCTGCTTTTGAAGTGGGCCAGTGGGATTCAGACGTGATAATGGCAAAGTGAATAAATGACAGCCCTGGCTATCAGTTTCAAGGAAGTGTTTTACTTAATATAAACACCAAATGGCAAAACACAAATAGCACTTTGTGGATTCTGTTTTCCTCAAGCTTGAATTGTTCCTTGCTCCTCAGTGCTTCCTGAAAAAAGCAGAGGTCGACTGGTGACCTCTCATTGCCCTGGGAGCTGAGGTATTTTCTTCTATAATTGTACAAATAAACAGGGTCCTACTATATAAACACAACTCTTGAAAAACAAAAAAGACATTATTTGTCCATAAATACCTAATTAATTGGTGAATGAATAAATGAGCCTAGGAGTGTTTTTTTTTTTAATTGTTTTTAAAAAATAGTTAAAAATAATAGTTCAGTTGGGTTGGCCAAATAGCTCAGCAGATTTGAGTGCCTGTTTAGGCAGACACGGGGGCTGGGGAGTTCCATCTCCAGGCCTGTCCGGGAGGCCCCGCCCCCGCGCACACTGATAGGGCAACTGAGACTGGGCATGCTGGTGGGCACCTGTAATCCCAGCACTTGGGAGGCTGTCAACAGAAGGATCACTACGAGTCCGACCTACGCAGTGAGACCATGTGCACTTCATACACGCTGTACACCATTCCCCAAAAGACAAAAAAAAAAAAACCCACAAAACTTCAATTATTTTCATTAACTTGCAATCACTGTCTAACTGACAAGCTTTGCATTTTAGGCTCTGGAAGGCAGTTACTTTACTTTTAAAGGGGCAGAGCAGGAGGTTATGTGTAGATTTCTATTTTTCCATTCTGTAAAATAAGGCTTTTGCTGCTCTGTTGGGAATCACGCAGATCCTGCTGCAGCAGGGCACATTTTACATGTTTGGGACAGGGAGAAAACTTGGGCTCACATACTGGCTACTCAACTTTGTAGGCATGTGACTGGTAGATTTATTTATTTTCTCCTCTGCTAAGGTAGCTAACAATGCTCCAACTCATAGGGTGCCTGTGAGAATGGGACAGGAAACTGCTGGTAAAGCCCAGCATAAAAAACCACTCAACAAAACTTTTGTTAAACTATTAAGTTCCATAAATCATGGATTCTTTTTTTTTTTTTTTTTTTAATTGCAGAACCAGGGATTGAATTCAGGCCTTGCACTTGCCAGGGAAACGCTTATTCCACTGAGCCATCTCCCCGGCTCCAAATCATGGATTCTTGAATTAGCAGAATATCGATTCCCCTGTCTATAAATAAGAAAAAGAAATGATTTCCTCTTAATGTCACTGTGGAGATTAAATAAAATGAGCTAAACCTCTGTACTGTTTAATTGCTATTTACTGCATTAGTTAGCTTTCCTCTTGTTGGGACATAGTATTTAAAATCCACACCTTAAAGCAGGTGATGTTTAATCAGGTTCAAGATGTCACAAGATTAAATTTGTGCTTGAGTGGCTCCAAGGAAGAAATATGGGGGAAGGGCATGTGGGTGACTACAAAGCAAGTCAATA
>NW_004524606.1:13755240-13757774 GCF_000260255.1 Octodon degus
TATTTCATTTAGTGTTATTGGGCTATTGAGAGTAATTATATCTTACTGATTCTGTTTTGGTACTTTGTACCTTTCTAGGAATCTGTCCATATCATCTGAATCTTGTATTCTGCGAGAGTAAAGATTCTCAAATAGCTATTGAAGTTCATTTGAATTTCCACTGGGTCTGTGGTGATTATACCCTTTTCATTACTTATTGCTTGCATTTGAATTTTTTCCTTCCTCTTTTTAATGAGGTTAAGTAGGGGCTTATTGATTTTTTTAATCTTTCCAAGAACCTTCTTTTTGATTTGTTAATTCTTTGAACTATTTTCTTCATATCAATTGCATTAATTTCTGCTCTAATTTTGATTTCTTCCCATCGTTGGGCTCTGGGTTTGGTTTGCTCTCCCTTTTCTAGTTGTTGTAGGTACAGCATTAGGATGTTTATTTGTTCCCATTCTTTTCCTTATGTGTGAGTTCACAGCTATAAATTTCCCTCTGTGAACTGCTTTCGTGGTATTCCATAAATTCCAATAAGTTGTGCTTGAATTTTCATTGAATTGTAGATATTGTTGAATTTCTTGTTTAATTTCATCTGTGACTCATTGGTTGCTGAGTAGGGTGTCATTTAATTTCCATGTATTTAGGTTTTTTTTTCTGTTTTCTTTTGTCATTTATTTCCAGTTTCATTGCACTGTGGTCAGATAATGTGCATGGGATAATTTCTGTTTTCTTGCATATACTTAAGCATGACCTATGGACCAGTATGTGGTCTATTTTAGAAAATGAGCCATGTGAAGCTGAGAAAATGTGTATTCAGCCGTGTTTGGGTGGAAAACCCTGTATATGTCCGTGAAGCCCATTTGTTTCAAGCTCTGGTTCATTTCTGCTCCTTTTTTGCTTTTTTTTTTTTTTTTTTTTTTGGTCTGGTTGTCCTATCTTTTTAGGATAAGGGGATGTGAAGTTTTCCTGTTAAGATTAGAGTATTGGATATTAGGTTTTTTATGTCCTTTAAGATTTGTTTTATATGGATGGGTGCTCCTGAGTTTGGTGCATAGATATTTATGAGTTTTACCTCTTCCTATTGGATTTTCTCCCTAACCAGTATATAGTGGCCTTCTTTATTTTGCTTTATCATCCTTAGTTTGAAGTTGAGTCTGCGTAGAACATGGGTAAGGCTATGATCCTGAGAATCTTCAGAAGATTTTTTAATCTTGCAATTAATTGGAATGATTTTTCACCCTGACTCACTATATACACAGACACCTATGAATGAAGCAACTGCACTGAAGATTGCAATTTGTAATAGAAGGTTCATGCTTGCAGTGCCTGTCATTCTGGTCTTCAGAATACGTGCTGCTTGTCCTGACATGCCAGTTGTTGCTATGCTATCTCTCAAGTAGTTCATTGTTCAAAAAGAAGTGGGTGGTGAATGAAGGCAGGAGACAGGATAAGGAATGTTGTGGAACTGTCCTGCTACAATGTTGTATATGGTTAGATTTCTGGACTTATGTGTAAACATAAGAAATATAATTCTTAATGCCTATTTTTAAATTATATTTTAATTTTTTAAATGATTTTTCATCATATTCTGTAAGGACTTAAAATTCAGAATATCAATACTTGATGAAAAATACCTGTTCTATGTTATGCCTAAAATGCTTGATATTCAGACAGATAGTGAGGTTAAGCTTAACAGCCTAGGTTGTATGGTAATAACAATAAGCTTGTCTTCTGAAGAGTTAACAACCAAAGTTTGTAGACCAAAATTAGAGAAAAAAGAGGTCTTCAAAGTCCAAAATTTTGACCCCAGCCTTCCAAGGTCAATTAAGACTCAGGACATATGAGATCTTGTACTGTATATCATGTAATTCAGTAGTGTCCCTAATTTTCTGATCAAGGAGATTATGGGGCCAAAGAGGAAAGAGATCGATGATGTAAAGTGTGCCTAACGAGAGTCACATGGAGAGAAAATATTTTCTCAAGTAGCACATTGGCAAACCAATGTCTATGACTCATGCACATGTCTGACACTGACAAACAATCTCGAATCTGAGGTGCAGGATCTCAGTATAAATCCTGAAGGTATTTCACTGACCTTATCAGATACAAAAGCTACACCTCTTGTTGCATAAGTCTTGCTTTATCTTGGTCTTAACCATCCAGCAGAAAAGTATAAAAACGAAGTACATGAAGTAAAACCATGTTGTTATGTTGAGCTTCAAGGGACTCAGGTCACCAATTTCCATCACTGCCAGTCAAGCGGAAGACCCAATACTATTATGGAGTACTGGACACTTTCAGAATATTTTGTGAAGTTAACACACTTATAATATTCAAGTGATGGAACTAAACAAAAAAGGGGATACAGATGAATGTCCACTTTGTATCTGTGTATTCAAAATAGTTAGGATAGATATATAGTTGCATTCTCTTAATGAATAGAGGTATTTGTTGTAATAGTGCTTGTAAATAGGATATCATGTCTGCATCTTATTCAGCAAATAACCACTAGGAAGACAGTGTGTAATTTGTTAATTATTGAAACTGTC
>NW_004524606.1:13757874-13770109 GCF_000260255.1 Octodon degus
TTTTTTGCGGTACTGGGAATTGAACTCAGAACCTTGCCCTTGTCAGGCAAGTGCTTATTCTACTGAGCTATCTCCCCAGCCCCAAACTTTTTGTTTCTGTTTTTTTATTTTATTAGTATATGTTTGTGCACATAATGTTTGCATTGCTTCTGTGGAGCTGATACATGTACATAACACACCTATAAGCTAAATCACCATTTTCTACCCTTTGTCAGTTAATATCCAAACATGTCTCCTTAAACCTCATTTAATTTCCAAATAAGCAAGATTAAAAGTAATAATTTTGCCTGATCCACTACTACTGTCTTACACAAAATGGAGAACACAGTAATCCCTTATTATCATCTCAACAATTCCAATATTGTTCAAAAGTTCAAGTCCAAATCCCTTTTGAACAAGTTCTTAGCTATGTTTTTAAAATTCAAAAACATGGTACATAATCCCAAGGTATAATGGCACAGGGTAAATAAACTCATTCCACAGAAAAGAATAGAGAAATGAAACAGAGTAAGACCAAAACTCAACAGGCAAAGCATGAAATCTTATATCTATATATCTGGCATCTAAGACATATACAAGTAAGAAGGGACTTCCTGAGGGTTTTTGTCATCCTAGCCTTATGGCTTTTCTGGCTGCAGGCTACATGGTCTCCAGGTTTCTGTATGTGGCTGCTTCTGCTCAATGACCAGTTTTTCTCTACATATATTTCAATTCCTGGCATCTCTGCTCTCCTGGATTCTGTACCTTGTGTTTCATTCACACATAGTCGTACTCCTATCTCTTGCAGGCTTCTTGCCTGACCTATCCATAGTTTGCTTTGAAGTCTAGGTGGAAGCCTCCTTGATTCTGCACAACTCTTTCATTCTGCATGCCAGCAAAATGAGGCTCTGAGGTCTGCTGTTGGTGAGAGCAGTAGCCAGTCCCCTTAGACATCCCTGAAGAAGCCCCTGAGTGCGTGGATGACTGAGCACAAAATATTAATCCTGGACAGCCTTCCTACAGCAGGTCTCACAGTGACTTATCACAAAAGAAATGTTGACATTTTGGCATACAAACTTGCAAATAGTAGGGTCTATTTGATTTCTGAGAAGCCCAGAAAGTACCTTTCTTATTTCTGTATAATGTACTTTGTGGGAAGTCATTAACTGGTATCCATTTTATAATAGTGTGGGCCATTTTCTTAAGTTTCTATTCCCCTGCTGAGTTAAGTTTCTGCTCCTTCCCGCCTTGCCCATTCCCCGTGAATCATGTGCTATTGCCCCAGGGGTGGGACCTTCCTCCATTGCCTAGATACCTGCTGAGGTCTAGAGCTGAGACTTCTTCATTCCTACACTCCCTATATATACCCAGCACCTCCCCTGAATAAAGGAGACTTGATCAGAATCCTGTCCTGTCTCCATTTTTCATGTCTCCTGTCCTTTGTCCCCTTCTCCATTCCCTGCTCCTCTCCCAGGTGAGCTTCGTTGACTAACCCCCTGGACGGGACAAGTGGCACCCAACGTATGGGGCACCTGGTATGGAGGATTCAGCGATGGAACCATCCGAGTGAGCGCGCAAGAGTGAAAGTAAAAGAGGCCGGCACTGCAGTTGCCTGCTGCGATGTCTGAACCTCAGTAAGCAGACGGCAACCCCTTACCCTTTCCCTTTGGCAACAGGACAGGCATTAAGTGAATATGAGATATTTGTAGAAAGTTTGAGCACAGCATTAAAGGCATGAGGAATAAAGGTTAAAATTAATGATTTGTGTCAATATTTCAAATATATTAAACAAGTTTGCCCAAGGTTCCCTACTGAAGCAACTATTGATCAGAGGCGATAGAAAAGAGTTGGTGATGCCCTTAAGGATTATTATGAGACTTTTGGACCTGAAAAGATCCCAGTTACAGCCTTTTCCTACTGGAATTTAATTGATGAAATCTTATCCCAGAGTCACTGTGACCCGGTTGTTGCTAATGTGATAAAAAAAAAAAAAAAAAAAAAAAAAAAAAAAGGTGAAAATATACTGCAGGGACAAAAGTGAGAGCCCATCTTGGAGGGCAGGGGAAACAGGGATGGACAGACATGGAGAATGGAGAGGAGGATCTTGTATCTTTCGATAGCGATGATGATAGAGATCACGATAAGCCAAAAAAGGACAAAGAACCCCCTAAGGGGGTGTGCCCTCCTGTAAGGGAACAGAATCTTGAAATTGAAACCAGAGAGCCAGAACCGCCAAGTTCCAAATTACAGTCCGAGGAGAAAATTAACCCCTTTGATTTATAAGGAGCTGCATTCAAAGTTAAAAAAAAAAAAAAAAAAAAAATCCTGAACTACCAAAACCTCTTCAAGTTGAAGCTGATTATAATGAAGTTGATTGGGATGAACTTGTGGAGGAAGCCGCTCTGTATCAGGGCCGAGATGGGCCGCCTGAGGTTCAGCGCCCTCCGCCATATAGCACTGATCCCAGCGAGCCTCCTTTGGCGTGTTCGGCTTCTGACCCCAGAAAAGAATTAAAAGGCAAAATTGAACTTCTCAGCGAACAGATAAAATTAGAGAAAGAGCACCAAGACCTTATAATCCAATTAGAAAGATTAAAATCAGGAAAACCCAAAAATAAAAATATATAACCGGACCAAAGGCCCCCTGTGTTCAAAGGCCACCCGTGAGGGGCGCTATCCCCAAAAGCTACCCCCTGTTAGACCCACCCATAGATCTAGATAAAGCAGAGGTATTTCCGGTATCAGAAACAACAGGTGCTCAAGGACAGATTTGGCGCCATTACACTAGTTTTGATTTTAAAGTACTAAAGGAACTAAAAGCAGCGGTTGCCCAATACAGAACCACGACTCCATACACCACAGTCATTTTAGAAACTGGCTGACAATTAGCCTACTCCCAAGGACTGGCAGGCATTAGCCAGAGCCACCCTCTCTGGGGGGGATTATCTCCTATGGAAGTCTTCCTGTATACAAAGAAGCTTCCACAATGATAGCTTCACTGTTGATGTTGGATTTGTTCCCTTTACCAGTTGCAACCAAATACTTAACTACAGTAGCCCTATTTGCCCAAAAAAGGGACATGTGTTTGTATGTGGGGGAAGTTTAGCTTTCACATATTTACCTACCAACTGGACAGGACTATGTGTCATGGCAATTGTATTGCCTGATATAGATGTCATCTCTGGTAATGATCCCGTACCCCTTACCAGTGTAGATTATGCTATGGGCTGCACAAAGAGGGCAGTCCAGTTCATCCCTTTATTTTATTAGTGGGGCTAGGAGTCACAGTGGCCATGGGGACAGGCACAGCAAGGTTGGGAGTAGCAGTACATTCTTATGCCAAATTATCTAATCAGCTGATTGATGATATTCAAACACTGTCTGGTACTATCCAAGATATCCAAGACCAGATAGATTCATTAGCAGAAGTAGTCTTGCAAAATAGGAGGGGCTTAGATGTTCTAACAGCAGAGCAGGGAGGGATCTGCTTGGCTTTACAGGAATGCTGCTGCTTCTATGCAAACAAGTCCGGTATTGTTCGAGATAAAATAAAGAGGCTTCAAGAAGATCTTATTAAGAGGAGAAGAGAGCTATTTGAAAAACCTTTCTGGAGCACATGGAATGGAGTACTACCCTACCTTCTCCCCTATTGGGACCCTTGGTTGGACTATTAATGCTTTTATCAATAGAATTCTGTCTTTTCAATAGGCTGATGACTTTCCTTAGACAACAATTGGATGCCATTAAAAATGCAACCTATACAGGTCCATTACTGTAGGCTTGAGTTGGCCAATAGAGAAAACTATACCGAGCTCAAGAGAGAGCGCTACAATGATGCCCAATCCGGGTAAAGAGATTTTCTCACCTTGGCGCGATGGACTGGATAGCCAGAGACAGGCAACTAGAGGCTCACAAGCGGTACCGACTGCCACCTAAGACAGGAACTGGGCCTTCTACTGCTCTGCTTTCCTATGACGGGAAAGGTCTGGTGCGGCTTCATGTGAAAGCATCTTGACCCAAGGCAGGCACAGTCCCCTCAAGGAGTAACGGCCTTTGGAGTTAAAGTAAAAAGGGGGTCCTGTGGGAAGCCATTAACTGGTATCCATTTCATAATAGTGTCAGCCATTTTCTTAAGTTTCTATTCCCTTGCTGAGTTAAGTTTCTGCTCCTTCCCACCTTGCCCATTCCCCGTGAATCACATGCTATGCCCCAGGGGTGGGACCTTCCTCCTTTGCTTAGATACCTGCTGACATCAAGAGCCAAGACTTCCTCATTCCTACACTCCTTATATATACCCAGCACCTCCCCTTAATAAATGAGACTTGATCAGAATCCTGTCCTGTCTCCATTTTTCACATCTCCTGTCCTTTGTCCCCTCCTCCATTCCCTGTTCCTCTCCCAGGTGACCTTCGTTGACTGACCCGCTGGACGGGACAGTACTTGTGCTAATCTTTTCAATGATCTCACTTCCTTTGTCTCCTATTTCACACATAGTTCCTTTTGGGCCAAAATTTAAATTTTTAAAAATTTTACACTTCATGTTCTGTTCCTTATTCTCAGCATAACTGTAGCTTAAAGCAGTCAGTAGTATTCATGGTACATCTTGAAAGTTGTGTGACCTTAAATCTTCCTCTGCCCGATAAGTTAATATGCTCTCTTTCATCTCATATTCCTGCAAAGTTATACATAAACAAATTATTTTCCAGAGGCTAATACACACACATCCTCTAGTCCAGTTGGTAGTGGGGTCCTTGCTCCCAACTGAAAACTTCTGAGGCTGGCAGTTAGTTTTCCTGTCAGCATTCTGGTCTTCTGACTCTGACAAGAATCACTCATCAAGCTCTGCTTATGACATTCAAGTCCTTCTCTAGTCCATATCTACAAATTCCAAAGTGTCTAAACCATATTACTAGTATAGTCGTAGCAAGGGCCCACTTCGTTGGTTCTAATTTCTGTACTGTTTGCCACTGCTATTGCCGAAACACCCACAATTTAAAGGAGGGGAGGTTTGCCTGGGCTCACAGTTTCAGGCATTTCAGTCCATACTCTATTGGCTTCAAGAGCGACATCTCTTGGTGAAATGGTGTGATGGAACAAAGATGCATAGTTCATGGGGGCCAGAAAGCAGAACAGGAGAACAACTTGAGAGGAAGAGGTGAAGTATCAAACACAGACCCCCAGAGCCATGCCTCCACTACCCGCCCAGGCACACAGACCATTCAGCCTCAGCAATACTGCAGGGGATTCTCAAGACAAGGTAGATGCACAGTGGAGCTTAACCACCACAGCTACTTTACTATGCTTTTCTTTATTATAATTATTGACACTTGAGAATTTCTAAACTTCAGCCTTGCATTTGTTTGTGGAAGTAAAGTGTCACTGAATTTAGGTAAATACTGTTATAGATAATAAACAATAAGTTTCAACAGATACTTTTATGATCCAACTTCATTTATAAAACATTTTACAAAATTCAGTAATTTTGCAAAAAATGTGAAGGAAGTAGTGGTGCAAGTGTTACATGGGAAGCTAAAATTCATGCGTCTATTAGCTTAAAAGCCAGACACAGTACCTGTGCTGCAAAATGGAGCTTTCATGCCTGATACAGGTTTTACCTCCATATTGTACACCAGCTCTTAATATGATTGTTTGTGTTTACATTCATCTTCCAGCTGAGCTGCTTATTTTCGGGCTGCAATAGCACATATCTTAGTAACAAGGATGAATCAGTGATAAGCTGATTCCCAGCTTACATTCCACTAAAGAACTAAATGAGAGAACAGGACAGTTATTCTTTACTTTTCTATATTCTGCTGTGGCATAAGATCTGAGTCATTTCAACGCAAAGAAATCAAATCCAATCGTTATATCTGAACTATAGTCTGACAACCATACAAGAAATGTTTGAGAAGAGAAGATGGTTGGCCCATGGCCCTTATTCCCTGTAATCACTGAGTTGGGATTGTTATTCGTGGGAAAGCAAAGAGTTAACCCATCAGGAGTTGCTACCCTGACATGACACATACTGAATGAAGAAAGCAGTACACAGGATAATGACAATGAATTTTTATTTCTGTGAAAAATAAATTGCAAATTTTTGACCAAAGAAATGAATTCCAATGACATGTAATTAGAAGAATAAGGAAGGGGGACATGGTTTTGGATACTGCTATTAAAATAGAGCTGTGAAATAGAGCAAAGTCTTGTTGCTTTTCTCTTATCAGCTCCTTGGTCTGAAATAGCAGAGCACAGCTTTTTTGATGTGCAGTGAAAGGGAAGCAGAGGGAAAATCTCACAAAAAGCAGAGTTCAGTCACAATGGCACTTAATTTTTCTTCTTGAAATATGCTCTTTTGAAAACATCTCTGTGGTTCTGCACTGCATCAGCAAAATAAAGTACATGAACACAAAAACCAAACATATATTCACATAGTTATAGGCATAGCTGTGAAAAAATTGCTACATATGTTCAAGACAAATCTTGATGTAAATTAAACTCCCTCTGTAGATATTTTCCATTATTCATGACATAAATTATGCAACAGCACTGTCAGTAGGTATTTGATAGAATATACAGAATAAAATATATATTCACACATATATTCTTTTGTATATACATATTCATGCACATAAATATAGATTCATGTATATCCACATATAGCACAGTAATGCAAATCTATCTATCTATCTATCTATCTATCTATCTATCTATCTATCTATCTATCTATCATCTATCTATCTATCTATCTATCTATCTATCATCTATCTATCTATCTTCAAGAATACACTATGAACATATACATACACTTACCTGCATAAAGAAGCAAAGTAGTTGAAGGAAAAAAATCACCAGACTGTGTTCGGAAGCCAGGATGAAGCCCCTGTGTATGAGCTGCTTCCTGCTGCTCTCAGGGCCTATGCTATGCTGCTCCTTGGACTCATGCCCCTTTTAAGCATAGCATGTTTTTTCTTTCTGTACCCCTCGGCTCCTGCTCACAGGTGTGCTACAGATGTTGTATTTATCTCCCTCAGCTCACTTAGATCCTCTTCACATGTCAGACCTTGTTCAGGCCAGACTTGCAGACTCTTTTTCCTTCAACATCACCTTAGTTTTGTTTTCTTAAATACTAGAAAACGTATCTCCCTCCTCTGATATTCAATGAGTGTCTATTTAAAGCCCTGGCCAGCAGAATGAGGGTAGACTGCTTGACTTGAGCAGGAGTATGGTGAGATGCTAACTATTTTATAAAATATAAAAGAATCAAAATCAGTTATTTTCATAGTATTGCCAAATTTTACTAGACTCTAAACATTAATGGTGAAGGTTTAGTGGAAATTTCCAATGCAATTTTCCTTTTTATGCCTAATTGTGAGCAAATACCTATATTTTTTTAAATAATTTTATTGAGAAACAAATAGCAATGAGACAGTTTCAAAACCAATTACTAGCAGTTTCAATAATTAATACATTACATATTGCTGTCTTAGTGGTTATTCATTGTACAAGATGAAGACATGATATCCTGTCTACAAACACTATTAGAACAAATCTCTCTATTCATTGAATTAAGAGAATCAGCTGTATATCTATCCTATTTTGAGTACACAGTCACAAAATCGTCATTCATTTGTATCCCCTTTTTTTGGTCAGTTTTGTCAGAGAAGGGCTTTCCATTGTCATTTAAATATTGTAGGTGTGTGAATTCAACAAAATATTCCAAAATTTGTCTATTATTTTTATTTGATTTTTTAGTTAATTTTATTGAGAAACAAATAGTAATGAGATAGTTTCAAAACAGGATAGTAGGACAGTTACAATAATTAATACATTGAATATTGTTGTCTTTGTAGTAGTTATTCATGGTACAAGATGCAGACATGATATCCTGTCCATACACTATTAGTACAAATCTTACTTCTCATTGAATTAAAAGAAAGTAGCTGTATATCTAACCTATTTTGTGTATACAGATACAAAATGGTCCTTCATTTATACCCCCCTTTTTCATTTAGCTTTGTCAGACATGGATATTCCATCACCATTTAAATATTGTAGGTATGTGAATTCAGCAAAATACTCCAATATAGTACAGTAGTCGTAATGGATTATTCTTAGGACTGTACAGACCTCAAAAGACAGCTCTGAAATTACTGGGCTCCAGACCTTGTTTCCTGTTCTAGCTGTGCTTTCTACGACCATCTTTGTTTTTTGTTTTTTTTCCATAATTATATTGAGAAAAAACAGCAATGAGACAATTTCAAATCAAGTTGGTAGGACAGTTTCAATAATTAACACATTGCATACTGTCTTTCTAGTGGTATTTGTTGTACAAGATATCCTATTTACAAGCACTATTAGAACAAATCCCTCTGTTCATTGAATTAAGAGAATGTAGCTATAAAACTATTTCAACCATTTTGAATACACATGTACAAAATGATCATTCCTCTGTATACCCTTTGTTTTTGCTTTTGGTTTTTTTTTCTTAGTTCCATCATTTAAAAATTATAGGTGAGTGAACTCAGAAAAATATTCTAAAAGAGTCCAGTAATCCATAAAATAGGGGCTTCTGCTTGACTGACAATGTCATAAGTTGTTGACCTGAGTCCCCTACAGCTCAACATAACAACATGGCTTTACTTCTTATACTTCCTTTTCATAATAATCTGCAGGATGGTTAAGACCAAGATAAAGCAAGACCTATGTAGTGAGAATCATAGGTTTTGTACCTATAAGGTCAGTCAAATCCCCTCAGGACTTATCCTGAGACCTTGTACCTCACTTTGTAGATCCTTTGTCTGTGTCAGCCATGTGGATGAATCACAGCCATTGCTTGGCCAATTTGCTCTCTGTAAAAGACTGAGAAAATGTTTCCTCACCAAGTGACTCTTCTTAGGCACACTCTACATCATCAGTCACATTCCTCTTTGGCCCTATGATCTCCCTGATTAGAAAATTTGGGACACAACTGAGTTACATGATGTTACAGTATAGGTTTTCAATTGTCCTGAGTCTTAATTGACATTGGAAGGCTAGGGCCAAAATGTTGGCTTTCCTGGCAGACCTCCTTTTTCTCTAATTTTTGGTCTGAAAACTTAGGTTGTTAACTTTCAGGAGGAGAAGCTTAATGTAATTACCATACTACCTAAGCTGTTGAGCTTAACCTCACTATCTGTCTGAATATCAAACATCTTAGGCATAACATGGAACAGGTATTTTTCATCAAGTATTGACATGTTAAACTTTAAGTCCCTACAGAATATGATGAAAAAAATTAAAATGTATTTAAGAAATAGGAGTAAAAAATTATATATGCTTACACATAAGTCCAGAAATCTAACAATATACAGTATTGTAGCAGGACAGTCCTGCAACACTCCTCTTCCTGTCTCCAGCCTTCATTTACCACACCCTTCCTTTTTAATCATCATTTACCCAAGAGACAACCCTGCAGCAACTAGCATGTCATGACAAGCAGCATGTATTTAGAAGACCTGAATGACAGACACTCCAAATATGAACCTACTATTACAAATTGCCATCTTCAGTGCAGTGGTTCAGTTCACAGGTGTCAGAATATATAGTTAGTCAGGGTGTGAATTATTCCAGTTAACTGCTAGATTCAAAAATCTTCTGAAGATTCTCAGGAGCATTGCCTTACCCATCTTGTACATATAACTGTATGGCTTGCCTCTGTCATGTTTCCTAGCTATACTCCTTGCTCTCTTTTCATTGTCTAGGCCTCAAGTTCTTGCTTTCCTTTTAACTGTATTATACTTTTCTATTTGTATTTCTTCTTTTCAGTTCTTACACTGGGGATACTATATGATATCTACATATGTGTGTTTGGTTTATTTCACTTATGACTATATCTTCTTAATATGAAGGCTTAAATATGAAGGATTGGAGTTTATTATTCCTTATAGCTGAGTAATACTGCATTGTATACAAATACTACATCTTTTAAATCTATTCCTCAGGTGATGGGCATCTTGATAGTTTCCAAGATTTAGCTATCACAAATTGTGATGCCATAAACGTAGGTACACATATATCATTAGGATACGATGTTTCCAGATCCTCTGGGAATTATTGGAAAATTCCCCATACTAAATGGCTGGTTTTAATGGGATTTTCATCTCTAGTTTTCTAAGAAGTCTCCACATTGACTTCGATAATGGTTGCACTAGTCTACATTCCCACCAACAGTGGAGAAGGGTTTCTTTTTCCCCACAGCCTCTCCAACATTTGTTGTTGTGTGATTTCTTTATGATAACCATTCTTTATGGGGTGAGATAATATCTCAATGTTGTTTTAATTTGCATTTCATGGATGGCTAGTGATGTGCAGCATTTTTTCATATAATTATTCACTTCTTTAATTTCATCCTCTGAGAAGTATGTATTTGTCTCAGATGCCCATTTCTGGATCAGGTTTTTAAATTTTGGGGCCTTAGTGTTCTTTAGTTCTTTAAAAATTCTAGAGAGCAGACCTTTGTCTGAGTACTTATTTTTCATGATTTTTTCCAAATTTTTGGGTTGTCTTTTCACTTTGTTGGTTATTTCCTTTGATATGCAAAAACATCTCAATAAGAGGAGGTCCCAGTTAATACTTTCAAGTGTTTCCCATATGATTTGATTTTTGTTCATAAACTCTTTGCTATGTCTTCAAAAGTTCCTCCTACTTTCTCTTCCATGAGATTTAGTGTTTCTGCTTTAATGTTTAGATCTTTAATCAATTTTTACCTTAGCTTAGTGCATGGCGATAGAAGTGGGTCAAGTTTTGGATTTCAGCATGTAGGGAGTCAGTTTTTCCAGCACCATTTGTTAAAGAGGCTATCTTTCTTCCAGTGAGTATGTTTGGCCCCTTTGTCAAAGATCAGGTGGCTGTGTGTTTGCAGATGCTTCAGCATCTTCTAATCTATTCTGTTGATCCTCAGGTCTATTTTGTTGCCAGTGTCATGCTGATTATCTCACAGTAACCTTGTAGTATAATTTCAAGTCAACAATTGTAATGTCTCCTTCCTTTTCTTTATTGCCCAGGATTGCCTTTGCTATTCTAAGTCTTTTCTGGTTCCAAATAAATTTTAGGAACGATTTCTCTAGGTCTCAGAGGTATGTTGATGGTAGTTTGATAGTGATTGCATTAAATCTGTACAGCAATTTTGGGAGTATGGCCATCTTCACAATGTTAGTTCTTCCTATCCAGGAGCATAAAATATCTTTCCATTTTTTGAAGTCTTCTATGATCTCTTTTTTAAGAGTACTGTAATTTCCTTCAAAAGATCTTTGACTTCTTTAGTTAGATCAGTTCCAAGGTATTTCATTTTTCTCAGTGCTATTGTAAAAGGTATTGTATCTATAATTTCCCTCTCAGTATGTTTGTTATCTGTGTAGAGGAATGCTATTGACTTTTGGGTATTGACTCTATAACCTGCTATGCTACTGAATTTCTGTATTAATTCTAGGAGCTTCTTGGTGGAGGTTTTTGGGTCTTCCAAGTGAATTATCATGTCTTCTGCAAATGATAATTTATCTACTTCTTTATCTATCCTTATGCCTTTTAGTTCTCCCTCATGTCTACTGGCTCTAGCTAATGATTCCAGAATTGTATTGAATAGCAGTCGTGATAGAGAACATCCTTGTCTTGTACCAGATCTAAGAGTAAAAGATTTCAGTTTTTGCCCATTTAGAATTATGTTAGACGTTGAGTTTTCATAAATGGCTTTTACCAGATTGAACTAGAGGCCATCTATTCCAATTTTCTGTAGGACTTTGAATATGAATGAGTGTTGGACTTTGTCAAAAGTCTTTTCTGCATCAATTGAGATGATCGTGTGGTTTTTATTTTTCACTGTATTGATGTAGTGTATTAAATTTATAGATTTTCGAGTATTGAAACATCCTTGCATTTTTGATGAATTCAACATGGTCATGGTGTATGATCTTCTTGATGATTTGCTTTGTTCTATTTTGTGTGATTGCATTGAGGATTTTTGCATCTATGTACATGGTGGAGATTGGTCTGTAGTTCTCTTTTTTAGTTGCTTCTTTCTGTGGTTTTCATATCAGTATAATACTTGCCTTCAACAATAATTTTGGGAGGATTGCTTCCTTTTCAATTTCATTGATGGGTTTGAGGAGTGTGGGGACTACATCTTCTGTAAATTTCTTGTAGAAATCAGCTGTGGAAGTAGGAATTTTTGCCAACTTCCGGGAACCCCCAGACCCAGTCCTAGCCCAGGTCCAGTGAGTGTG
>NW_004524606.1:13776646-13783815 GCF_000260255.1 Octodon degus
AAGCTGAGACTGTCTGAGAACAGGATTTCTAACCCTATTTTTTTTTTGGATGTGCTGGGGCGTGTAATATTTTTTCCATTTCTTGACTTTCAACGTACATATTTCTTTATGAGTTAAGTGTTTTGCTTGTATGCAGTATTTTTGCATTTTGTTTCCTAATCCAATGTGCCAGTCTATTACTCTTAATTGTTGAATTGAGTCCATTTACATTGATGGTTATATTTGAGATGCATTGACTTGTGATTGACATGGTATTTACCTGCTGCTGTTTACTCCTTTTTCTCCTGTGTTTAATTGTTTGCCCTATTTAGTTGGTTGCTTCTGTTCTTGTTCATGGAGTTCTGTTCATTTTGTTCCCTCTCTAGAACATCTTTCAGGTGCCTGTGTTCTGTTGGCTTTGTCATCATGAAATTCTTTAGTTATTCTTTGTTGTGGAAGTATTTCACTTCTCCATCAAACTTGAAAGAGAGTTTTCAGGTATAATAGTCTGGGCTGGAATTTGTTTTCATAGAGGACATGAAGTACTCTGCTCTATGCGCTTCTTTCCTTCATTGCTTGTGAAGAGAAGTCGGCCATAATTCTGATGGGTTTTCCTTTGAATGTGATCTGCTTCTTTTCTCTAGCAGCTTTCTGTATATTATTCTTGTGCTGGATTTCTGGGATCTAGATTATTGTATGTCTCAGTGTGTTTTTAATTGGGTTGAGGTTACTTGTCATTCTGTATGCTTCAGTTATCTGGATGTCAGATATTTTTCTTATATTTGGGAAGTTTTCTGCTATAACTTCTGCCCAAGTTCTTTTTTTAAATGTCATTTGTATTGACTCCTTCTTTCTCACTGATACCTATTAGTCTCACATTGTTCATCTTTGCATCATCTTGCAAGTGATGAATTATTTTTTCCTACATCCTAGTTGTTTTTAAGAGATCTTTTCTTACCTCTTCACTAGCTTCACCAGTGTCTTCAAAACCTGAAACTCTGTCTTCACTTTCACTCAAATGGTTTTGCAAGTTTGTGATTGAGATTTTAAGTTCCTCTATATCTCTTTGACTCTGCTTCATGTGATCTATTTCTTTCCTGTATTACTCATTCCAGGAATCTGTCATTTTTCTGATCTCTATATTTTATCAGTCTTCTTTAGAAGTAGTTATTAATTCTTTTACTGCAGAGTTTTTTTCATATTGGGTTTCCTTCTTATGTTTCTACATTTGATGCTTTACTTCAGATGCTATGAGTTCAGAGATTTTTTTTTAATTTCACAAATTAATTCCACTCTGAGTTGCTCTATTCCTTTCTTCTGTTCCTTATTTACTTCTGAGGCAATTAATTCATACATTAGAGCTGAGCTAGTGTCCTTTGCACTTCTTCTCGGTGGGCTTGGGGTCTGAGATTGCATTTTGCTCTTTCTTGTCATTTTGTGTAGCACTGTCTTCTGACCTTTGTTGTAGAGCTTTGGTGCAGTTATGACCTTGGCACCTACTCAAATTTGCATGCAGATCTAGGAAGTTTGAATTTATCCAGTTCTGCCTGTCTTGGATCTTGCTGCTATGCTCACCTCCATCCTGCTGCAGCCCTTGTGATTGAACCTGTTGTGCCCCTCTAGTGAAATGTTCTGCTCCTGTATTAGCTGGGTGGTTCTGTCCCCTACTCTGTCTGCAGGGACTGTAGATGTAGAGTTTCACCCCAGGCCTGTATGTCAGGCCTGAGCTGAGTCTGAAGGGGACAAGGGGAAGTAGTGGAGAGGGAAAGCTCTCCTACACCCTGACCAGGCCTGGGCTAGGGCTGGATCTGGAAGTCCCTATTTCAGGTTTTTATTAGTTAGCAACACTTCTTTGGATGCCAATGTAATTGCTGATTCGTAGGTTGTGTGTACATGTGTGAGTGTTTGTGTGTATATCAGGCATATGCACACAGGCATCATGAGAAAGAGAAGCAATTCTACTGATGTTGCATTGTCTCCAACTTACAATTGAAGAATCCAATCAAACTATGTAAAATATATAGTACAAAATTTTACTACACATATTTATAAGGGGAAAAGTCAGGAAAAAATCTAAATATAAAACAAGGAGTTATTATTTGTTTGAATAATAATATACATGTGTGATGACAAGCTACAAAGCAGTGAAAATTATGTCATGAAGCTATATCTGAAAAATCTTTAAAGCAAGTCTTAAGTAAGGAAAGCATTATACAGAAGAGATAATATTTAACAGTTTCAAAGCAAAAGGAAATATATAAAATAGATATGGATAGATATATAAGAAAGACTTAATAAAATGGTAATCATACCTTATAAAATACTATTATCAGAGATTCGTATTTTATATAAATTCACTTTATGTTGTAATATTTCATGTATTTACATTATATCTGAAAATATCTGTATATATTATACTGATGTTACTAATTATAGGAATGTTACTGCTTGTAGTAAAGACAATTATTAACTTTTATTTTATGAAATGATTTTTGGAAAATCTCCTAATTTCCATCCTCTTTATCCCCACCCTTGAGTTCCATCCAGTCAGGCAGGCAGATAGCATTATGATCACTGCTCTCTGCCTTCTTCTACATCTGCCCAGCCACGCTATTTTACTGGAGACTGTGCTTAGGCAAATATTCCAAAGTAGCTTCTTTCTGCTCATTGCATGATAAATGCTGACCTTATGTTTTTCCAAGCTGTCCTTTCCAGTACCACAGTTTAATTTTTCTGTTATGTGCCTTTAAGACCATGTAAGCTCCCACTACTGTTCCTCATGAGGGAATTTTATCTTCTTTCATTTGGCTCACCTAAGGAAGGTCAGAAAGACCAGAGGCTCAGTGGATGCTCAGTGGACACAAGCATCAGCCAGCCTTCTTTCATTATGGATCTAGATTCCATGCTTAAAACCTCTCCCCAGATTAGAAACAGTAAACAAAAGAGTGCTTTCAGATATTGTGTCTTCTTCTTGCTTAGATTTTGTCCTGCCACCACACAGCAATGAATCTTTCCCCTAGACAGAGAATAAAAATTAATGGACATTTGTAATCCAAAAATTGGTGAGCCCCACAGGGTACTTCACTGGTCATTTTCCTTACTGGTTATTTCATTGTATATTGGAGGTATAGTAAAGGGGAGCCAGCATTGGTTGCAATGAAAATGAAAGTCTTCTGAATGTGCACATTTTGTTTCCTGTTGAATATGAATTTCAATTTCTGCAGCACAGCTGACAAATCAGCTGTGAGACACTGAGGACTTTTATGTCCTTAGTGACTTTTAATTCCTTGACCAATAATTGTAAAAATAATATATTTTGTTACAATTTTAAGTAAGAAGTAAAATAATATTTGAAATGTTTATCATAGTGTCTGGCTGAAGGTATAGTATCTACTGATTATTAAACTCAGGAGGTATCAAGGTGACCAATCAGAATGATATGGGAGTGTAATGGATTTATAACTGGTAGTCAGCTTATTACACCCAGCTGAATTAAACTACTATGGTACTGAGTGTGGGAGGCCACCTGAAAGTTGTTACCAGCAGCATAAAAGGCAGAATAGGAGAAGCTGCAAAAAATACTGTTATGGGTGCTATTTGGAGAAGCTGTTGGAGTTGTTGGAAGCTGTTAGTTCTCTTGGGCTATTCTGCTGGAAGACCTTGTTGTGCTTGCTTTCCCAATGAACTTTGGAGAAGCTTAGTTCCTCATCTTGAGCATCACTTCCTGGCTCCAGAGGGCAACATGGTACATTACTTAGCCTCTGAAGAAATATATATATATATATATATATATATATATATATATATATATATATAGTAACAGATCTACAAGGTCTCTCTACACGGATCTGACTCATAGTGATCCTCCTGTTTTCAGCCTCCCAAGTGCTAGGATTACTGGTGCACACCACCACGTCCAGTCTCAGTCACGTTCTCAGTGCTTACTGGGGGTAGGTCCAACACAGCATGTGGTGCCAGGGATCTAAACGCAGTCCCTGTCCTTTGCATAAGCAGGCACTTTAGTCCATTGAGCTATCTGGCTGGCCCTGCATTGGTTTTCATAAGGGAAACTCAGCTTGCCTTATTGCTGGAGGAGCTCAGGACCTCATTGTTGATGAGGACAGTTGTGGTTGTTTTGGGGGAACTCTGGTGCATTCCTTGAGCATTGCTTCCTAGCTCCAGTTCAGATGCCTCAGCCTGGTAGCACAATCCTTTATCCTACTGGCATAGTCTTCCTAGCGTCTACCACTGACCTTTGGGTCTTCCCAGCACAGATCCATGAAGCAGGCCTGCATGAGATTTTGTTTCAGGCTCCAGGCCTCCAGTTGGACTTGTAGAAGGCATTGTTATCAACTCTAGGTTTTCAGCTGGACTCATGTAGGATATTAGGATCTGGCCCTCAGTTGGAGTCTTTAGCACAATGTGTGTGGACAGATTTCCTGCCCTTCTTGTATATGAATTCTGGGCAATTTATTATAAAATAATATCATAAAATGTGTCCTGCATTATATTGTTCCCCTTGCAAAAACTCCAAACCACAACAGGGAGATGTCCAATTCTCAACCCATGATATGTGTGAATATGGATTGCCTTACATAGCAAAAGAATGAATGTTGGATTGGAGATATACCTCAGTGGTGGCACACTTGCCTAGATGCACAGTGCCACTGAGCTATATTCCGAGCTTAACACTCTTATATGAGGTAGAGAGAAGAAACTTTGACCCAGGAACACAGAGAAGACAAAGGAAGAGTAGGCAATATGAGTCTAGAGATGGGATTTAAAGTGATACATCTATCAGTCAACAAATCCCAATAGTCACCAAAAGCAAAGCATAAAAGAACAGATTTTTATTAGATCCTCCACTTTGAGCATAGCATGATGTTACCTTGATTGAAATGAAATTAGATTTTGATTTCCAGTCCCAGAAATAGAAGAAAATGCATTTTTATTGTTATAATCTACCAAACAAGGTAATTTTCTGGGACAATAATCAAAAACTGATAGTTTTTATATCTGCTTTCATAAACTCCTAAACATGTAGAAGTGCTTCTGCAATTGGGTAAAGGATAGAGGCCCAGAGAACTGAGAAAAATATGATAGCCAAAGTCTACAATAACTTGAACAGACTATTCATAAAAATATGAATGATGGAGATTCTACTGAGAATGTAGAATGAATGAAAAGTATGATAAGCAAGTCTCCTATTCACCTGAAGAATACACATATTATCATAAGGTGAATATTGTTGGAAATATTAATGTTGAAATCACTGCTATGAGGAATTCAGAAGATGTTAGGAGTATTTAGTTAGATACTGAAGGAAAAGATGGCTAGTACAGTAGCAGAATATTGGGCTGAATTGGGCCTGCATTTATAAGAGTAGAATGTACAAGAAACAAACTTGAATGTTTAGCTGAGATTTCCACACCTTAAAGACACAACTGGGTTACAAATGGAGGAAGGAGCTGCTCAGAAGGAAGTCATGGGCTGGCCAAATAGCTCAGCAGATTAAACCTCCTGCTTAGGCAGACACAGTGGCTGGTTTGATTGCTGGCATGCCACACAGGCCCCACACCTGGGGCCAGGTGAGAAGGCAATTAAGACGGCATGGCAGCGCACATCTGTAATCCCAGCTCTTGGGAGGCTGAATATAGATGGATCACTATGAGTGCGATCTATGTAGTGAGGCCCTGTAGACCCTGTACTAAAATACACACACACACACACACACACACACACAAGTAGAAGATAGAAGTCAGAATTTAGTAGTCTTAGAAATCAATAAAACATATAAATCAACAAAATAACCTATAATTAAGAATACAATTTGCTGCTAGGAAAACATGCTCTTGAAAGAGGTCAAAGGATGGTAAAGATATCACAGGAGTGTGTCTCATGGATCCTCACAACTATTTCAGCAGAAATGAGGAGAAGAGACAGCAAGATGGCAAGAGTCAATGTGTGTGTTCTTTTCAGTAGTGGAGTCCCATAGACACATATGGAAGGCCAGAAAGCTTCTGAGAATATTGTAGTAGGAATAACACTGACTGGAGTGACATAGATAGATACAGGAACCAATAAAAGAGGACTATCAGTCTTTCTGAGTTTTATAGACAGAAAATAAAATGACAGATTTTCACATCTGCAAACATTACTGCCCTTCAAGGAAAAAGAGATGACTCCAACGATATGGCCTTAGATAAAGAGGCCAGAGCTGTAGGTCCAGATAACCTTTAGCAACAAATAGGATTATATTCAACTCTTAAAACTAAGTAGCTTGCTTCACTTGATTTTTGATTTCTCTGACATAGTAACTGTTGTAGTCCTTCCATTTTCTTATTAAGGATGGGAATGCCCATAAATATTCACTATCTCTGTCTTACCATTGTGCTTTGGAAGCAGGTAAGATTTTCCTTAAATTTATAAGTCCACAAATATGGAGAAATTTTGGAAACTTGACATCCTATGACCAAGTTAATACACAAAGTTAACATTTGCTCATGTGTCAGGTATAAGTTAAATAAAGTGGAATTTGGATATAAACACATAAAAAATGAAAAGACATATGCATAAGTAAAGGTAGCATGAAGTGAGAGGTGTGGATTAAAGATGGGATTGTGAATCAAGCAATGAAAAGAATAAACACAGAGAGCCAATTACTTTTTGGCATCTCTAGCAAGAGCGTGCCTTCCCAACACCTTGATTTTCAACTTCTGGCCTCCAGAATTGTGACAAAATAAATTTCTGTTGTTTTAAGCCATTGCACTCAGAGGCAAATACAACTATCATCTTTTTTTTATCATTCCCAGAGAGTAAAATAGATTTTAGTCCAAGGTAAGCATAAAATCTCCCAATAATGTCATTACACTATAAGTCACATTGTGCGTAACCATGTGTTGACCAAGGATGTATCATACCTACAAGCCCATAAAATTATAATGGAAATTAAAAAGCCCTACTGCCTAGGGATGTTCCCATTTCTACCTATGGCATTAAGGCTTTTGTGACTCAATCACACAACAAATTCTTACTGTGTTTGTGATGATACTGGTGTAACAGACCTTTCCAACCAGTCACATGAAAGTAGACCATATACACTTCTAATACTCAATAATGATAAATAATCATTATTGATTTATACATTGGTTGTATTATACTTTCTGCCATACTTTCACAGTGTACAACTT
>NW_004524606.1:13783915-13790792 GCF_000260255.1 Octodon degus
TTAACTGTGTGTTATGGTATGTGTTTAGTTGATCCCCTGCAAAATCTCATGTAGTCATTGGGGAGGGTTTCTGGAGTTTGTGACTAATTCATGTTCAAATGCTGAGATTATGGATATGAGTGCTGCTGAGTGTGAGTGCTGCACCTGCTCTGAGGCAGATAGCCTGAAGACAACATAAGGAAGGAGAGAAGCTTGCCCCTGCCTTTCATGCTGATGCTGCCACTGCTCTTCCCTGTTACTCTTGCTGGTTTTCTGTTTTCTGCCACCACAAACAGCTGTCCTCTACCTTATGCCAGTTGGCCTTGGAGGCTACCATGTATAGACTGAAATCTGCACAAACTGTGAGACATATAAATCTTTCCTTCCTTGATTCTGGTTGTTGGGTATTTTGTCCCAGCAATGAAGGAAAAGTAACCAAGATTTTTTTTTTCTCTGTACCAGGGATTGAACTCAGGACCCAGTGCTTGCCAGGCAGGTGATTATTCTATGGAACTATCTCTCCCCAGCCCTAAAAATTGGAGAAGGATTTTAAGATGGTATTGTGAGATTTTCAAGCTTGTGGGTCACACTCATGGGTTTTTTTCTTTTTTTCTTTTTGTATTTTAGTACAGGGTCTACAAGGTTTCACTACATAGATTGAATTCATAATGATCCTTCTGTTTACAGCCTCTCAAGTGATGGGATTACAGGTGCGTACCACCAAGCTCAGTCTCAGCATACCCCAGGGGCAGGGCCAGCATAGCAGGCTCAGGAATCAAACTCCCGACCCCTGAGTCTGTCTAAACAGATACTTTACTCCGATGAGCTATTTGTCTGGTCCCCCAGAATAGCATTTGATAAAAGGAGTGGGATTGTTTCTGTGACTAAATCTGACCATGTGGATTATAAGACTTTGGGAATGGCTTAAAGGAAAAGAGAGGAAAGGTTCAGAGCTGTTGCCTACAAAAGAAGCACTGGAATGTCTTTGACTCTTCTGTATGGGAGATTCTTGTCAGAAGCATAGAAGGCTGACAGAAGTCCTGCCTGTCAAGATCAGGCTGAGGAGGTTTCTGCTGGCAAGAAGGACTTCATTGGTTATTGGTCTCCAGGTGGTGTGTGTCTACAGACTTTGCCTGAGACTGAGCTTAAGCATGGAAGACTGATTAATCTTGCTAAAGAAAGCTCAAGGCAGTAGAATGTCGAGACATTGGCATGGCTACTGTTTGAGTCAGATTTACATTGAGAATGAAGAGAAAGTAATTTAGCAAGATAATTTAAAATGTGAATTTGCTAAGAAAGGAAGTTCCAATAAAGCTGTGTACTTAAAAGATTACCATTGCTGATAAGGAACAAGAGAATAGAAAACATGACCTGAGGGCATCACAAGGAGAAGAAGGACTCAATGAAAGCCTCAGAGCTCCATGTTCCACAATGGTGGTTGTGGCCACCCCAGATACTAGAATGGTTGGTGGTGGCATAAAGAATTTATTCCTCAAAAATCAGGGTCATCCCCTACCCCAAGCCTGGTTAGTGTGTGGGAGAGCTTCTGGCTACCCTGACTGGCCCTCACCAACTGGTCCCAGCCTAGGCACAGCATGGGTGACACACTCTTTCACCTTCTTGGGAGGTCCACCATCACTCCGTAGTATCCCCCCCAAAAATCCACCCAAAGAGTAGAAATTTCTGTTGTGCTCCAGGAACCCTCAGATCCAGTCCTAGTCCAGGAATGCTGAGTGTGTGGGAGAGCTGCCTTTCCCCACTAATCCACCTTGTCCCCAGCAGACTAAGCTCAGGCCTCACATACAGGTCTGGGGTGAAACCCTGTAGCTGCAGTCCCTGCAGAGAGTGTAGGGGACAGAACCACCCAGCTAGTCCAGGAGCAGAACATTTTGCCAGAGAGGCACAACAGGTTCACCCCCAAGGGCAGCAGCAGGAAGGAGCTGAGCACAGCAGCCAGACCCAAGCCAGGCACAGCTGGACAAACCCAAATTTGGTAGATGTGCACCTGAACTTCAGTAGGTGCTAAGGTTTTAACTTCAACAAAGATCTACAACAAAGGTCAGAAGACAGTGCTACACAAAATGACAATGAGAATGAGCAAAATGCAATCTCAGAACCCAAGCCAACACATAACAAGTGCAGAGGACACTAACACAGAAAAAAGTGGAAATCAAGCACTTGAAAGCAATGAATCAACGGCTTCTGAAATAAAGAAACACCTGCAGAAAGGTATTGAGGAATTCAGATTGGAAATGAAAAAAGAAATCCCTGAATTAATAACATCTGCAGTAAAGAATCAAATGCAGAAACATATGGAGAAAACCCAGTGCCCACCCAGAATAAGTGCAGAGGAAACTAGCTCAGTTCAAATGTATGCATTAATAGCATCTATAGTAAATAAGCAACAGCAGAAAGTCATAGAGGAAATCAGAGCAGAATTCTTTTCAACTAGCTCAGCTGAAATGTATGAATTAATAGCATTGATATTAATAAGCAACAGCAGAACGATATAGAGAAACTCAGAGCAGAATTCTTTTCTAAAATAAAAAAAGAATTCTCAGAACTCATAGCATCTGAAGTAAAGAATCAACTACAGAAACATAAGGAGAAAAACCAATCTGAAAAAAACACTGCAGTAAAAGAATTTATAACTGCCTCTAAAGAAGACATTGATAAAAAACAGAGGAGATTAGAAAAATGAAGGATTCCTTGAAAGAGCAATACAGGAAAGAAATAGATTACATGAAGCAGAATCAAAGAGATATTGAGGAAAATAAAATCTCAATGACAAGCTTGCAAAACCGTTAAAGGGAAAGTGAAGACAGTTTCAGATCTTGAAGACACTGGTGCAGCTTGTGAAAAGGTAAGAAAGGATCTCATAAAAACAACTAAGAGGCAGGAAAAAGTAATCCATCACCTGCAAGATGATGCAAAGATGAACAATGTGAGACTAATAGGCATCAATGAGAAAGAAGGAGTCAATACAAATGACATTAAAAAATGTGGGCAGAACTAATAGCAGAAAACTTCTCAAATATGAGGAAACAATCTAACAATCAGGCAAATGAAGCATACAGAACACCAAGTAACCTCAACTCAATTAAAAAAAAAAAAACCCGAGACATATAATAGTCAAGATCCCAGAAATTCAGCACAACAATAATATACTAAAAGCCGCTAGACAAAAGAAGCAGATCACATTCATAGGAAAACCCATCAGAATTACAGCCAACTTCTCTTCACAAACCATGCAGGCAAGAAGAGCATGTTCAAATCCTCTATGAAAATAAATTCCAGCCCAGACTACCATACCCTGCAAAACTCTCTTTCAAGTTTCATGGAGAAGTGAAATAATTTCTTGAAAAAGAACAGCTAAAGAATTTCATGATGACAAACCAACCCTACACAGGCTCTTGAAAGATGTTCTTGAGAGGGACCAAACTGATCAGAACTCAATGAATGAGATCATAAGCAACCAACTAAATAGGGAAACAAACACAGGCGAAAAAGGAGTAAATGACAACAGGTAAATACCATGTCTATAGTAAGTCAAAACATCTCAATTCTAACCATCATTGTAAATGGACTCAATTCACCAATTAAGAGAAAGACACTGGCACTGTGGATGAGAAAACAAAATCCAACAATATGCTGTATACAAGAAACACATTTAACTCATAAAGACATTCATAGGCTGAAAGTCAAAGGATGGAACACAATACTACATGTATTGTCAGAAAAAAGCAGGCGTAGCAATCCTATTCTCAGAAAGTTTCATCTTCAAACCAAAAATGATCAAGCAAAAAAAGAAGGCCACTATACACTGGTTAGGGGAAACATTCAAGAGGAAGAGGTAACACTCATAAATATGTATGCACCAAACATGGGAGCACCCAAATATATAAAGAAAATCTTAATGGACATGAAAAATCTAATATCCAATACCACAATCTTAGCAGGAGACCTTAACACCCCCTTATCCCCCAAAAATAGGCAAACCTGACAAAAAATTAAAAAAGAAATAATAGAACTGAAACAGACCTTGAAAAAAGCAGACTTGGTGGACATATACAGAGTATTCCACCCAAACACAGCTGAATACACATTTTTCTCAGCTGCACATGGGTCATTTTCTAAAATAAACCACATACTGGTTCATAGGTCATGCTTAAGTATATGCAAGAAAACAGAAATTATCCCATGCACATTATCTGACCACAGTGCAATGAAACTGGAAATAAATGACAAAAGAAACCAGAAAAGAACCTTAAATATATGGAAATTAAATGTCATTTAATTAAATTAAATGACACCTTACTCAGCAACCAATGGGTCACAGATGAAATTAAACAAGAAATTCAACAATATCTACAATTCAATCAAATTCAAGCACAACATATCATAATTTATGGGATATAATGAAAGCAATTCTCAAACGGAAATTCATAGCTGTGTACAAACACATTAGGAAAACAGAACGGGAACAAGTAAATACCCTAATGCTGCACCTTCAACAACTAGAAAAGGAAGAGCAAACCAAACCCAAAGACGGGAAGAAATCATGAAGATTAGAGGAGAAATTAATTCAATTTAGATGAAGAAAACAATTCAAAGAATTAAAAAAGCAAAAGCTGGTTCTTTGAAAGATTAAATAAAATCGATTAGACACTAGCTAAATTCATCAAATTAGGAAAGAAAAAATTCAAATATAAGCAATAAGGAATGAAAAAGGGGTATTTACCACAGACCCAGTGGAAAATCAGAAGATTATCAATAGCTACTTTGAGAATCTTTACTCTCACAGAATAGAAGACACAGAAGAAATGGACAGATTCCTAGAAAGGAACAAATTACCACAATTGAATCAACAAGATATAACCACTCTCAATAGCCCAATAACAGCCAATGAAATACGAGATGTAATTTAAAACCTACCAGCAAAGAAAAGTCCAGGTCCGGATGGATTCACAGCTGAATCCTACAAGACATTTACAGAAGATGTAGTCCCTATACTCCTCAAACTCTTCCATGAAATTTAAAAGGAAGCAATCCTCCCAAAGTCATTCCTGGAGGCAAGTATTATACTGATACCAAAACCGGGGAAAGACCCAACTAAGAAAGAGAACTATAGGCTGATCTCCCTAATGAACATAGAGGCCAAAATCCTCAATAAAATCTTAGCAAATAGATACAGCAAATCATCAAGAGGATATACACCATGACCAGGTAGGATACATCCTAGGGATGCAAGGATGGTTCAATATTCGAAAATCTAGGCTCTTGCTCTTTGCCACCGCCATGAGAGGTTTCTTTCTGCTATGTGCTGCTCGGCATTAGATGCAGATGCATATGGACTGAAACTTCCAGTAACTTGACACATGCCTGTAATCTCAGCACTTGGGAGGCTGAAGCAAGAAGACGAGGTTGTGAGTTCAAAGAGTTTCAGGTATTAGGTATTTTTATTTTAAAGAGAAAAGAAACAAACAAGAACAAAGAGGTCCAAGCCCAGGCGCAATGTGGTGATCGGAGCTGTTTTTGTCTTCATGGTTCTCTTCTGGAAAAAACGATTTCAGGCATAGAAAAACGTTGGTGAAATGACATCAAATTCATCTGATTTCACTCCAATAAGAACAAATGCTACCTGGTCACCCAAGACTTTTGGTTCAGGAAGAACACCCCCTCCTCCTTGGTCCCCTAGGAGCACTACTGATAGTTTTTCAGGCAATAACCTTTCTGGTGATATCTTAAATAATTGCCCACACGCAGCAGCCACTCAGAAGCCAATGCTGGTAAAGTTCAGCGTTGTGAAGTACAAGCTGGTTGATTTGGATCGCTTGACAATTGTCAAGGATTTCAATCATTCATTGGTCAATAGGAAATCCACCAAAGAAAGATGCAATGTTGATACAGGCAATGATTAAAGGCAATTGAGTGGATTCAGTTGAATATGTGCTTATATTGAATGAATTATTTAAAAGGGGGAAGGGATGTCAAATCAGATACAAAATGTAGACATTTCTTGATTTGTTTGGTCATATTTTATTTAAATAATTGATTACTTGGTGTTGTTAATATATATTTTACTGAGGAAAGAATACAAACAATATATAAAAAATCAGTTAAAGCATTTTAAACAAAAAAAAAACAGTAAAAATATATAGCAATTATAATTCTCCTTCTGGGGGGCCTGCCCCTTAGCTCAGTTTTTTAAGTGGCTACTTCAACAAAGCAATCAGCCTCAGGTTGCTGTGTTTGGATCCCCACAGCACCAGCCAGCCAAATGTGCCCTTAAGGCATTTTGAGCCAGCCAAAAAAAAGTAATAATTCTCTTTCTGTGATTATAATTTCACGCAATTGAAAAATAATTTCTTTTATAATTCTCTTTCTGTGATTATAATTTTATTCAATTGGAAAACAATTTCTTTATGGCTTACAGTATAATACTGCAATTTTCTTCAAATCTGGTATAGTGAAAAACAACTTCTCCCATGCTTTGCAATTGTCTCCAAGTCTGTATTAGAGTAAGTGAAGTTGCATGGAACTTCTTTCTATTACACAGGATGAGCTTTGTTGCAATTCTGCAATCCATGTCACTACCCTAAGAGCTATCATTAGGCAGCCTACGGTATGACAAGCACTCCATAAAATTTATGTTGTTCACACCTGTAAAAATAGGGACCCAAACTACTCTTTTGGTCACCTTTTGTAAAGGATTGCTTCTTCACTATATATCTCCTCTCCTAACTAAATACTCTTTCATTTAAAATGTGCCTATGCCGTGACTCATCCAAATGGCTGACACTGACAAAGTTTCTACAATCTGAGGTACACTATCTCAGAATAAATCCTGAGGGGATTTCACTGACCTTATCAGACCCAAAAGCTACAACTCTTGTTG
>NW_004524606.1:13791012-13824508 GCF_000260255.1 Octodon degus
CCATTTTGTATCTGTGTATTCAAAGTGGTTAGGATAGATATATAGTTACATTCTCTTAATGAATAGAGTGATTTGTTCTAATGGTGTTTGTAAAAAGGATATCATGTCTGCATCTTGTACAGCAATTAACCACCAGGAAGAATGTATACAATGTGTTAATTATTGAAACTGTCCTACCAATGTGATTTGAAACAGTATCACTGTGATTTGTTTATCAATAAAATTATGGGAAAAAATAAAAAAGAAAATCTATTAATGTAATACACTATGTCAATAAAGCAAAAACTAAAAATCATATGATCATCTCAATTGATGCCGAAAAATCTTTTGACAAAGTCCAATATTCATTCTTATTCTAATGAGTTTATATTCTAATTTTTAAATGATTTTTTCAGCATATTTTATAAGGACCTAAAGTTCAACAATACTTGATGGAAAATACCTGTTCCATGTTATGCCTAAGGTGTTTGATATTCATACAGATAGTTAGGTTAAGCTTAACAGCCTAGGTTGTATGGTAACAACAATAAGCTTATCTTCTGGATGGTTAATAACCTAAGTATGCAGACCAAAATTAGAAAAAAGGGAGCGCTGCAAGTAAAGCCAACATTTGGTCCTTATCCTTCCAAGGTCAATTAAGACTCAGGACATATGAGAACATGTACTGTAAACTCATGTAACTCGGTAGTGTCCCAAATTTTCTGATCAAAGAGATTATATGGCCAAAGAGGAATTTGATTGATGATGTAGAGTGTGCCTAAGGAGAGTCACATGGAGAGAAAAAACATTCTCTCAGGTTTTCATATAGAGCACATTGGCCAAGCAATGGCCATGACTCATCCACATGGCTGACACTGACAAAGGTTCTACAATCTGAAGTACACGATCTCAGAATAAATCCTGAGGGGATTTCACTAAACTTATCAGACCTAAAAGCTACAGTTCTTGTTGCATAGGTCCTGCTTTACCTTGGTCTTAACATCCAGCAGAAAAATATAAAAACGAAGTATAAGAAGCAAAGCCATGATGTTAGATTGAGTAGTAAAAGACTCAGTTCAACAATTTTTGACATTGCCAGTGAAACAGAAACCTAATACTATTATGGATTACTGAAATCTTTTAGAAGATTTGGCTGAGTTTACACACCTATAATATTTAAATAATGGAACGTAACAAAAAAAGGGATACAGATGAACGTCCATTTTGTATCTGTGTACTCAAAGGGGTTAGGATAGATATATAGTTACATTCTCTTAAAGAATAGAAGGATTTGTTCTAATGGTGTTTGTAAATAGGACATCAAGTCCGCATCTTGTACAGCAGTTAATCACTAGGAAGAATGCAAGCAATGTGTTAATTATTGAAACTGTCCTGCTAATTTGGTTTAAAACTGTCTCATTGCTATTTGTTTCTTAATAAAATTATGGAAAAAAAGAAAATTGGAAGAGATGACCTCTACTTCAATCTGGTAAAAGCCATTTATGAAAACCCAATGGCTGGGCTAAGGAGATGGCTCAGTGGAATAAGCATTATCCCGGCAATCACAAGGGCCTGAGATCAATCCCCAGTTCTGAAACAAACAAACAAACAAACAAACAAAAAAAAAATCCAATGGCTAACATAATCCTAAGTGAAGAAAAACTGATATTTTTTACTTTTAGATCTGGTACAAGACAGGGATGTCCTCTACAACATTCCTACTTAATATAGTTCTGGAATCATTAGCTACAGCCATTAGACTAGAGAAAGAAATAAAAGGAATAAAAAATAGGCAAAGAAGAAGTTAAATTATCTTTATTTGCAGATGACATGATACTTTCCTTGGAAGACCCATAAAACTCCACCAAGAAGCTACTAGAATTAATACAGAAATTCAGTAGCATAGCAGGTTATAAAGTCAATACCCAAAAGTCAACAGCATTCCTGTACACAGACAACAAACACATTGAGAGGGAAATTATAGAAACAACACCTTTTACAATAGCACCAAAGAAAATGAAATACCTTGGAATTAACCTAACTAACAAAGTCAAAGATCTTTTCAAGAAAAATTACAGTACTCTGAAAAAAGAGATTGTAGAAGATTTCAGAAAATGGAAAGATATTCCATGCTCCTGGATAGAAAGAACTAACATTGTGAAGATAGCCATACTCCCAAAATTGCTGTACAGATTCAATGCAATCCCTATCAGACTACCACCAACATACCGCACAGAGGTAAAGAAATCAGTCCTAAAATTTATCTGGAAACAGAAACACCTAGAATAGCAGAGTCAATCTTGGGCAATAAAGACAAGGCAGGTGGCATACAATTCCTGACTTGAAATTATAGTACAAGGCTACTGTGCTAAAATCAGCATGGTACTGGCAACAAAATAGACCTGAGGATCAATACAATAGATTAGAAAATGCTGAAGCCACTACAAACACTCTCAGCCACCTTACCTTTGACAAAGGAACCAAATATACTCATTGGAAGAAAGATAGCCTCTTTAACAAATGCTGCTGGAAAAACTGGTTCTCTACATGCTAAAAACTCAAACTTGACCCAGGTCTATGACCATGCAATAAACTGAAGTTAAAATGGATTAAAGATCTAAACGTTAAAGTAGAGACACTAAATCTCCTGGAAGAGAAAGTAGGAGGAACTCTTGAAAACATAACGGTAGGCAAAGACTTCATGAACAGAAATCAAATCGCATGGGAAACAGTTAAAAGAATTAGCAACTGGGACCTGCTCTTACTGAGAAGTTTGTGCATGTCAAAAGAAATTACTAACAAAGTGAAAAGGCAACCCACAAATTTGGAAAAATTCATGACAAGTAAGTACTCAGACAAAGGTTTGCTCTCTAGAATTTATAAAAAACTAAAAAACACTAAGTCCCCAAAATTTAAAGACCCAATCCAGAATTGGGTATCTGAAATGAACACACGTTTCTCAGAAGATGATATTAAAGAAGCAAATAAATACATGAAAAAATGCAGTACATCACTAGTTATCCACGAAATGAAATTAAAACAACATTGAAGTATCATCTCACCCCAGAGAAAATGTCTATCATAAAGAAATCAACCAACAGCAAATGTTGGAGAGGATGTGGGGGGAAAAATCCCTTCTCCACTGCTGGTGGGAATGTAAACTGGTGCAACCATTATGGAAGTGAGTGTGGAGACTCATTAGAAAAGTTGGACTGGAAATCCTATTTAAACCAGCTATTCCTCTACTGGGAATTTTTCTGGAGGATCTGAAAATATCATATCATAGGGATATATGTGTGCCTATGTTTATAGCAGCACAATTTGTGATAGCCAAATCTTGGAAACAACCAAGATACCCATCACCTGAGAAATGGTGGAAAAAGATGTGGTATTTTTACACTATGGAATATTATTCAGCTATTAAGAATGATAAACATGAAGCCTTTATATTGAAGTGGATGCCATTTGAACATATAATCGTAATTGAAATAAACCAGACATACATGTGTAAATATCATATAGTTTCCCTAGTATAAGTACTCAAAAGAAGAAATACATATAGAAAGATATAATACAAATAAAAGGAAAGCAGGATCTTGAGGACTAACTAATCTAGAGAGGGAAAGGAGAACAGGTAGAAAACATGACAATGTCAAACCATACAGTTATATGTAGAAGATGGGCAAGGCAATGATCCTGAGAATCTCCAGAATATTTTTGAATCTAGCAGTTAATTGGAAAGATTTTCACCCTGATTAACTGTATAGACTGATACCTGTGAACTAAGCATCTGCACTGAAGATGGTAATCTGTAATAGTAGTTTCATGCTTGGAGTGCCTGTCATTCTGGTCTTCTGATTATGGGATGTTTGCCATATCATGCCAGTTGCTGCTGTGCTGTCTCAGGTAGATGATTGTTCAAAAAGAAGGAGGTGGTAAATGAAGGGAATAGACATGAAAAGAAATATTGTGGGACTGTCCTACTTCAAGGTTGTATATGTTTAGATTTTTGCAATTATGTGTAATCATAAGAAGTATATAATTCTTTATGCCTATATTTTTAAAATATATTCTAATTGTTAAATGTTTTTTCATCATAATCTGTAGGAACTTAAAGTTCAACATATCAATACTAGATGAAAAATACCTGTTTCATGTTATGCCTAAGATGTTTGATATTCAGACAGATAGTGAGGTTAAGCTTAACAGCCTAGGCTTCATGGTAACAACAATAAGCTTGTCTTCTGGAGGGTTAACAACCTAAGTTTGCAGACCAAAATTAGACAAAAAGTAGGGCCACAAGGAAAGCCAACATTTTGGCCCTAGCCTTTCAAGGTCAACTAAAGCTCAGGACATATGAGAACCTGTACTCTAAAGTCATGTAACTTGGTAGTGTCCCAAATTTTCTAATCAAGGACATTATGGGGCCAAAGAGGAAAGTGATCGATGATGTAGAGTTTGCCTATGGAGAGTCACATGGAGAGAAAACATTCTCTCAGGCTTTCACAGAGAGCACATTGGCCAAGCAATGGCCGTGACTCATCCACATGGCTGACACTGACAAATGTTCTACAATCAGAGGTACAGGATCTCAGGATAAATCCTGAGGGGATTTCCCTGACCTTATCAGACCCAAAAGCTACAACTCTAGTTGCATATGTCTTGCTTTATCTTGGTCTTAACCATCCAGCAGAAAAGTATAAAAACGAAGTACAAGAAGTAAAGTCATGCTGTTATGTTGGGCTCTAGGGGACCTAGGCCAACAATTTCTGACATTGCCAATCAAGCGGAAGACCCAGTACTATTATGGGCTACGGGAATGTTTTAGAATATTTGGCTGAGTTTACACACCTATAATATTCAAATAATGGAACTTAACCAAAAAAAGGGGATATAGATGAATGTCCATTTTGTATCTGTGTATTCAAAGTGGTTAGGATAGATATATAGTTACATTTTCTTAATGAATGGAGGGATTTATTCTAATGGTGTTTCTAAATAGGATATCATGTCCGCATCTTGTACAGCAATTTACCACTAGGAATAATGTATGCGATGTTTTAATTATTGAAACTGTCCTACCAATCTGGTTTGAAACTGTCTCATTGCTATTTGTTTCTCAATATAATAATGGAAAAAAATCAGGGTCACAGTGATCAACAATCCAGGCACTCGAACCCTATAACCAAGAACAAAGAAAACCTTGCTACTGCTCCAGCTGGCAGCAGACCTTCACATCACCCATATGGTATTGGTTTTAGGTACATTCAAAATGCAAGATTCCTGAGGTTTAGGGGGTTTTCACCTAGATTTCAGAGGGAATGTCAGGCAGTATGCCCTGAGAGTCTATGTGTGAAGCTGTGAGTGAAAAACCTAACATACAGTGGAAACCTGAGAAGTTGGAAAAACCGCAACGTGGATCATCTGAGGAACCGCAACGTGGATCATCTGAGGAAAACTGCAAGGATGGAGCAAAGCTGACTTTGGAGAGAAGCCATAGAAGCTACAACTAGCAGAAGTACCACAGAGGTGAATGCACATGCAGCTCACAATTTGCCACAGATTGCTTCAGATATTCCACATGTAACTAAGGGATTTAATACTTTTCCTTCTCATTTTGGGCTTGCTCTTTTTCTCCCAATGTGTTGTATCCTCTTATTTGTAGCTTTTGGAATGGTAACTTTTATCTTGTACCTTTGAAGATTGGAAGTGTTTAACTGTATGTTCATTTGTACAGGTTCTCACAGCCAAGTTTTTGCCTTAGATCTTGGAAAAGACTTGAGACTTGGATTTTTCAGCAATGTTAAAACTGCTAGAACTTTGGTGACTCTTATAAATGAACTAAAATACCTTTTGCATAAAGGATATGCATCTTTGAGGGACCAGGGGCAGAATGATATGGTTTGAGTCTAGATGTCCCCAAAAGCCTCATATAATCTTTGGGGTGTGTTTCCAGAGTAGTGATTATTTCATGATCCAATTCTGGGACTACATGTTTGAGTACTGCTGGAATTATTGGTGTGAGTGCTACACCAACCTGGAGCAGGTAGCCTGAATACAACATAAGGTAATAGATTTGCTCTCTGTTTCCATTGTTGCCTCTGATTCTCCCTTTTGCTCTTGCTGCTTTGATATTTCCTGCCACCATGAACTGCTGCTCTGTGTATTGTGTCAGTCTGCCTTGGAGCCAGTTGAGTATGGATTGGAACCTCCAAAAATATGAGCTAAGTAAGCCTTTCCTACCTTGATTCTGGGTGTTGTGTATTTTGTCCAAGCAATGAGAGAAAAATAATAATACATTGTGCAATAGTTCAAGGAAGCCCATCAGGAATATTCCAGAAGATTATTGTGTTATAATATGAGATAATAGCTCCATGTGTAAAGAACTTCTGGTGGGAGAAGATGTAGAACTGGAGGCCAATAGTCTGTGATGTGTGGTCTTAGGTTGATATGTGTGTCTTTTTAAATTTTTAGCAATGTAGAGTAAAAAATAAAATGCGTAAACAAATAAGTAAAAAGTTACACCAAGTAGCCCAGACATTTAGTAGGGTATAAAACCAAGATTTTATGTATGAATATGCGCTATATTTACACACATGGGTAAAATCAGCTAATGACACCTTTCTCATAATTTGAGTGGTATGTAATTGTGTCCTATCGCTGAAGATACAATGTGTGCTCAGCAAATACTTGCTGACTTTAATTGAAGACCTGAAAATGGTCAAATTAGTGTCTTGGACTTCACCAAAAGATCCTCCAAGGTCACACTGGAAGGCCATCCTCTTCCTCTCTTTTTTCCAAATACTCACTTCAAGTAAACACTACGCCAAAGACAGGTTTAAAACAGTGACATGACTGATGGTTCCTCAGCACCCAAAAACAACATTGAAATCCGCCTGTTTACATGGTCAATATACAAATTAAGCATAAGATTTCTCTAAAGTTCCTTTATGAATTTAATAGATCAAAAGTTACTTGTGTACTCCACATTATCAGGAAAGGAAATGACCCCACCCTCTCCACACATTTCAGATTATTCTCAGCATGAAGAAATTCTTTGTTCTGCTTGGTTAGGCTTGGTTCAGATTGGCTTTAAACCCCTTGTATGGTAGCAGAATGTTGACAGTGTTTCTCTCTTTCACCAGAGGGTAAAGAAAACCTGTCAAAGCCAAAAGGAATCTTTTTCTTGATTTTAATCATCTCAAACACTGTTGAATACCTTCTATCTCACAGGAGCAGGATTCTTTGTTCTTTCAGTTAGGAAGCAAAGGGGAGGGGGAAAGCAGTCTGCTCTCAGCCTGCAGCCGTTTTGCAAAAGCAAGAGATCAGGCTCCTTCCCACACCAGGCTCCTTCCCACACCTGTAAAGTGCTTTCTCGAGGGATGACTCCATGCTAGGCTTGTTGCTTCATTTGGTCTCTGCCCAGGCCCTGAAGGAACTTGAATGGGGAACTCAAAATCAAGCAGAGAAAATGACTGCAGTCCAGGAGGATTTGGTGTACAAAGCCCAATTAGGTAGCCTAAAGTTTGCATCCAAATATTAGTGAAGCCAAGACTTAGAAAACACTAGCACAAATGAGGAAGCTGTGAGAGACAGAACTGGCAAACTACTGTTACTGTGCAATTGGGGAGGCAGCATACTGCTAACATATGGAAATTTGTAGGCATGGCCAAGACAAAACTTTGGCATCTCTTTTGTTTACACTGTGTTGTGGATTACTTAACTCAAGTTACAATTATATAAAGGTAGTATCTTACTAAGGAGGATATAGAGGCAAAAAGAACAGAGATGAGGCAATATTTGTCCTTTATATTAGGCCTTCTTTGCTGAGACAAACATCTGACATGCACAGTTTACAGGAAGAAGGGTTTCTTTTGCCTCATAGAGTCAGAGTTTGCAGTTCATGGTGAGCTGAATCTAAAGCAAGAATATAGTGGGAAGATGTGACAGTGGGAAGGTGCTCACCCACCTCACAGTGGTGAGAAAGCAGCAGCATCAAGGAAAATTCATAGTAGAAGGCAGGGACCAGATGGAGTTCCTTGACTCACTTTCTCCTAACCCACCCAGGTACCTCTACAAGTGCATTTCACTCATATTTCAGGGATCTTTCAAGACAATCAAATTAACAATTGAGATTAACCATATGTCCATCAGAATATGACATGGCTTATAGCCATATACCCAAAGACAGGTTAACCAATGAAGAGTCACTTTTTTTTTTTTTTTTTTTTTTTTGTGGAATGGGGGATTGAACTCAGGCCCTTGTGCTTGCCAGGCAAGTGCTTGTTCTACTGAACTATCTTCCCCACCCAAACAGATTTGTTTCATCATAGTTTGATAAGACGAATATTCAGATGGAAGACTCAAGGACCAACAGTAAGTATCTATTTTTTCCAGTGAAACTTGAAGAGATCAAAAAGGAAAAATATAATTGGACAAGAGGGTGGAATCTAGTACTGATAGACTGGGAAGGAAACCCACCAAGTCTTACCCAGTTTTCTCTTGACGTCTCTGTGCATTCTTTTATTCTGAGTATGGGGAAGGACTCTCCCTGAAATGTATATCCTATGTCCTATAAAAGAACAATGTGTGCCAGAGAATTTTCTATGGCCTGTGCTTATACTGGAAGCCCAGGGAATGTTAGAAAAGCAATTTTGAGTTTACTACTGTCTTAAAAGCATTGTTGCCTCTTACAACCTACTAAATAGAAAAATATGTTCTAATTTATACAGACTCAGTGAAGAATGAGGAATGAGACAAGACAATGGGAGATGGTTAGCAGGATGTTTAGTTTCAAAGACTCATTTCAAAGTCTTATATTGAGTCATCATTTCTTGTGAGCCCCAGTAAGGTTATTCTCTGAAATTGTTTGGATGTACTCTGCAGCAGGTACAATATTAAACAGGTCACTTTATATCTTATCTCCCTACCAGATGAAATCAGATGAAGAAAAAATTAAGCCAGTTTAGATGTCCTTCAAATCACACAGTTCATAATCACTGGAGCCCAGTGATAAACCGAGGTTCATCAGCTTTAAATTTGATTATGTAGTTCTTTAGTTGAACTTCCTAATCCTAGCCTCCATCAACAGTGAGTATTTTTTCTTGCATCTCATTCACAACAAGACTTGTTATCAGTGGGTTTTTCAGATGTAAAGGGGTTCGAATAATAAAACTATTCATTTCAGCAAGATTTCATCCAACATTGTAAGGTCCTGGGACAACACCCAACATGCCTAATCACTTTCTGGGCTCCAATGGGCTGAAACTAAATAAATCATATGCATCACAGGTGCTTTTTTAAGTTAATGGGAATCTGAACTATGTACTGTGATTTGCAGGTGCTCTGAGAGCTGCAAAATGAATAAACAAATTAATATCCTCCCTACCCTCTGAGAATTTATAATTAGAAAGAGTAGGGCCTCATGGAATCCTATAGTACAGTGGTCAGCTGATGACACAGCCTTTCCTTGTTCTGAGCCCACCTTCACCTTCCTTCTCACGTGCTTATGGGTGTCACTGGAGAAAGAATGTTAACTGTTTTCGCTCTGATAATTGTCTTCTTGTGTCTGTAATAGAATGATTCAGTCTATTTGCTCTAGCAGTACCTGCTGCCTTTCAGTCTTTACCTCTGTCTCTGCCTATCTCTGTTTCTCTAATAGGCAGAGTAGCTCTTATGAAATCCATTACTACTATAAGCTTTTTAAGGAGATTTTCAAAATCATATTAATTTACTTTTAACTTATACCTAGAACACATCAATGAGTTGTGTGATGTTAGTTACAACACTTTTAAGTATTCTTTAATGCTTAAAGTAGGTTAAACATGTATTTCTCCTCATTTATCATCTCTTTATGGTTAAGTCAAATAAATACAAAATCCTTTCCTGTTTCTAGCTTCCCCCTCCACCTGTTTTTCTCCTTCTCCCCTTTCTCCTCCTCCTCCTCTTCCTTCTTCATTTCTTCCTCCTTCTTCTTCTTATTATTCTTTTTATTTCTTAAATTTTAGGGCTGGGGATCAAACTCAGGATCTCAGCCATGATAGGCAAGCACTCAGTCACTAAAATACTCCACAGGATTTTGAGCTTCTTGAAATGCACATTAAATTACTGTTATCCACAGTCACCTTACTGTGCATGGGTCAGTGAAACTTCTTGCTCCTCTCTACCTGTAAATAGTACCCATTGATCAGTTTTGCTGCACCCCTTCCTCACCCAGTCCAAAGAGATTGATAAGCCACATATTCGTGCATTTCATTTCAAGTGATATTCTTTACTGGTTTTCGGTGTTTGTTCCGACACAAGTCCAGTTCAGCTGGTCCTGTCTGGGGCTCAGCCTGCTCATCAATATAATGAGCAGTCGTCACGCCCGGTTATAACTTTATCTGGAGGATTAAATGAAATAATTACAAAATCAAGGTTTTTTAAGTATGTATAAGAAATTTACTGAAAATGAGGCAGGGAAAGCCAATTCCAGCTGTGTAACATCTGGGCAGCCTGGCTTCCACAAATGAAACCAGAAAAAGCCCAGGAAGTCATTTCTTTCCAAACATGGATAATTAGTCTGTAAGAGAACTGGAGCTTTCACGGGTCGCAAGGGCAGAGAGAATTGGTAATATACGAACACCACAGTAAATGATAAACAAACACTTCATGAAATAAAAACAGCCCAGAAGGCCAAATCTGAGGACATCATTCAGAACCCAGGAGGGAAGGAAAGAAGCAGATTGTCAGTGTAGCAAAATTCAGTTATATCTCTTTTGTTAATCATCTGATTTATTTTTAAAATTTTAATGGAGTACACTGACACTGTATAAAACTGGAATATGCAGAAAAGAGAAAGAAAATATATATATATATATATATATATACTGACAAGACACTATTTTATGACTTGTCACTTGACGTAGCTACTTTCTAGCCTGTGAGGTCAAGTGACTTCACTGAGAGTACATTCACCCAGGCATGCAAGGTATTACTTCTTGGCACTTGAAGGGGAATGAGTGAGTCAGCCTGCCCCAGTCCTTTTCATGATTACCTGTTTCATCTTTCTTTAGTGGCAATTTAAATATCACATCCCAATAGAACCCATCCCTGCCTACAGCATAGAAAGCAGCCCTGTCTCCCTTACCCCTATTTTGGCAGAGTTCGGTCCTAATAACGATTAGTCTAAATTCCTTCACTCATACACCTTCTTTTTCTCTTTATCGCGCTGTACTGCAAGCTTAATGAAGGCAGAGCCTACAGCTTGTCATGTCACTGACCCTACTGTGCTATGTGCCTGGTATATTCTTTTGTGCACAATCATTTTTTAAGTAAGTGAAATAATATTTGGTCAGATTCCTACAGAAATGCTGCAAACAAATCAATAAGCAAGAGAACAAACACACACACAAAAAAATTCTAACAAAACTTTGTTCAAGGCTGAATTTAAAAAAAGAAATGGCAGAATTCTTTTAATATTCATGAGATGTCAGCGTTCTTCCCGCATTAAACCTAGACTTCACCATCTTGCAAATAGCCAAACACCTAGTAAATCAGCCTTTAGCGAAATACAGACAGAATATAGAGAAAGGATTTCAGCAGAGATGAAGTGAGTACAATCATAGCAATCTTCAGAGTACCCAGGTGATTTACAGATAGAGCCTTCTGGAATTTCAACTAGGACCTTATAATTTTCTGCCTGAGAAAAACAGCACAGGTCGAGATTCACTGTCAGTATCGAATTCCACTCCGAGATGTGGCTTTGAAAAACGCACTCACTTTCCCCACTAACAATTCAGGTTCTTACAGGAAGAGGATTGCCTTGTGGCACTGGAGTCCTGCTTTTCTTGAATAAAGTTACATGTTCAGTGTTTCTGTTGTATAACTATTTTTCATTGTTTCCCAAAAAACAACAACAAAAAAAACTATAGATTTAGCTTGTCTCCTCTAAAGTCATTCCTTTCTTACAGTTTGCAATACTAAATCACTTTGATTTCTCTCATTCTGTTATTAATAGTGATTTAAAAGGAACAAAAATCAATATTGAACATTGATCATTATCAAACCACCATAAAGTGTCTGTCTCATTAAAACCAGATTGCAGAGTCTGTAATAGACTCTCATTCCAGGAGTTTACTCTCGGGCAAATGAGTGATTTTGTTCTGAGGTCAAAAAATTTCATTCATGCTGCAAATCACTTTGCTTCCAGTTATTGTACAAAAGCCTGTGTATGTGTATCAAGGATTTTGGATGGCTCTTGCTATCTGTGCATGTGCCAGAGTCTTTGAAGAGAGCATTGTTCTTGTGCAGTGAATTCCAGCTGAGGACAGAAAAGACTATTCCTTCTCAAAATGACTCCTTTAGAACCAACCTTCCGTGTAGGGTTTCTCAGGCTGGGCATCTGTTTAGTTTTGCTGTGTATTTGTGTGGTCTCTATGTTTTTGTGTCTGCAGGTATTTCTTCATACTGAGATGTTATTTGCTTCAAGGAGTAATCTGTACTGTAGCTCATGAACAAAAATGTGACAAAAGCCCTTGTGATTCTAAAGTTTCTATATATTTTCAGAGAAAGTTGCCCTCTAGTTCCACTCCCCCCTTTTTTTTCTATTCAGAGAGCTTTAAATTGGTGCCAATTAAAACATTAGGACATTGCAGTGTTCACAGGGACAACTGCTTTCACCACCTTTGCAAAAATGTTATTTTCATTTTAAATACAAAAATTCACAAGTCGTTTTTCACTGGACCTTCTCGAGGGAGTCAGTCTAGCTTCTTTGGTGATAGTTATTTAACCAGTTACTGCCAATAAGGAATCATTCTGTGATGGCTACAGAATTTGAAACCTTCTGCCACTTTTAGTCCAGCTTTCAAATGTCCTCTTGCCAGGCCTGCCAAGGGCAAGCTTGTGTATAGAAAGCCAGTGTTTCATTTGCAATTGAAAGAGACAACTCCTATCATTGAATGTGGTTTTTAATGGAAGGGAAAGAGCCAAATTTGGAAAGGAAGAAACTCAATGAAGAGTTGAGGAGATACTGTGAGTGTCATTGTTCTTAAATTCTATTTTGTCTTAAATCCTTGGTGCCTGTCTTGGACCCCTTGGCTAATGGTTGTGGGGAGCCTGAAGTCAAGCTTGCAAACCAGCTCACTTACACTAAAGAACAGGCAGTGGCTTTTTCATACTTAAAGTGAGAAACACAGAGCCTCCCCCACCAAGCAAGTATAAGGACTGACCTTTAATTCATCCTTGCATGAGAGTTCTGCTTCTCAAAGGAGTTAGACCAGTTTTGACACAAAACAAAGAACTTGCCAAGAAATCCTTAGGCAGAGACAGGAGGGCTCAACACTGAGAAAGCACAGTGTATGCAAAGGGTGGTGAAACAGGGACCAGGACCTGAGGAAAGGAAGTCACCATGGCCAGGTAGGCACTGTGGAAGGGTTGGCAAGGGAAGAATAATATGTTTTTTCCAAATGTGTAGCTAGAAAGGGTGGAAAAATTTCAACCACATTTAAAGATTTTACACACAGTATTTTAAGGTCTTATCCATAATAAAAATGTGTTAGTGGAAAAAAGGCAAGCCATGTTTTAAAAAGCAGTATAATTACTACCACCAACTAGAAAAACAGGTGCAGGTTGGCCCTGCCCCCAATTATCCTCATTGTATATCAGGATTACTAACTGAGGCGGTACCTTCATATAATGAGCCAGGAAGTGTACCAGGTACAGCTGAGTTAGGGCCTATGCTGCTACAGGGTAATTGTGAGGCTTGGGGGAGGGAGGTCACCCTCTGGGGCTTGGGATCTTTGCCTTCTGAGAAAAGTGGTGCAGTGGAAAGAAAGCACTTGAGCTTCTAAGCTGGGCTGGGGGGAGAGCACACCCTGACTCGCGCTCAGCAGCTGTGTGGTTTAAGCAGCTATTTCAAGTCTCTGAGCCCGAATTCCTTCTCTTCTGAGTGAGATAAGCAGGTCTGCTTTGCAGGAATGGGCATGGCAGAATAAGAAAGAATGAAGGTATGGGTTTGCAACAATGTAGGGAACAAGAAAGGGCAATAATTATCTACCTAAGGAAGAGATGTAGTGGTGTTTGTGATTCCTTTACAATTTTCTTGTACTCTGGATTATTGTTAATGGCTTGAAAATCTCAAGTATGCACATATCCATTGTAGTAATATAGACTAAATGAAACTGTTCATTTTTTAGTAGGGGTGTGTGATTTCCACATTGTATTTCAAAAAGAGAACAAAATCACTGGGCCACAGGAAAACAATATGTCGTAAGAGAAATTAATTCCCTACTGGAGACTTTCCAGAATATTGCCACTATGTGCTTCTACTCTCAAAAATGATGCAAGATAAAGTGCCTCCTATTTATCTCAGGGTAAGACTTTATAATCCAATTATTTTTACTGTCAGGAAGCATTTTATTCCTTCACAGTCAAAAACTACCTCATTAATTTCAGCTTGTGTTATTCCAAATATTTCTCTCTTTTCACTGATTTGTTGGATATCTATCTATAAAACAAATTTTATCTTGCTATTGGGGGTGTTCTTTGAGTGTGTCTTTTTATTAGTAGTTTTGTCATTAAAAAACATGCATTTGGTGTGATTTTGCCCTTAACATTTGCTTTACCTTTTTGCCACTGAGAATATATGAATTAATTAGAATGCTACTGTCTTAATTACTTTTCTATCCTTACTATAACAAAATATATGAGCCCCAAAATTAAAAGATGAAAGTTTTATCTAGCTGGTAATTTGTCAAGGCTTCGGTGCATAGCCACCTCTCTCCCAGGCAGTGTGGCACATGGCAGAAGGACAACAATTCATGGTGGCAGAAAACAGCAAAGGCAGCATGATCAAAATAGGAAGGAGCATCTCTCATAATGAAACCAAGCAAACAGTTTATAATCTAAAAAAAAGAAAAAAAGAAAGAAAAGAGAAAGAAAAAATAGGGAGGAGCAAGCCTCTTTTGCCTGTCTTGTATTATAGGTATGTTACATACCCTACGGTGGTGTAGCACTCACACCAATCCCAACACTACACAAGGAACCAGTCACAAACTATAGATTCAGCCACCTCCAAAAATCCTGTCCTTATGACTGCATGAGGCTTTGGGGGGTATACAGACACAAACCATAACAGCCCCTGAAACTCACTAAGGCAAAAATTCCTCAATTATAGGGTTTGAGGAAGAGGAAACACCTAAGGATAAAGACTAGAGGTAGGAGAAACTTATTTAAAAGGACAAGAGAATCCTCTAAGATTCACCAAGGCATCACTTATTCTGTGATACACATACTTCCTCATGGCACAAGGGGCACCAGGACCTTCTATATCTTCATAGTTTTTGAGAGATACTCTAAAATCTTGCAAGATCTGAGCAAAGTTTTGTAACTAAAACTATAACTAAAAAATTAAACTATGTTTACTGTGCTTCTCAATATGAGGGAACAAAAGGATTTTAAAATTTTGAAAATTTTTTAAAACCAGAGTAAAAATTGAAACACTCAGTTGTTTTTATTGTTTTGCTTTTCTGGTTGGTTCTCTAAAAATTTTTTTCTAGAGTACTTCATTTTCTGGGTTTTTTTTTCATATATTATCAATTGAGTTTTTCTAGATTCTTTCTAGATATTTTCAGATGATTTATCTAATGAAAATTGGAAAAAGGACTTAAAAACAAACATGAATAATTTTTCATATAACTAGAAATTAAGGTAGGAAGGGCTTGACGGTTGATGTGGCCAGTGACTCAAGGACACCGCTCAAGACACAGGTGCTTTTTATTTCCCAAAAGATGGGGAGATGGATCCATTCTGTTAGTTATATCTTAGAGCTGATAGCTTAATGGTTTAAGCATTTTTCTAGAGATATTATCACAAACACAATGTGTAAAAACACTTATCATTTTTAATAAGTATATTAGTAGAGTTCCAGGAAAATTTCAAGTCTCAATGGCTAGTGATGGTTCATACGCCCATTCAATAACTGATAAAGGACACTTAAAATCTATCTGGCTCAGGCAGAGTTTGTGGCTGTGTGGGTTCTATGTGTATGTGGATAAACGACATTCTCTCTGTTTTCAATGTTTGAGTTTATTGAAATAAACTGACAATAGGCAGGTTAGCAGGAGAAAAAACATGCTAAGTATTAACGTATACATGTTCACTGGTTCACAGGAGCCACACAAAACGTGAAATTCAAAGAAGGGCCAGTGGTTGGAACTCTGTTTTACAGGATGGGTAGTAACAGGAGATGGGAAATCTTGGAGATGGAGTTATGGGGAGATACAGAGGAAAAGAATATACAGTTAACAAAGGTGTTTTTTTTTTTCCAAGTAAGCAGGAAAAGACTCAGGAAACCATTCCAAGATTATATGAAAATCTCTACTTTGTGTTACTTGACTAATGAATCTTTGCTATAAAGAAGCAACTTTTCTTTACAAAAGAGCAGGTTTTTTTTTTTTTTTTATTTGTGTGCCTGTGATTTATTTTCATGGACATCTCAAAATGTGACAAAGAAGAGTGTTTTGATGTGGAAATAGTCTAGCTTCCCACACTGAGTACTGTAATTATGATAAAAATTCATTGGGAATGAATACAAAGTAGAAATCCAAAGATTTCCACTCAGACAATAGTACAATAGGAGTCTTTAAGTTGTATTCTGATATCCTCACCAAACTGAGAATGAATACTGTTTTACATGTTATTGAACAATAGCTGTTGAAGGTGGCTGCTTTGATGACTTAGGAGAATTTTGATTGTGAAGAATCCTGTACATTTCTTGTTCTTGTCATTCAGAAGCTGTTTGTTTATCTGTCTTTATCGTTTTATCTCAGGGTTCCTTGAGAATACAGTTTATTAAGCTTTCAATCACCTTTTCACACAAGCACCATGTGATATTCTGCTGCTCCTCTGTGTTTCTATGAAAGAGAAAAGAGATATTGAGAAGTCAATGGATTAGGATTATGCTTTGCATTTAGCATTTCAAAAATACATCTTATAGATTTCTTTTATCAGTACTCAGAATTAGTGAGTACTGATAAAAGAAATATCTAGCAAATAGTATTCTTTTCTGAAAAAAAAAATTCCCTGCAAAAAGCACTTACTTCCCATTCTCTCTTATCAATAGTATTTGGAGTTTTCCCCAGTACAAGACAGAAAAACCCTTCAGGGTGGAAAGGAAATGCTTCTCTGGTACAAGTCCATCTCTCTTAATTCCCATTATGTTCATTTACTCCCCACCGTTTATGCTATACTTATTTCAAATGTTTCCTATATTCACACCTAGAGTCACATCAGTGCCCTAATTGCCTTTCAAACATGAAGCATTTTTTAGAAAACTCAAGGGAGGAGAAGCCTAAAGGATCTGTAGAAGTTTGCTGACTGTGTTTTGTCTTCCTTCCTGATGTCCCTGGTTTCCTTCTTTCATTGTGTCTTTCTGTTTAGACACTTCTGCTAGCCTTTCTCTTCATGTAGGCAGGATGATGTCAAATTGTTGCTTTATTTACGTGAGAACATATCGCTTATTTTTCATTCCTACAGGATGTTTATATAGATATAGAATTCTGTGTTAGTAAAGTTTTTGTTTTTAGAAAAATATTCTGTCGTTTCTTTCTGGGGTCTAAGCTTTCTAGTGAGTGAGAAATTTGCTGTCCTTCAAATTGCTCTTTTCTTGGGCAGGTCAAAATGTTATTTTCCTCTCACTGCTTTCGAGGTTTTTAGTTTGTATTTGGTTTTCAGAAGTTTAATTGGGTTGTGTCTGGGCATGAACTTCCTTGTGCTTTTCCTGTTCAGTGTGTGATCTGACTCTTGAGCACTGAGATTTATGCCCTTGCTAGATTTGGGAGGCGCTAGCTGTTATTTATTTGAGTGCTCTTCCAGCTCTGTTTTCTTCCTCACCTTCCAGCTCCCTGCTCATATGAACGCTAGATTTTTTTTTATAACTCGTTAGGTCTCTCTCTCTCTCTCTCTCTCTCTCTCTCTCTCTCTCTCTCTCTCTCTCTGCTTTATTTTTTTCATTTTGAAGAAAAAAATAAACAATACAAACAATGACATAAAATTTCAAAACTAGATTATAGGAGAGTGTGGTTAGCACTTCTTCAAAGTACTTTCTCATATTACAAGATAGAAGCATAAAAATTAGGAAAATACAAGCATCTACCTTTCATTTAGCCCTGTTTATTTTGTTTAGTCTATTTTTCTGTTTTTGAACTAAGTTCTATAGTTCCGTCTTTAATGCACTGCTCCTCCTCTTTAGCTGCTCCTTTGTATTGTCAACTCCATCAAAAGAGCTTTTTGTTTCTTTTAGTATCCTTTAGTTCTAAATTTTCTGTTATTTCTTTATATCCTTTAAATTTTAAGAAAGGATCATTGATTTCGATTTGTCCCATGTGGAGTTGGGATTGTTCCTAGAAACGCTTTCTTTTTATTCTGTTTTCTCTTTTCCTTTGGAGCGTCGCTGGCACGCAGGCCTTTGTTTTATGCTAGTCAGGTGCTCTGCCCTTAGCCTCCACTAAAGCATTTTTTATCTTGCCAGCTTTAAAAATCTTTGCAAATTCTAACACCACTTATGATTTTGATATTGGAGTCAACTTTTTTTGAATTTCATTCAATTTAATTCTTCTTGGTTCATGTGATTACCATGTTTTTTACTAAAACCTGAATATTTTCCCACTATTTTAACGTGCTCTGAATTTAACTTGAAAGTTCAGTTTTAGCTGAGTTTCTTACCCAAGCATGTCTGGAAAGGGGATGGCACTGCACAACTCCTGCCGTTTGGTAGTGGAACTCTTGATTTTCTGTTCGTTCTCTGGAACCAGACAGGTCTGGTTCTCCATCAGTGCTTGGTGGGACGAAAAGTCCAGTTCCTGGGAGAGTCTTCATTCGTACCACAGAGCCACAGCCTTATTACTTACTTGCCAGTGGAGATGAAAATTCCAGCTGCTTTATTCACCCTTTGGACAATATCACAGGATATGTGTTCAGTTCCTGTGAGAGCCTTGTGCAGTTGGAAGTACAGACTTCCACCATAGATTTTGCTGTTACGGGTAGGAGCACAGCTCTTCCTGTGACATTGGCTGGAGTGCAATGGTTATGGTCTAAAGGTTTTTATTTTGCCAACCTCTATTTTCTTTAACCTTTGGCTAATGTGAATAGCCTTTTATTTTCTGGAGATAGTTTTCACTGAGCTCACTGGCATTTTCAGATCACCAGTCTCTTTAGTTCCAAGCATGGGACACATGAGAAGAAAAGTAGAGCTCACCACTGTGTCACTGCCTAGGTCCTAATTCCCAACCGGGTGGAACTGTTCTCTCCAACGTTTAGAATTTTCTTATGATTGCCATTGTCTTTACTTGTCCTTTGAGGGGATAGTAGGGGAACATCTATCAACTCCATATTTCTGGAAACAGAAATCATTCCAGAATATTGATTTTGGGCCAGCGAGATGGCTCAGTGGACTAAGCGCCTGCTTAGGCAAGCACAGAGACTATGGTTTGATTCCTGGCACCACATGCCATGCCAGCCCCTGCTGCAGGGCAGGCAGAGCTGGCCACAGAGTCCAGGCATAATGGCGCATGTCTGTCATCCCTGCACTGGGGAGGCTGAAAAATAAGAGCATCACTATGAGTCTGAGCTGCGTAGTGAGACCCTGTAACAGCCAAATACATTTAAAAGAAAAAAAAAATGAATATAGATTTTAAGGGGCCAAGGATAAAGCTCAGCAGCACAAGTGTCTACTTTAATAAAAGAAAGAATATAGATTTTAAATATGCATTGCAGAAGTTCCTAGAAAAGCAGATGTTCCTAGATCTCATTTGTAGGGGAGTTTTATAGATCATGAACTGAAGCCCCAAAAGACCAAATAAAAAGCACAAATGTCAGATATTCAGGTTGCATAATATAAAATCTATATTAGAACCTATATCACTAGGTTTTGATTTCAATATTATTTTCTCCTTATGATAATAAATAATACTGCCAAAAATATTGAAAGGAATTGATGCACCAATTTCACTTATATTCAGGTATCAAATAGTTTGCCAAAAGGTAGTTCATGGGCTTAAAAGTTAAGCCACAGTGTTTCTAATTCATTAGCTTCTCACAAGCTGCAGTGTAATTTCTATTGAATAGGATTCCAGGCAACTGTTCCAAGATGGGGCATTGTCTGCACATGAAAGAACTTCTTGGAAATTAAAGGCAGTACAGTGTATTGAAGCTATTGCACATAGCCAGGATAGTCTGACTCATGCACAGTGAAGCTTTCCCAGTTATGTTAATACTCATTTGGCAGCTGCCTCCTTAATTGCCTAAGTCAGTTGGTAGACATGCAGGAAATGTTAATTCTCAGCAAATATAGCTATTCATAACCCAGTGTCAATTGTTTCACCTTCACAGTAACAGTTTTCAGATGTCACTGCCACTGGGGGCAGGAGGTCTGTATTTAGTCACTATTGAGGAGTCCTTGAACTCCCTGAAGTTAAATCTAGGAAATGGCATGAGACCAGAGGTAGCACGTGAGTTCATCTAATGAAATGCAGGCATCCTTTGGCGGCTGCCTTCCTCTGATTGGCCCTGTGCACAGGTTGTACCAGATGGTGCTCTTGTGGTTTCCATCAATATAGAAATGTGATGGAGAAGGGGAGGAGAAAATGGATGAGAAAAATAAAACCAATCTGCACAGCTGAAAAAATTATGATTGCATAGCTAATGACCCAGGGAATTACACAAAGCCAAATTCATTGGAACTCAGGCCACATGCAGGCACATGTCACAACTTAATGATAAAAGATGAATTGTTTTATTTGCTACATAGTAACTCATGATGTGGTAGTAATTCTTTCTAAATCATTATCATAGATATCAAGCTTGAATTTTTATAATTGAGGTATCAGGTCTTGGACTATTTAAAAATTTAAGGAAGTTTAGTAAATATTATATTGCTATTCATTTTAATCTGTTGACTAGTGGGCAGCAATATCTAGTTGGTGCAGGTAGCTTTTCTGCCCACAAAATGTAGATTATGCATTCCTTGGAGGGAAGGGTCAAGCCTTGCCCTCCATTTGTGGCCATTTAACAGAACTTATTGAAATTCTGCCATGTAGGTGTCCCTGCTTAACAACCTGGGATAGAAAGATGAAAAAGACACTGCTCCTACCCTGTCTGGAAGAACTCACACTGTGTAAATATTGATTGGGGTTGGCTGAGTGATTGCTATTCCCCATAGAGACCCTGATGAGGTTTCTGAAATTCTCACTTCCTTCCATTATAGCTGTGAAAGCTGATATTCAAATGCTAGTAGTTCAAGTATTCATTCTTTAATTCATTCACTCAGCCATTCAGCAAATCTTTATTGAATATTGATTATCTGTCAGGCACTCTCCTTGGCACTGTGATAGAAGTGGGAAGAAATATGCTCACGAAATTATAATAGATGCATATATATGCTCGCACAAGCTATGATATGTTTGTTTTCTTGTATTTGTGGTTAGGGATTACATCCAAGACCTCATAACCATTTTTAAAAATATATAGCTTTGGGCTAATGATGAAGGATTGTGTGAAGGATTATGATCTCTCTCATGTACAGAAATTAGTAGTGGGATTACTAATAACTGTTAGGTTTGCAAGAAATGCATTGAAAATTAATGTCTTGAATATGAGTTAGCCAGTTAAGAAAAAAATGTGAAGCAGAAGTTGAGTACAGTGCTGTATGTCTCTAATCCCTGCACTCTGGGAAGTTGAGGCAGGAAGAACAAGAATATGATCCCAGCCTGGTCAATATAGAAACTTAAGGAGGTCCTTCCTCAAAAAAACATTGTTTTAAAACACTGAGGATGTAGCTCAGTAAGAAGGGAGTGGTTCAGTCCCCAGTACCTTTACACACAAAAAAATAAAACAAAATAAAGCATATGCACTTATTATTTTGAATCTTTAAGAGCATATTTATAGAAGCCACATGAGGGAAGTAAGTGCCTTAGAAGTTTGGCAATCAAAGACCAAACATTTTAAGTTCATGTCATTGGCTGAAATCTGGCCAAAAATTGATAACAAATGCCTCTCTTCCCCATCTGCTAGTCTATGTAAATGAGTTACTGATCTCATTTAGTCTGCTACAAGACAGGTGTCTCTACTGCTAAGACAGCTATTTGGTTGGCACCTAGCCTAGTCTCAAGTACATTTTTAATTTAGCTGTGGGGTAAGGTTCTGTTAAGGTAGTGATTCTGTGAATCATGGGACTAGAAATCAAGGCTGAAACTAGAAGTCCTCACGGGTTTGTGTCCAGTCTGCCTGAGAGCTGGCTCAGCTGTGACAAGTATTGTTGGAGAGCACTGAATAAACCTGAGTACCTTGCTGTAGAAGACTGCTAGGGAGAGACATCTGAAAGAAAATTTTGCTGGAGATTTTCAATTCAAAGTTTAACACTACCAGCTTTATTGGATAGCACATTTTTTTCTGGCTTTTGGTGATCTACATTACATATATCAGAATGCAAGTATTTTTGTAGCTTCCATAGGGCGAAAGTGTCACAGATAGAATATTCCAGTTAGGAAAACCCATAACTATTCATAAGCATCTATTATCAGTAAATTGAGAAGAGTACATATCATAGTTCTTTGAGTTGGAATCATTTTACTGGGAGGTATTAAGTCTGTAATCCTGAGAAAAACGCTTAAACTTTCTGGTCTCAATTGTTTGCATTCATAGAGTAGAGATACTAGAATTACTTATAGGATTGTTTTGAATAATAAATGAGCTAATGTACATCATGCACTTAGAGCAGTGCCTGGAATATGTGTTGTACACAAATTATCCCATATCATTATATTCCAGAACTAGAGTGAAGTCAATTAAAAAGAAAATACATTATTTAAATCTAACCTCAAATCTTTGACATGGATACTATGTATTGTCACTGGATAGATGGGGACAATAAGCTTCAAGATAGCAAATAGTAGAGTGCAATTAAGGTTCATTATTAAGGCTGTCTCATGATAAGTCAAGATCTGTCTACCCATGTTGGTTGCTTGATAGCACATAGCTTAGTTGTGGGTATAAGACAGGACATATAATCTAGCATTCCTCAAAATCAGTTCATTATGTCTTTATACATTAAAGAGAATCAAAGTAAGTCCAGTTTCTGATTTCATTATTGCAAAGGAAATATCTTGATAATTTTTTAAAGAATACTAAATTATCCCTTACTAAAAATAATGAATTAATGACCAGACTTAATTTTTCTTTCTTCTTAAAAGTTACTAATTTGTACTCTCTAAGCATGTTTTATGCTAATCATAGTAGTAAAATATGGACGAGGTGATTGATGACAATTTTTTACTTAAGTTTTAATGACCTACATTTTACTTTTATCAGTCTTCACTAAATTATGAACTTGGTTCTTGTTCTGTGGTCTTCATTTATATGCACACAAAATATTCATCCATAATTGTGTCATAATAACAGTGACCATGACCTTTAAAACCGTTATTCTTCAGAACACTTAAGAAGTAATTTTAATTATTCTTTGAAACATTGCTCATTGAGATCTGTGCCTATTCATTCCATTCATGAGTATATTGCAGTAGGATGGGGATAGTTTCACACATCTGTGGCTTCAGAGATTCTGAAAGGCAGACCTTAATGAAGGAATTCAATAGGGGTCTGTGCATCAGGGCAGTGGCATACATTAAAGTTCCCACACCATCATTCATACTAATCTGATTAACTTCCCAGTCTCATTTCCAGAGTGCAGGGATCAGAAATTTTGGCAATCATCTGGGTAACAGAAGTCCCTCCCCAAGGATCTTGTAAATTTCTGCCCATATGTTCCTTGTAAAATTGCATTGCCTACAGCTTTCTTCCCACAGCTCATGTCTAGAAAGGTAACCAACCAACCAAATCTTGTGACAAGGCCCTTTAAGCCTTTCAGGAATATGGAAATGTATTCAAACTGTTATCTCTTGCTGAGAGATATATGAATTTTACAGATAATTCAGAGCACTGAGAAAGAAAAATTATTAGACAAAACATATTAGACAAAAATATTAGTTCAAAGATGTTGCATGACACCAATCTCTTATTACATGGAGTCAGTTTTGAAGGAACCTGGCATCATAAAGCATATAAATAGTTAGTACCCCTTCTATCTCCCATGATAAACCCTTGGAATGTAATGTTTTAGCATAATGAATCTGATGTAATTCTCTCCAACTGAGGAACATCCAAGGAAAATCAACTAACATTGATTAATTTGTAGTATTCTCACAAATGCTGTTTTAACTACTGTAAACTAAAAGCTTGATTCAAAATACAATTATGATATTTTACATGATAGCAATCCTGGTTAGGGTTTTCCTTATTGGATTTCTCTAGATCTCAAGATAGCTCTTGGTAGGAATGTCTGATACTTTCTAGAAGCTTTCATCAGCTGAGTAATAGTGAAAATTCTTCTCTTGACTAACTCTTAAAAGCTCATGCTTCAAGTCAGCATAGTACCCTTTTTTTCTGGTTTTCAGGCTGAGTTGGTGTAGTACTCTTGTGTTTATCAGATTTATAAAAGATCCCTGGTCATAGGCATAACAATTGAACACATCTGTCACATTTGTGAATTAAGGAAAAAGTGATAGCAGAATATTTAGTTTTTAAAAACAGTTCATTCAGAGCTTGACTGTTGAAAGGAAGAACGAAAAAAATATCATGATAAATCCTTTTAACAGGCCTTGTTTGCTCAGGCAAACAGAAAGCATAATGTGTAACGAGGTAAGAATGGGCAAAGCTGTTCCCCAGGACCCTCTCATAACTTGATGGACAGCATTTCATAGCAATTAGATTGTGACAACCACAGCTCAAGCCTGGTCTGAACTGTTGTCACCCCTCACCATGGCTTCCTAAACTACTTTGGGAAATGTATACATATCTGATTTTGTGGCAGGGTAAAAGTGTCCTGAGGTTCTATTAGAATCCTTCCATAAACTGCACATAAACTCTGCTAACACAAGTCTACCTAATTGATTAGCCCCAATTACTACTATCCTGCTTCCCTTCCATAAAGCCTAATCACTGATATCTATAACTGAAATGAGCAAATAACCTGGTCCTCCAGACATGGCCTAATTTTAATAGAAAAATTCCAGGTCCCAGGGTACCCTCACTTCAGAAAAATTGTTGTTTTTCCTACTTGTGACAAATTGAATTTGAATATCTAGGAACACACTGGCATTTCATGAACATCCATTCCCACCAGTTGAACTGAGTGTTTACCAAGAGTCTGTTATGCCAGTCTGTTAAATCTGTTTAATTTGTTTATTTGTCATTATAACTACATAATGTAATTTAATATACTATAACCTGATGATATACCAATCTGAAAATAAAGAATGGTGTTGCTATAGAAACAAATTAGAGTGTTTTGGAAAGTTTCAATGAAAGAGAGTTGCTATAAATATTATTAGATATGTAACAATACTACATACAAAACATCAGGATAGATAGACAGATAGATACACACAGAGATAGATAGATATAGATATTTCCAAATTTTTTAATTATTTTTAACAAAAATTGCTAATATAAATTACAGATTTTTTTATTGCAGGCAGGGTTTATGTCAGATACATGGTTGAAAATATTGATTAGATGGCCCAAACATAAAGAAAAGTTCTTGGTCTTGTTTCAAAGATTGCTTTGTGCAGATTATGGTAGAATATGTTGTTGGAAGCATCATTCATTAGTAAAATACTTCCCTGAAATGCATAAGACCCTGGGTTTGAGCCCTAGGGCCATAGAAAATATGAAGATTGTCCCAGTTATAATTCCTGTTATAATTTCCTTCTTTATTTAACTGACTGCAAGATGTATTTTGGAAAAACAAGCTTTCTGTTGCTATTGAATTTAACTAACACAGTCATTTATTATTATTGTTATTATTATTTCCTGTGTTATTGTATGGTGCTTTTTTTGAATAATCTGCAAATTATAGTAAGCTTCCACCAATCTGTTCCTTTCCTTCAGTCTCTCTATGTGGCCTTAAAGCACATAATGGAGAGTAACCAAGACTTAGCCCTGGTTGGAAGCTCTTTCACACCACTGACCAGGTCTGCTTTTATTCCCAACTTCTCATTATCTTACATGGTTCCTGGAAAATACAAGGGAAATTTGTCTTGAATAATGTTGTGAATTGAAAAACTAGTGACTATATGATTAATGTCATTTCCCTACTCTCAAGCAAACATGGGAGAATGAAACATTCATTTGTTAGTAATTAAAATAGATATTAGTCATTTAAAACATTTTCTGCGGGAACGAGTCATAAGCACCTCTCCTGGCATTTAGAAAGATTCTAGAGATGAGTAAGACATGAAATATATGAAGTAAAAATATGAGTGTATTCAAAAGTTAATGATGAAGATAGAGTCTGTGCAAATGAACAGATGTGGGTACAGGTACAAATGTTGTGAAGTGAAAGTGCAAGTGATGAATAACAGGACGTGAGCGTAGGGGCAGAAGTGATCAGTGCAGCCTTGATCTTTGAGGGAAGTAATCTGAGCACAGGCTTTAAAATCAGACCTGAATTAAAGTCTAGACTCTGACACTTAGCCCTGATTGATCTTGGGCAGCTTGTGGAACCTCTCCCTCAGCTGCGGTCTCTCATCTGCAAAGTGAAGCTTGTGATACTACAAGAGTTAGGAGGACAAAAGGTGGGAGCGTGTCTGCACATGGCATACTTAGCCATGGCTTTTGATCCACAGAAGTACTTAGTACATCTGAACTAAGGATGGAGGGAAACAGGCTGCACAAATTGAACACATTGCAAAAACAAGTGGTGCTTGAACTTTCTAAGATGATAGTAAGATTGGAGATGAATATAGGGTGGTGGACAGAGGACAGAGAAAACAAGCAAGTTCACCCATTTCCTTTAAAATCTTTTGAGACTTTTCCTCCTATCAGGCTCAAGAACAGAAGGAGCTATACAACTTCTTGGAATGTTAATGTAAAAAGAAGAGCAAGAAGGCTTGAGCACCCTCAGCAAAGGGAGTGGGAAGGAAATTTGGTGAACAGTAGAATTGCTTTAAAGTACTAATGACAAAATGTGTATTTTACCTGTAATATTGGGCACTCTATTTCAGAGTGTGGCTTTTAAGTTAGAGAGAAAATGTAAGAGTTTTTTGAAAAGATAAGGCAGCCATGACAGTGACAAAGTCAGAAGGCAGCCAAAGAAAAGATGTAAGCCCTATGGCAAATCATGTGTTGCTGCCACCATTGTAGCCCTACTGATAGGAAATGCCTTCATGTCTTCCTCTGATTGTGGAATAAAGTTTGAAGTACTTAAGTAATTTGATTTGTTTTTTTAATTTATTTATTTATTTATTTATTTATTTATTTATTTATTTTTATGTGTGTGTGGCCAGCTCAGCCCATCAGGGGGCGGGGCTGTCTGGCATGTGGTGCTGGGGGATTGAACCGCGGTCCCTGTGTTTTGCTTAGCTTAGCTTGTTCTAAGTAGGTGCTTTAGACCACTGAGCCATCTCACCAGCCCTTTTTTTTAATTTTTATTTATTTATTTATTTATTTATTTTTATGAATTTGATTTGAAATAATCTTTCTTCTTGCACAATGTGCTTTTATCCATCTCATTAATTTTGATTTTATGGTCAATAAAATTTTTGTTATTTCTGCAAATTTCCTATCTGGTTAGTCCCCAGGATTTCTTCCTTTTCTATCTTGTGTTGTCTCCAAGTTCACCCATTTCCTTTAAAATCTTTTGAGACTTTTCCTCCTCCAGAAGGGCATGACAATCCACATAATTCTGCCTGTGGCAATCCATATATTTCTTACACTCAGATCTATGCATCATACCAACAGTGTGTATCATTTGACTGTTTTCTTGCATATGTCATTTTTTCTTCTAGATGAGTAAGTATTGTGTGCATCTTTATATTTCATTAAACTATGAACTCCTTCAACGTATGTGTACAATAAATATAAATGGAGTGCCTGCTCTATGCTAGTCCATGTGCAAGACTAGCAACATGCATAAAGCAATAAATTGCCATACTCCATGTTGTCATAGGTCCCAAATGTAGCAGGGAAGACAACAGAAATAATATATAACTGTTAGATGATTTTTAACTGTGATAATGTCTTAAGGTAATGAACCAGGTGCTGGGGTGCTGGGGTGCTGAGGGTATAGTGCTGCAAGGATCAAGCAGAGACCATTAGAAGATCCAGGAAACTCTTTTGGATAAGATGATATATCCAAGGGACCTTAAAGAGGAGGAGGAGACCAAGAAGTGACCCAGGACCACAGTAGGTGGCAGAAACTATAGGATAGCTATTACAACTTGGTAAATTGACTTCTGTGAAGAAGAGCAAGAGAACGTGTGATTGGATTTCTGAAGGCCAATGGACAGGACAGAGAGGAGGAAAGGAACCAGCTTTTGAGAACTGTGGTGCAGTTTGGTTTCATTCAAAGTGAAAGATAAAATACAGAAGGATTTTATGAAGAGGATTTGAGTTTCTGAGAGATTCCACTGGTCATTGGAAATTGAGATTCTCGAGCAAAGGAAGAATAGAAGCAGATAAATTTAATAAGCTTCTGGCAGTCCAGCTACTATAACTGTATCTTATAGGTCAGGTAGCTTACAAAAGTGTATTTGTCACATCTCTAAAGCTCAGAATTCTTTGGCAGGTGACAGTGTGACCTGGCTCTGCTGAAAGGCCTGTTTCCTGGGTTGGAAATCGTTGCTTTCACAATCTATTGTCTCATGGCACAGCAATAGTGGAAAATATTGTCTCCTTGCTAAATTTCTTATGAGGACACTAATCCTACTTGGGGCCTCACAAGCCTGAGAAATTCCTTCCTGAAGGCCCTACCTCCAAATTCCCCTCGAGGACAGTGTTTCAACATAATGAACTTTGGAGAAACAAAAACATTTGGTCTGAAATCAATGCTATCCTACCTGAACAATGAGGTATGTTAAGATGGTCGCCGTAGCAGCTACATGAATCAGGGCCCATGCTGAAGACAGTAGAAGCAACTAGGACATGACTGGCTGGTAAAGTGAGGGAGGGTCAGAAGAAGAGAACTTAAAGGTGAATCCACAGTGTTTGTTCAAAATATTTGAATGGTTGATGGTGCATTAGTAGGAAAGAAAAGTTCTGGATTCATTGAATAGTTCTATTTTTTTAAATAGGTTTGGTTAAACATAGATTCATTTAAAAGATATGCTAATATACAAAATACCTATCTAACTTAAAAATGTGATTTTTATTATTTTTATAATGTATGTCAGAATTTGGTAGATTTTTGCAATAAGTTACATGGTAAATACTTTAGGTCCTTTCTTTGTTTTGAGACAGTATGTTTTTATATAGCCCAGGCAGGCCTAGAACTTGTGGCAGGCTTCAAACTCCTGCATCAGTCTCCCATGCTCTGGAATTGTAGGCGCAGGCCACTACACTAATACCTTAGGTTTTCAGATCACACTATCTTTGCCCTTCTCCAGCACATGAATGAGTGTGTGAGGCTGTGCACCAATAAAGCTTTATGTTCAGATACAGACATTGATCGGAGTTTGCCAGGCTTTGATACACATGGTAGTGGAATGATCATCTAAATAAAATTCATGAATGTTTCCAATTGTCCTAACCCTTCAAAATAGATTCAGTATGGAGATGGAGGTTTCAGAAGTGCTTTATTAGAGCTATTTTATTTTTATCATCAGGAATTCCTACATGCATCCGAATCCATTCTTTTTTTTCAAATATACAATGCACAAAATTTGAAAATATGATATGAATGCTTTAGTTGAAATATTACCATTGTCAAGCATCAATATAAAATAGCAGAAAAATGCTTTTTAAAATTGAGTGGTGAATGTAGAACACTTACTCTTATTTCTAATTTATTTCATTTATTACAAGTTGTATTTCATTCTTCTAATTTCTTTTCAAAATTACTTATGATCAAAGGGTGTCATGTGAATTTGACAATTGCTCCCTCTTTTCTGGAGTCAGAACTAGTTACTGTCTGATGTTATGGAAGAATACAAACCTCCTGTTCTAAAGGTTATTAATATTCACTCCACATTGTGAGGCATTGAAACAGCTACTTTTAGTTCGCCTTTCAGGTCCTGATAACAAAAGGACAGAAAGATCAATAACCACATGATGGACAACTAATTGCTTTTGCTCCAACCTGCGCCTGCCATCCCTCCCAGAGCTCGTGCCAAATCCATTTGACAATCTCATATAGGTTTTCAACCTTGAGTATCAACAGCCCAGACTCCAAATTGAGTAGAAAGAATACATTAAAAACATTTCTATCAATAACCTGGATATATGTATTTGTAATTCTCAATGCTATCCACAGATGAAATTTATTAGAAGTAATTACTAAGATTACTATTAAGAATTAGGACATTATTCTTCTTGCTAAGAGTGATAGTCTACTAAACGCTATTTAATTACTTTTTAATGATTTAATTCACTGTTACAAAATCAAAGCTTCACATTGAAAATACATTTATTAAATACTTATTTAGCACTCATACTATTAGCCAATGCATTTTCTTTGACTATAATAGGCCATGTCATTGTCCAAAGGCTTTATTAAATTAACTTATCAAATCTTTAAGCTACAAAAGGTATGCATTCCTAGTTTCCACTGGAGACATAAAGAAGTGTCCATAGGTTCATAGGAAACACTTCTGTGTTTCCTGTTCATCAGTTTCTTGATCTTAGGCAAATTCATACCTTTGTTTGTGCCTCATTTTTTTCCACTTATGCAACAGGAATAAAAATTATTACTGTCTCATGGAGTTTATATGAAGATAGAGGAGGTTAACAATCAAATGCTCTTATAAGTATGACTTGCATATGTTAAAAATAGTGAATAAGATAAAAGCAGCCTGTCCAAGGTCACAATGAATAACAGGGTCTTCATGCACAGACACCACGGAGAATGCGAGGATGAGTCAACACGATGGGACGAGCCAGAAAATGTAACAGTGGGAATGTTTTGGGGACATTCGTGCTGGTCTGGAATTTTACTAAGTGCAGAATTAATCTCCATTTCATAAAGCAAGAGAGAATCTATTCCATTGAACATATCTTTATGTGTATACATAGGTGAATATTTGTAGTTGACCTAAGCAAAGAAGAATTAAACTGAACACATGAGATGTTCCTGTTTATTTTTTTAAGTTTTGCATAGAATGAAAGGTGCTTTTATATTCCTATTGATTTTTTTTCTGGAAAAGCCTGCTGTGGTGATGCACACCTATAATCCCAGTATTTTGGGAGCCTGAGATAGGGGGATTGAAAGTTTGAACCCAGCCAGAGATACTAAGCATCTTAGTGAAACCCTGTCTCAAAATAAAACATGAAAAACAATGGGCTAGGGAATGTACTCTGTGTGACAGTTCTTGCTTCAGTCCCTAGTACTGGAGTAGAAACTCCTTCTAGGGAAGAAGTTTCAAAGTTATTTTTGCAAATTAAGTGTTAAATCCTTTCCTACCAAAAGCCTGTTTTTCGTTAATAATGTTTACAATAATAATCTGCCAAACTATGCACATATAAGATAATTATTAAAATTAAAATACCAACAAAATAATAACACCAATTAAAAAATTCTAAACATTGGATATTTTCAATGTAGTTATTCATAATAAAGAGGTTGTGCAAGTAAATTTCATTCCTTAGATTGTAACATCTGTCAGAACTCATATCCTCAAAGATAGCACTTATTTTGCATTTTGAAAAGTGTTTTATTTTAAAAGTGACAGGATGACTTTCACATAACTGTACTTTCATCCTTTTTCACTTGTCTCAGCCAGTCCTTGTCCTCAATTTTGGCAGAAACAAACTTCTTGCTTTAACTTCTTAACTAGTAACGCTTCTTAAGCATTTAAATATCTCATCATCTTAATTTAAAGCTGTACTTTTAAATATGAACTCAAAGTTAATGCTTAGCTGGATGAGAAATTTAAACAGGAAATTAAATTAAAAAGATTACAGAAAATGTTCACATCTCTCCATATTTTGCTGCTTAGTGTACTATGTGTATGCACTGAATTTTCAAGCATTGAACACCGCCACACCTACGGACAGCACGAGAAGTGTGATAGGGCATCTGTTCTGGGAATGAGGCCTTGTTGGTTGATCAGCCTATTGTGCCGCAGATACAGCTCTGAGCCTCTTTGTTTCTTTGCCAAGGTTTTAATTCAGAAAATAAAAACCAGCTTCAAGTCTCTTAAAGATTTCTCTGTCACATCCCTTAAACCATAACAACAAGCATGGACAAATAGAAAAGGATGATATCGGGAGTTCTGCTCGAGAGCTCAGTTGGGTTAGGAATTACTCCTCACATAATTACATGTCCCAGGTCCTCTAGATAGAGAACTGAGTGTCTGACGCAGCCCTCACCTCAGAATCATTCCCTTATTGCCACAAGTCCTTCGAAAGCTTTCCTGAACAAAGCTGATTTGCTATTCTCAGAGTCCTGTACTTTTAATGGGCTTCATGTTGTTACAAATACTCAGATGGGACTTCCTTTTTCAATTCCCTGAAACGTTGGACTGAGAAAATTTAATTTCTTTTGGGAGTCCTTTGGAAGTAATCCTAAACGGAAGTAGTGAGGGAATAATTGCTACAGATCGGTGGGTCTCCAAGTGTAGCTTCCGGATCAGCAGCCTTACAATTCCTGGCAAACTTGTTAGAAATGCAATTTGGCAATGCTCTGAACCCAAACTCGTGGCGATGGAGCCTAGCAGTCAGATACACTCAGGTTTTAGAGCACCTGGTATAGAGAACATTTAACAAAACAAAACAAAACAAAAAAAAACAAAACAAAACAGAAAAGCATACCCTTGATCACATTCAAAGAAAAACCCATCAGAATTATGGATGAAATCTCTTCACAAAACATGAAAGAAAGAATAGCATGGAGCAGAGTACTTCAAGTCCTCTATGAAAACAAATTCCAGTCCAGAAAACTACACCCTACAAAATTCTCTTTCAAGTTTGATGGAGAAGTGAAATACTTTCATGACAAAGAACAGTTAAGAATTTCATGATGACAAAGCCAACCCTACACAGGCTCCTGAAAGATGTTTTAGAGACAGACCAAAATGATCAGAACTCCATGAATGAGATCAGAAGCAACCAACAAAATAGGGCAAGCAATAAAACACAGGAGAAAAAGAGTAAATGACAACAGATAAATAACATGTCAACCTTAAGTCAATACATCTCAATTTTAACGATACATGTAAATAGACTCAATTCACCAATTAAGAGAAATAGACTAGCACAGTGGACTAGGAAACAAAATCCAAAAATATGCTGTATAAAAGAAACACCTTTAACTCATAAAGACATTCATAGGCTGAAAGTCAAAGAATGGAACACAATACTACATGCACCAGCACATCAGAAAAAAACAGTGGTAGCAATTTCTATTCTCAGACAGTCTCAACTTCAAACCAACAATGATCAAGTGAAATAAAGAAGGCCACTATATACTGGTTAGGGGAAAAATTCAAGAGGA
>NW_004524606.1:13828300-13846702 GCF_000260255.1 Octodon degus
TTCTGAATATGGGCTGCTTGTCATGACATGACAGTTGCTGCTACGATGTCTCTCAGGTAGATGGTTGTTCAAGAAGAAGGGGGTGGTGAATGAAAGCAAGAGACAGGAAAAGGAATAATGTGGGACTGTCTTGCTTCAAGGTTGTATATGTTGAGATTTTTGAAGTTATGGGTAAACATAAGAAGTATATAATTATTTGTGTCTATTTTTAAACTATATTCTAATTTTTAAATGTTTTTTTATCATATTCTGTAGGAGCTTAAAGTTCAACATATCAATACTCGATGAAAAATACCTGTTCCCTATTATGCTTAAGATGCTTGATACGCAGACAGTGAGGTTATGCTTAACAGCCTAAGTTGTATGGTAATAACAATAAGCTTGTCTTCTGGATGGTTAACAACCTATGTTTGCAGACCAAAATTAGAGAAAAAGGAAGGCTGCAAGGAAAGCCAACATTTTGGCCCTAGCCTTCCAAGGTCAATTAAGACTCAGGACATCTGAGAACTTGTACTGTAATGTCATGTAACTTAGTAGTGTTTCAAATTTTCTGATCAAGGAGATGATGGGGCCAAAGAGGAAAGTGATCGATGATGTAGAGTGTGCCTAAGGAGAGTTACATGAAGAGAAAACATTCTCTGAGGCTTTCACAGAGAGCACATTGGCCAAGCAATGGTCATGACTCATCCACTTGGCTGACTCTGACAAACGTTCTACAATCTGAGGTGCAGGATCTCAGGATAAATCCTGAGGGGATTTCACTGACCTTATCAATCCCAAAAGCTACAACTCTTGGTGCATAGGTCCTGCTTTTCCTTGGTCTTAACCATCCAGTAGAAAAGTATAAAATGAAATATAAGGAGTAAATCCATGCTGTTATGTTGAGCTGTAGGGGACTCAGGTCAACAATTTCTGACATTGCCAGTGATGCAGAAGACCCAATACTGTTATGGGCTACTGGACTCTTTTGGAATATATTACTGAGTTTACACACCTACAATATTCAAAAAAAGGAACTTAACAAAAAAAGGGGATACAGTTGAATGTCCATTTTGTATATGTGTATTGTAAGTGGTTAGGGTAGATATATAGTTACATTCTCTTAATGAGTACAGTGATTTGTTCTAATGGTGTTTGTAAATAGGATATCATGTCCTCATCTTGTACAGCAATTAACCTCTAGGAAGAATGTATGCAATGTGTGAATTATTGAAACTTTCTTACCAATTTGATTTGAAACTGTCTCATTGTTATTTGTTTATCAATAAAAGTATCAGAAAAAAGAAGAAAAGCATACCCTTGTGTAGAGGCTAAAAGTACTGTTACCCATGGTTCTTGTTTTTTTGTCTCTTCAGCAGTTTCCATGTTGAAGAACAATTTTAATGTGTATAAATCCTTACAAATCAATCTTCACAACATAAAATGTCCCTGCACCACCACCTATCTTTTTCTGATATGACTTGCCCACTGCCTGCCTACTTGCCAAATCATACCATTTTTTTTATAACTTCCTAACAACATTCAGATGTTTCAGTGCTCTACCCTTCTTGTTATACTATTGTAGGAGTTATTTCTCACATGAAAAACAGAGCATCATGACTTTCACTGATGCATTGAGTCAAGAATCCTGTATTACTCTTCAAAGTTGTAATTGAGTGTACAGTTCTAATTGGGTTCCCCTCATTACTAAGGAGGGCAAATGAATCAAGGTTTCCAGCCCTTACTTTTGTCATCTTTAAAGTGAGGATGATCAGCTATGTAATTACATATTCACATTATGATCATTATATAACCATAAGATTCTAATTTTTCAATCACATTCATCTGTGGTCCCATAATCTCCTTGATCAGAAAATTTGGGACACAACTGAGTTAAAAGTAGGTTTCAGTATAGGTTCTACTAAGTCCTGAGTCCTCACTGAGCTGGAAAGGCTAGGGTCAAAATGTTGGCTGTCCTTGCTGCCCTTCTTCTTTAATTTTTGGTCTGCAAATTCAGGTTGTTATCCCTCCAGAAGAGAAGCTTATTATTACCCTACAATGCATGCAGTTGGGTTTAATCTCACTATCTGTCTGAATATCAAACAACTTTGGCATAAGATGGAACATGTATTTTCCATCAAGTATTGATATGTTAAACTTTAAGTCTACAGAATATGGAAAAAGAATTATTTTTTTTAAATTGGCAGTACTGTAGATACCCCACTACTATTGTGGACTACTGGACTATATTGCAATATTTTGCTGAATGCATGCACCTACAATATTTGGATGGCAGTGGAATACCCATCTCTCACAAAATTAAACAAAAAAGGAGATATAAATGAAAGACTATTTTGTATCTGTATATACAAAATTGTTAAGATAGATATATAGCCACTTTTTCTTAATTAAATAAGAAGACAGATTTTTACTAATAGTGTTTGGACAGGATATCATGTCTGTATCTTGTGCTATGAAAAACTACTACAAATACAACAATATGCAATGTATTAATTGTGGTAACCTTCCTACTAACTTGTTTCAAAACTGTCTCATTGCAATTTTTTTCCTCAATAAAATTAATAGAAAAAGAATTTAATTTTTCATATCAAGCCCTGACACCATGGTCCTATAAGTAGGCACCATCATTATGCCCATTTTACATATGGCAAAGTGAGAGAAAAGGTAGCTTCCCCTGCAGATCATAGAAATTATATGTAGCAGAGTTGGAAGCCTAAGTATTCTAAGGCCCAGTGCCATGCACTGAATTCTGTTATCTGTTTTCTAATCAGATGCCTTGGCACTGTTTTGAGCATCAGAAAAAGCAGTGAATGTATTTGGCACAGGGTGTGACATGAAAGTCTTTAATATAAAGTAATTATTTTAACTAGGACAATAAAGATGTAATGTACTGAAGGTAAAGAACATGAAAAAATTAATCAATGAAATGTTATAGGTGTGGAACACTCTCCTATTGTTTATATCTTATACTTTGTGGTAACACGTGGTGAATATATTACCCTTCTGGAGGACAAAAGTCTGAAATGGGTTTTGATGGATTAAATTTAAAATTTCAACAAGATGGCATTTCTTGAGAGGCTCACCGAGGGAATCTGCATACCCTTCTTTTCAAATTCCCTGATGCCACCCACATTCCTTATTTTGTGGCCTTTCCTGCCCTGATCTGGCAGTGTCCCAATTTGTACCAGTTCCCGTCATCACACTTGAGCTCAGCGTGACTCCCTTGCCTCCCGCTCTCACTTCTGAAGAGTTTTGTGAGTTCATTAGATAATAGAAAACAACTTTCCCATCTCAATCTCAAAATAGCAGACTCAACACTGATTGATGAAACATAACATTAAATAAATACAGAGACTTTTACAAAGTTTGAATATTAAAGAAATAAATTTACTAATAATACTCTCCGTTCTGAGAGAAACCTCTGCTTTAAATCTTTTATTTATCTCTCTTATGTTCTACTGAGAACTGAAAGAACATTTCTTTGCCCTAGAACTGTCCCTGGCATCAGTAGTTATATATTCCAATAAAACTACTTTGAGTTAAGGAGTTTTTTTTTACTTTATTTCAGATCTAAATGTGATATTTGAGGGTGGATATAATTAGGTAGTTCGGGATCTCATAACCTACAATCACACATTACTGTGCCAATGTTCAGAGCACTATTGTGGTTTGAAAAGGAAGTGTTGCCCCAGACTCACAGAATGGAAGCTTGCCACAGTGTAGCAATGCTCAAAATTGAGACCTCAAGCTGAGGTTAGCTCCTGGGCGTGCCACAACTCAGGTCAGGGCTGAGTGGGCTGTATGGTGAGGCAGAGCCCAGGTGGAGGAAGCAGGTCACAGGGGCCTTGCAGGGCATGTTTGCCTCAGCCCTGTCTTTTCTGGCTTTTTCTGTCTCACCTATTTCCTGGCTGCCATGAGCAGCTTCCCTTTACCTCTCCGTCCTAATGGACCAATGGACTCTTGTCTGAACCTCTGTGTCAGGTGTCTTTCTAGAGCAATGGCAAGCTATCCCAAGGACACTCTACCCCATACCTCCACTCATGGTACTGTGTAATGGGCATTAGCCTCTAATCCAGAAGTCATCAGAATTCTGTGCAAGCAAAAGCAAGAATGCTGAGCTTCACAGCAGGGTGCTCTCTTGGAGCCCATTGTGCATTGAAGTCCCATTTCTTCATTTCAGTATAGATAAGCTAGTTTGACAGTAAGCTGTGTGCTAGAGCCACAGAAGTAATGAACAGAACTGTTGCTTTTATAGCTTCCTCCTGTAAAAAGTGACAAGTGCTACAGTAGTCTCATTGCTGTAGCTCTGTGCCACAGGAGAGAGGAAGACAGACACTCTAGTCCTGCCACCGGAAAGGGAAAGATCACATAGGCTGCATTGTGACTTTGCCGAGAATTTCCCTTTCCATATCAGCTCAATGCATTTGCTTTCTGTGCACGTGTTTGTCTCCAGAATGACTCACTGTCTTCAAAAACTTACATTTTTGTCTTTCTCTAATTGTGCACCTTGTTAGAATAAAAAGGAATATTTCAATTTCTAGAATCGAGCTAATCAAGTTCCAAGTATCTGCCTAAGGGGGGGGGGGGAAGGAAAGCAACGAAGGGTATTCACTTTTTTAGAGAAAAGTGCCAATCTCCACTCATTTACCTATTATTTGACAAAATACTAACTCAGTTCCTATTGGATACTTGGCATTTTTCAGGGTACCGTGAATATTGCAGTGCAAATATAGAGATGCTGTTCCTTTTTCCCACTTCTGTATCCATTAAAGAGGAAAATAGGCTTTTGCAAAATAATGGAAAAGCAGTGTCCTCCACCGAGTTTTAATTGCACATCTTTAAACTTCAACATGATTGCTGTGCAATCTGATCCTGGTTGCCCAGGGTCACAGAGACCCTAAGAGCTGGAGCTAGGACTCCACTTCCAGGGCCCGCTCACTGGTGATTGGTGTTCCAAAGAGAAATACAAGGGGCACAGGAGTCCTGCCCTTCGTGAATTCGATGCTTTCTCAGAAAGCCACAGCCCAAGTTCAGAGCAGCGGCTTGACAGCCATGCTGCCATCACATCTCATCACCATGGTAATGAGATGCAGCCCTTTCTAACCTCTCTCTGGACCTCCCCAGGATTCCCATCCCCAGGGAGGCTCCTTGAAGATCATTTATGAAAATCAGCGGTAAGCACTAGTGGCCTTTGAAACCTCTCAGAGAGTGCTTAATGCAGTAATTGTTTACTCTGATTTGTAATGAAAGAGAGTAACACGGGGATGTTAGGGACTGATTAATTTTCCTGAATGTATTCCAGAGCAGAAGGCACCTTGAAGAGCGAGACTCATTTTCTCCCCCTGTGAATTACCCTGTCATGATTTCTGCTGCCGAACCCCACAGGCTCACCTCAATGCACAGCTTGCCTTAGATTTGCATAGTGTGAAATTGCTGAGATAAATTATTACCACATGCAGGATCAGCTATCACTTTCTTATATCCAAACTGGTAAAAAATGTCACTGTGGAATCGCAAATAAAGAGAAAGAGGTCTATTGGGTCTATTGTCATTCATTCTTTCAGAGGATCTACAGTTGAAAGTCTCCCTTTTATAGCAGGGACACAGAAAGCAGTGAGGCTTTACCTGGCTCAGCGTGGCCATTTTGAAAAAGCTAAGGGGAGAAATAAATGCTGAACAGATGCAGCACAAGCCATAAAACAAGCAAGGAAACAATGCTTCTGTGGAATAGCATGTTTCTAGGGTTGAGCAAGAGGAAGTTCTGAGATGTGTGTGAGGACATGAAACATGTCCTCGTGTTTGGAATAGCCTGTTTATGCCGACGGGGGTTTTGCTGCAGGATGGTGGTATGTGGCTGGGGATAAAGGGCTTTGTAAATTGGCTCTTACCAGCTGCTTTGTCTTGTCTCCTAAATTGCTTGGAAACCTATTAAGATATATGATCCACATAAAGTAGGACCAGCGGGTTTCTGTAGGAGGGGCCCTGGGGATTGAATTTTATTTTATCACCCATTAAGGAAGAAGGGATTTCATCAGGCAGCTTACCCTTCTTTCACCCTAGAGGGTTATAAAAATCCAAAGATTAGCCTCTTCGGGTTATAAGCAAAGATATGACGATCCAGACAGATGTTTGACAGGCAGGTACACATGGATTTGAGAGGATTTGTGAGAATGGTATAATTGTGGGATTGGGGCCAAAATAGAAGTTAAGTTTGTGGAGAGAACTGACCTGGGAAGCAGAGCTGTATCCTATCAGTCAAATGGACCCCTTATTCACAAGATATGAGTACTTTGCTGTCAAAGCTTAGGAAGTTAGGGAAGTGGCTGCTCCTTCATTTTGCTTATCTGCCAGTGGTTTCTGTCCATGAGAGCACTTCTTCCCCAGCATCTCCCTTTCCCATTTCTGATTCCTGAGGCCTGGGTTGCCTTCCTCATAGAGACTTTTAACTGAGTGTCCATGTTATGTGTGCAGAGTGAAGTGCAATGTCCTCGTGCTTGACAGTGAACGGAGGGTGGCTCCTGCTGTGCCTGCTCAAGCAGGATGAGGGCGGGTCTGGGCCATTAGCTGGTGGATGTAATGGCCCGGGGCCTAGTGTCCCTGCTGCTGGCCTGTGGACTGTTTCATTGGGTTACACTGTCATTTCTGGCTTCTGAATTTGTGCATAGAAAGATAGATGGATGGATGGATAGATAGATAAACAGATAAAAATATGACACATGTTGAAATTTTGCTTTAGAAAAGACATGTTGCCACTAATCCCACTTCCAAATACTTCCCCTTGCTCCGAACACACTTGTCCCATTGTTCTTGCCACATGCTGAAGCAGTTCTAGAAGCCCACTTTTGTAGCTTTAGTGAGATTTTCTTGATTCCTCAGGATTCAAAGTGTTTACCTTTCATTATTGTTTCAGCTTTGGGAAGAGCTAGCTGTTGCACAGTGCCAGATTGGTGGCTGGGGGTGGCGGGGAGAGGACCCATCCCAGTGATTTCACAAGTCCACCCCTCCACTGGATGGTATTTAACAGCAGCCTTCACCATATTTTTGATCACACCTCCTAAAAACTTTCATGAAAGAGGACTTCCAGTTCTGATTCAGAAATTGATGAGACTTATGCAGTATACCTGATTGAAGTGAGGATGAATATTTTGATCAGGGCTAGTGGCAAATTATCTTTTTCCTTAATAACTTAAATTTAGGTATACACATTACACGGTATGTAATGTATATATACATATATGTATATATCCAGCAAAAAGCTAGATGGCTACCTCGATGCTCTGGATAATAGACTTCATCATCCCTGCAGTTGAACATCCCCCTGCCTCATTCCTTTCTGCTGCTTTAGCTTCAAGCAAAACTTCCCTCTTATGACACTGGAGTGTGCCAGCCACACTGTGCTAGCTCTTCCTCAGTGGCCGTAGTTATAATATGGTAATGAGTCCTCCTGTCTTCTATTGCACTTTGATTATAGATCTCAGTGGGATTGCATAGCTTCATCCTAACTCCTGGACCTTCTGGTGACTAGGTGTATCAGAATACTCCAAGGACTTACTGCCATTCCCAAGGAAGCTGCAGGGATTTAAGAGAAATGGTGTGTTAGGTGCTCCCAGTTCCTGGAGACAAATGCACCACCAGGGCAAGCACTGGTGCTTTGTTTGACCTCTGGAATGCAATGTGGGCTGCTTCCTGTGCTGAGTGCATTATGCACAATGGGACTGGACAGACCAAAGTCACTCTTTCCCTCACCCCTTTTATCTTCATCCCACAAGATTGGCAGCCCCGTCTCTGCAGCCTGCATTTATTAGTTGAGAGACGATTGCCCTCCGTTTATCTGTGACTGGGTTTTGCTTAAAGAGAGTGGCTTCCTGCCAAAATTAGACACATGCCTAATGAACCTGAATGCTCAGAAGCCTGGCCCTCATAAACCCCTCCACGTCAGCCTGCAGCTACTGGGAAAGCCGGGAAGACCCCATATGGTTATGGCTGAATGGATCACTGCCTTCACTTCAGTTTCTATGCCTGTAGCTCTCCTCACAGGATTGTAAGTTGTTAGTTTATTTTCTAAAAACAATGCTCTAAAAGTTGAGATGGAAGCTTTTCCAATGGAATTACCATTTTTGTGTATATAGATTTCATTTTTATTTTTGCAGAAAAAGGCAAATACATGTGTATCCAAAAGTGTGACACAGAGGTAGTGTTATATTCACTTCTAATTTTAAAGCAATTCTTCTTTGATAAGAGGGAAATGAAGCTGTGAGTTTCCAATCTGGGTGAGAGGTCTGGGTTCAGAGCCCACAAGTGCATTAGCCTCAAAGTGGAAAATTGAAAAACTCAGAGAAATGGTGACTGCAGATTCCTGCGCTCACCTTGTCTTCTCAGTCCCCAGGGAGATTAGACAGTAGATCAGAATGAATCCCGGAATGCAGTGATGTCAGGCTGTGTAACACCACAGCACAGGCTTTTCAGACACAGGACTGATAGTTTGCAAAATACAGTGGCTGCTAAACCCACGTGTCTGGAGAATGACAGACATGACCCTGAGATGACAAAGTCAGAGCAGCCACCAGCCCCGCTGTTAACTCTTTGATTTACATTATTGGGCTCAGTCTCATCTCCTCTCACTGGCAGTAAAGTCCTGGCAATGCAGGAAGTCCCTTTTCCCCAGTGCATTAGCTGCACACCAGGAAGAAAATTAGTGATCTGAAGCAGGGTTTTACAAAATGCATTCCCTGGGGCTGGAAAGAGTTAATGCTGTTTTCCAACCTGCTTAATTTACTCCAGGAGGGTATTATTTCCTCTCAGAAAATCAGAAGTCATGAGTGCCTAGGGAGAAAAGGCTAGGCAACAGAATTAAGGAAAATACATAAGGGAAGCACTGCCTTCTCTTACTGTCACATTACAATAAATTTACATAGAGCTCTTTTCTTAGCCTCCAAGTGACGTTCTGACTGTCTTTCAAAATTGATTTGAGGGTTTATTTTTCTTTTCTATTTATGACTGCCTGTGGGGTGTAATAGATGAGCAAGGATTAAGAATCACCAAACCAGGGTTTTATTCTTGTTAGTCCAGACTTTACCTTTGTGTTCTGAGTAGCCACTTCTCAGCTTTTTCAATTATAGAGGAAATGGGTGGAACTTGATGAATTCTAAGGCTCTTCTGCCTTATGATTTTGTGGCTTAAACTGTTGCAAATAACAATGCTTAGAGCACCTCCTTAAATCTCAATCTGTTTTAAATACAGGAAGCATCCTCATTATTCAGGACACTATCTAAAATAAAATTGTTTTTGTGTGTAGTAGAATACCTAACAGCAAGTGAAGCCAGTTGGCGGCTGGGGCACTGTGTCAGCTGCACACGCGGCAAAATTGTCTCAACCTTCAACCTCAGCCACATGTAAACTGTAAGAAAGGTGTGCGCTCCACTGAGCCTGCCACCCTTGATCTCCAGGCTCTACTGCCACCTGTCCTGGTGAGTGACTCTAGTGACTGGCAGAAGTCCTTGGAGATTAAATTTGTGCCAGGAGGTGGGTAGGGTCTTTAATGTGCAGTTATCCTCAGAGAACACAAAGGTTTCTGCAAAGCACAGAGTTCCTGAAGCATTTCCAGTGTTGTGAGCAAGATAAGCAAGAGGAGCAAAAAAGTACTTCTCAAGGGGAAATTTATCTGTCCTTTCTAGAGTGAGCAATGCTTTTTGAAAATTTTATTCTGTCTAGAATATAATCATTTCACATAGTTGATCACTTAAACGTACTGCAATCAGGTCAACAATTGCTGACACTGCCAGTCAAGCGGAAGACCCAATTCTATTATGGAGTACTGGACTCTTTTAGAATATTTTGCTGAGTTAACGCACTATAATATTCAAATGATGGAACTAAGCAAAAAGGGGGATACAGATGAATGTCCATTTTGTATCTGTGTATTCAAAATGGTTAGGATAGATATATAGTTACATTTTCTTCATGAATAGAGGGATTTGTTCTAATAGTGTTTGCAAATAAGATATCATGTCTGCATCTTGTACAGCAAATAACCACCAGGAAGAGAGTATGCAATGTATTAATTATTGAAACTGTCCTACCAATTTGATTTGAAAAAAAATAAAAACAAAATAAAAACAAAAAATATAAGAAAAAAATTAAGATCTCTTAAAAGCAAGCATCAATATTAAATTATTTCCCCAATCTTGATTTGATATTGTTTGGGGAATATTTTCCTAATTGTTATTCTGAGCAACAGATTTGATGATAAAAACAATATAAAAACCATTGTTAATTAGCTATTCCTGTTTTGAAAATCTGTAACTTATGTATTATTGTATGTTATCCTGTTTGTCATTTTTCTATTTGATTTTTGCTTCTCTTTTACTCTTCAAAATTAAATTAAATTAAATGGGAAAAATAAAATAAAAGCCTTATATTTAAAAGTATGACATATGTAACATATTTGAAATAGAAATATAAAAGTACTATACGTAATAAAAAATAAAGTAAATGTACTGCAACATAGTACACATAAACCATATGTGAGCATTAAATTAAAAATGAAATAAATTTTTTTTTAATTTTTATTTATTTGAGAGAGAGAGAGAGAGAGTGGTGTGTGTGTGTGGCCAGCTCAGCCCACCAGGGGGCGAGGCTGGCTGGCATGTGGTGCTGGGGGATTGAACCGCGGTCCCCGATGCTTTGCTAAGCTTGTTCTAAGTAGGTGCTTTAGACCACTGAGCCATCTCTCCAGCCCCGAAATAAATTTGTATAAGTTTAAACTCTATTTGTAGACTCTGTATGGCTCAAAGTTACTACATTGTACGGTGAAGATATAAAGTATTCAGCTGTCACAGGAATGTCTGTAGGTGGCTCTGGAAGAAACGGGATGAGTGTTTAGTTCTTTAGGAGCTAGTTGTTTTTGTTTTCTCCACTCATTCATTCAAAATATATTAATCTGAAGGCCATATCCTAGATATTGAAACTATAAGTTGTTTAATAAATGCTTAGTACAGATCAAGCATCATGCAAAATACTTTCAACATGTTCGTTTATAACATCTCTATAGTAGGCACAGCATACCCATTTTACAGGAGAGGAAATTAAGGCTTGCGATCACACATTTGATCAGTGCAGAGCTGGTGTGCAGAAATGCTGTTCACTTCACTCCCAACCTCAGATCATCTAGGGTAAAATGGTTTGGGGAATATTTTCCTAAAAATTAACTTTCTCGTACAAATCCTCCTCATCACCTTTGTCTTCTGTGAGAATTGAGTGAGATTCTCTTTGTAAAATGCTGGAATGGATTGTTTCTTTTAAAGTAGAATCGAAGATTTTAATGCATAATCTCTTGAAAGCCAGATTATGACAAGAAAGCAAGTTATGGGAGGAAAAAGTTAAGAAAACCAAAGAAATAAAATAGAATAAACATTAAACTGCCAGGTACACTCAAACAGTTAGAAAACTTGTATGTTAGTTTTATATTTGTTATCCCTTTGCTCTGAGCTAGTGTAGATTACAAATTTTGTCCCTGTGTAGCCAGCATTGTGCTCAGCCTTTCAGATAAAATAAGTGTTAGGTACTTGATATGCAGTGTGTTTCTTCCCTGTAAAGCAATTCAGCTCAAAATCAAAGAATTGCACTTCAGGCTTTATACACTGTAACCTTGGAAGCTGCTACGGTGATTCTATACACCCTGAGACAGTTAGACTAGTGGAAGTGAATACTGCAAAAGCTGTGAAAGATACTGTAAAGTATGTGCTAATCCATATAACAATAATTTATTTAGAACCCACTATGTGTTAGGCACCACATTATATACAAGCTGTAAAATATTATTAAATTGTAATCACATTATTTAAGGAGCAAGTGAACTAACATGAATCATCACAATAGCAGTTATAAAAAGTTATCATGCAGTCAGTAGGATTGTTACATGACTAGCAAACAGCTCTTGAGGAAAAATAGCCAGAGTTGTGTCACTGAAATTACTACTAAGGATATAAATACACCTACTGTGACTGATAGGCACTGACCAAAGTGATGTCATCGAATGTCAAGTTGGGAATAGTTTAGTTGTTGTGAATAATGTGAGTCAAGCTCAACACACTATGTACTATATCACATATCATATTATTATATCATATTAGTATATCTCCACACATAAATATATATGTGTATAAAATGTAGTAAATGCAACATAATTTAAAATCATATATTTAGTACCATGTTAAGATGATCTAGCCTGTTAAATGAGTTAGGTTTTGTACTCAAAGTAATGAAGGGGCTGGGGAAATGACTCAGTAGTCTGAGCACCTGCCTGGCAAGTGTAAGGACCCAATTCAATCCCCAGTTTAACTGGCATACCCTGCTGGCCCCTGTAATCAGAACAATGTGACCTAAAATGACAACTATTTATTTAACTTCAGTGACTCATCTCCTTGTACATCAATTCTCTCATTTCCTTGAAGGGACAAATGCCTCAGAGCACTCTTGGGCATAAACCTAGAAATGCTTAGCTCAGGCCCTTGTCCATGGGAGGTTCTCATAGTATTTACCAAATGAACATATGAGTGAATGTCCATTAACGTGACTACAGCATGAAGTCAATGGCCATAGGAATTTAAGTCCATTGTGTGTTCACAAAACTTTCACATGACAAATAAATATTTGAATGAGCTTAGCAGCTGAGTAGCATGCTACCAAGCACATAAAACAAAGGCTGCTCTGCAATGGGTGCAGTGGTTCATTGTGATTTTTATAATACTGGTTTTTGTAGAGATATTTTATGCTGAAGGCTGATATGCCCAATTTTTTGGCCTTAACAATAAATAGAAGCTACCACCCCCGGCTTCTCCTATTGGTCCATGAGCACCCCCTTACCAGCAGCGTGAAGTCAAAGGTGATGGCCGTGAGCTGGAGTCCTTCGTCAGGCCTTTGTGAGTATTTCTTGGTAGAGCACGCACACCCTTTTTCTTTTTTTCCCCAAATCTTTGTTTACTGAAGGCCCAGAAACTGGCGAGTAAGAAGCAGTAATGATAGGACCTAATTTTTCCTGTGTTTTACTGCAGTTCCATTTCAGCTGCAGGAATGCTGCGTGCCTGGTGGTGAAATGTAATTTCTTGAAGTATCACCTATTAAAGGACATCATATTTCATCTCTCCATGCCTGAGGTCTATCCAAACAAAGGAAATGGGTTGTTACCAAGGAAAAGCATAACTCAAAATTCCAATCATGACTGCTAACCCACATGTGAAATTACTTTTAATAATTAAAAATGGCTTTTTGCCATTGCAATCCTAGAACAATATTAGATCTGGAGTCATTTTAAAGAGAGTTAATAATCCACAGTAAATCCTGATGACCTTAATTGTCTTCATATCCACCCTTCAATGACCTTTATTGCTTAGATGGTTAAAATCTAAAATAAATGATGCTAATATATTGGGTGTTCAAATACCTTGTGTTCATTTATTTTATGCATTTGTTGTCTCCACTGTAACTTTTCCCTAAAAATATGAACATATTTTGTAAAGAATTCTTCCTATGTGTAATTTTTCAATTCAAATGTTAGAATAGAGAGAGGAAAATGTCAGCATGGTATTTTGAGGAGTGGTACAATCATAGAATAAAATTGAAAAGGAATAGAGTGGGGAGTGAGAAAGTAATTATAAACTCCACTGGTAAAATACAAATGTAGCATCCAACCATAAAAATGTTTGAAAAAGCAGAAAATCTGCTTCCAGAAGCAAGAAATTAATATAAATATTTACATTGTGCATAATAATTTCCTTTCTGAAACAGTAACAGCCTGCACTCTCAAGGACAGAACATCTCTTGGCTCCCTGCCATGATGCTTAGTTTTTTGTCTGTATCTTGTATCTAGGGATATCCTTGAACCCAAAATCCATAACTGGTTCCTTTGGGATTACGTGTGTAAGTATAAGCATCATTTATGTGAAGTTTCTCATATTTTGAATTAAGAATGTGATTTTCATATTGCTCTCTCCTGAATTTCTGCACAATGATGTGCGATTCTTCTTTGGAAAAGCTGCTCCGTCCTCTATGCATTAATTAAGTAAATCATGTATCCAACTAACAAATATTTCCTGGGCATGTCTTATGTATTAAGACTACACACATTGCTCAAAATATATACATGAAGTGCAGATTAGCTTGTCTTTGTGAGGGATACAGGGTGAGGGAAAAATAAACTATCAGGTGACAGATATGCAGTGATTTAAGAGATATGTGTCATTTGGCGGCAGAGCTTTGAAACTGCTTGCTTGTGGGAGTTGGAGAGGGAAAACTATGGATTTCTTTAGATTTTGTTTGGCTTTTTAACAAAGGTAGTATTATAATCAACTCTGGTAGGTAGAACATTGTTGTTGAGATCTACATTGTCAGGCCCAGGGCCTTTCCTAACATAGTCAAATGTGCATAATATGCTTATCTGTCCAAAAAAGAAAAAAATAAAACCTATATATACACATCAGCCTTGTTGAATACTTTCTCACCTATCCTGAAACTAATGATTTCTAATTGTTTCTTTCCTATGACATTTAGAATGTATTCAAAATTCCTTACTCTGTCTTACGAGGCTATATGTAATCTAACTTGCAGCCACCTATGTGGCTTTTCTGTGTTCTATACTTCTTTGGTGACCCTCCCACACTGGCCTTCTTTTCTGAGCCACCAACAGGCCACATGTGTGCCCATTGAAGACCAAGAGCTTTTTATCTGTAACAATTCTGCAGAAGGTTCCCGGTACATAAGTCTTCCTTGCTTTTGTAGAGCTTCATTTTAAAAGCCACTTTGGAGAAAATTTGTTGAAAGATACTACAAAAAAAAAATTCCCAGTCTTACCACCTAATCTATTTCTATTCTGTTTTATCATGATTACAACAAGCATTTGTATAGGACAACTCACTACTTGCATCAGTTTATCATCTATCTTATCCACCAAAGCATAAGATCCCTAAAAGAAGGGAATTTGTTGTACTTTTCATTGTAAATAGTAATAAGTTCCCAGCTGTTATGTTAACTGCCCTCCAAAATGATCCAGTATGCCAGATGCAAAGTTATACTCCTGGAAGGCCAGCATCCTCTGGAGCCTAGGGCAAGAGTACTGCAAATTTTACTCCATTCCAGGTGTCTCAGCAAATTAGCAGACTGTCTCAAAAGAAAACAAAACAAAAAAAGAGAGCAAGACAATGGATGTGTATGTAGCTTAGTTTGGAGGCCATGGATTCAATCACCTGTACCCCCAAAACAATACAACAACCCCCCTCAAAAAAACCTTCCCAAAACAAACATAAACTGATTTCTCCTGCTATTCACAGCGTTACACAGCATCTAGGTGTGCCCTATACAACCAATGGCATATTACAGAAGTTCCAACATGTATCATACAAATCCAAGTTCTAAGAGAAATTATGGTTACTGACTACCTCTCTTTGGTTTGCCTATTTATGGGAAGGCCAGTAACACTATCAGCAGGACACTCAGATGTCTATAAGTAGGTATACCATGGACAGGAACTGAAGGGTCTTGCTAACTACCAACACCACGTAATGAATCATCTTAGAAACTGATCCTCCTATTACTTTGGAGTATTTGGACGTTCTCTGTCTGCCTACCTGCCTGCCTGGCGGCCTGCCTGCCTGCCTGCCTGTCTGTCTGTCTGTCTGTCTGTCTGTCTGTCTGTCTGTCTGTCTTTTCTTGGTTGCAAATTTGACTGTAATGCTATAAGATACCCTGAGCTAGAACTACTCAACTATACTACTCCTAATTATCTGATATGTAATTTCTGGGGAACAATGAATATTTATCTTGTCTAAGCTGCTCAATTTGGGGGCCAAATGCTATGCAGCAGCAGACAACAAATGGTATAATGGCTGCTAGGGCACATTTCTAAAACAGGGCCCCTCACACAGTAGGTCATCAGCAATTACTGGCTAGATTAGTGAAAGGGAGAATGGTTGAAGAAAGCTTCATTTCCTTTAATTGCATTTAAATGAAGATTAATGGTGCTCACACTGCAAGATACAAAACACAGTCATTTTTTAAAAGATTATTTTACTGAAGGTTACTATGATGAAGTCAGTCTATGGCAGCTTCCTTATTTCTTTTCTAAGTTCTTTTGTATAAGCAGAGTAAATGATCAGAATGGATTTTTCTCATCTCTTTACTTAAAGGTCTTTAACTTGTGTTTGGAGGTGCTTTGCTTTCTAACCTTCCTCTTCACTGTTTCCCTGTCTTGGTCATGATAACAGATGCACATTTTAAGCTTTTTCAAATCCTGCCATTTTACTCAGAAAAAAAAGTTATAAATCAAATTGCGGTTCACTTGAGGGACTCTCTGCAGACATTTTTAACTGAGAATCAATGTATCAGTGGCTTTAAATAGCCTGACTGCAGTCATTCATGACAAAACAAAGAGAAGCTGACTGAGGTGGGCTGCCTAAGGAGCTGCTCTCCTAAGCAGAGGGAAGTTATAATACTTCAATTCTAGGAGTTACATTTCCACAGAAATCTCAGAAGCGATTGTGTTGCTGATTCTGATTCAAATTGAAAGCACACACTCTTATGTCCAGCCGGATAACGTGGCTTCTTTCTGCTGTACCTTGCCAAGTGCCCCATTTCATCAACAGTGAAGAACGGCCTTCATTTTATGGGTGTGTGTTTCATAACAGCAAACTTTGTTTGAAATTTTTCTTATGTTGGAAGTTTTTACTTCATTCTACAGCCACCACAGCTCTTTAGCTGACAGTGTAAAATGCAGAGATACTTTGAAAAGTGCAAGTTAAAGATATTTAAAACTCATGATCGTCTTTTACAGATAAAAATTGGATATCATTAAGACCTGCACCACTGTGATATCTGGTGGTGTTGAATTCTCCCATTGGGGAATATTCAAACTTCAATAGTTTTTGATTAGGAATCCACATTTCAAAAGAAAACACATCAGGGGTAGGGAAACAGCAAGTATAAAAGGAGTTCTAGCTCTCTTTTCATAGCTAACAGGAAATAGCTGGCAGCAATAGACTGGTCCATTTTCTGTACTTCTATTCTTATTGATAATTATATGAACAAGAGACACATAGTAGTAATGGCAAGAGGAACATCAAATTATATATTATAGGCAAATAAAAAAACAAAAAAGAACCATTATGGTTATTAATCTTTGATGACTTGTAGCAAGGTGAGATTAGAGTTTTGCATTGCAACAGTATTTAATTTAGTAAGAGGTTTCTCGGTAGTCACACTATTGACATTTTAGAGAGGATAATTTTTCCTTATAGGAAATGCCCAATGCAGTATAGGATGCGTAATTTCATTGGGGACCATTAGCATCATGCAGTCCTGACTGTCAGAAGTCTTTCCTACTTTTCCAAATATTGGCAGGCTGGGGGAGGGGCTACTGGTCTACAGTAGCATGTACATGAGAACATGTGATATAGAAAAGAGAAGACCTATACTCTCTCTGCCAAAAATATCCCCAAGGAAGAATGACCAGCACTATTGACCTACAAAGCAGAGAATTGTAAATCTCAACAGTCTTTGTGTGGTATTTTTGCCATCATTACTTTATGAATATAACTCTCAGGTGTTGGCAGGAGTGTGGATTTGCTAAAAGTCACACAGTTGGATTGGTCAGGCTTGAAGCTTGATGTTTTGGCATTTATCTGGTATACTTCCTTCCTGCCTAAAATTAACCAAGTCTTCAACATAGTTTGGATTTAAATCTTATTTTTCTAGTAAATACATTAGGTTTGCAATCTTTCCTCATGGAAATGGCCAGTGATAGTGCAGAGAAAAAGCACTGCAGTTACCAGGAGATATTATCTATCCCTACTGAGCAGAGAACAGGAGAACTCAAGATGTCAAACTTTGTGTTTTTGTATTAGATAATTCCTATAACAACACCAATGATACAAGTTTATAGGCTAAACTTTTAAAGTGGAGCCTGCCCAATATAAATATGCAAAATCCAGTTGTAATGTTTTGGTTAAAAATTTGGCTCAAATAACTTACTGCCTAGGAGATCATGAGGTAAATAAGTAACCTTTCTAATAACAAGTTCTCATATTTGTTTTTTTTTTTTTCTAGCAGAACCAGGGATTGAACTCAGGCCCTTGCACTTGCCAGGGAAGTGCTTATTCCACTGAGCCATCTCCCTGGCCCCAAGTTCTCATATTTGGGAGAGAAAAAGAGATCACTGAACCCAGCTCATAAGGCTGTCATGTAGATTAAGTGGGTTGATATGTTGTAGGAATTGAGCATAATTCTCAGTGGATAGAAAGAATTGTCTAGGGGCTGGTGAGATGGCTCAGTGGTCTAAAGCACCTACTTAGAACAAGCTTAGCGAAGCACAGGGAGCGCGGTTCAATCCCCCAGCACCACATGCCAGCCAGCCCC
>NW_004524606.1:13846802-13848487 GCF_000260255.1 Octodon degus
TAATTCAATTGAGACGAAGTAAACAATTCAAATAATTAAAAAAGGAAAGCTGGATCTTTGAAAAATTAAATAAAATCCATAAGGCCCTAGCTAACCTCTTCAAAAAGGGGAAAGAAAAAAATTTAAATACAAGCAATAAGGAATGAAAAGGGTGTAATTACTACAGTCTCAGTGGAAATTCAGAAGATTATCAATAGCTACTTTGAGAATCTTTACTCTCACAGAATAGAAGACACAAAAGAAATGGACAGATTCCTGGAAAGGTAGAAATTACCACAACAGAATCAACAAGATATAACCACTCTCAGTAGTCCAATAACAGCCTATGAAATACAAGATGTAATAAAAAACCAACTGGCAAAGAAAATTCAAGGTCCAGATGGATTCACAGCTGAATTCTACAAGAAATTTACAGAAGATGTAGTCCCTATACTCCTCAAACTCTTACATGAAATTGAAGAGGAAGCAATCCTCCCAAAATCAATCCTGGAGGCAAGTATTTGATAACAAAACCAGGGAAAGATGCACCTAAGAAAGAGAACTACAGGCTGATCTCCCTCATGAATATAGATGCCAAAATCCTCAATAAAATACTAGCAAATAGAATACCGCAAATCATCAAGAAGATCATACACCATGACCAGGTAGGATTCATCCCAGGGATGCAAGGATGGTTCAATATTTGAAAAATCTATAAATGTAATTCGCTATATCAATAACAAAAACTAAAAACCACATGATCATCTGCATTGATGCAAAAAAGGCTTTTGACAAAGTCCAACACCCACTCATGTTCAAAGTCCTACAGAAAATTGGAATAGATGACCTCTACTTCAATCTGGTAAAAGCCATTTATGAAAACACAACAGCTAACATAATCATAAATGGGGAAAAACTGAAATCTTTTACTCTTACATCTGGTATAAGACAAGGATGTCCTCTATCACCACTCCTATTCAATATAGTTCTGGAATCATTAGCTACAGGCATTAGACAAGAGAAAGAAATAAAAGGAATAAGATTAGTCAAAGAAAAAGTTAAATTATCTTTATTTGCAGATGACATGATACTTTACTTGGAAGACCCAAAAAACTCCACCAAGAAGCTATTAGAATCAATACAGAAATTCAGTAGCATAGCAGGTTATCTAGTCAATACCTAAAAGTCAATAGCATTCCTCTACACAGCCAACAAACACACTGAGAGGGAAATTGTAGAAACAATACCTTTCACAATGGCACCAGGAAAATGAAATACCTTGGAATTAATCTAACTAATGAAGTCAAAGATCTTTTCAAGGAGAATTACAGTACTCTAAAAAAGGAGATTGTAGAAGATTTCAGAAAATGGAAAGATATTCCATGCTCCTGGATAGGAATAACCAACATTGTGAAGAGAGTCATACTCCCAAAATTGCTGTACAGGTTTAATGCAATCTCTATCAGACTACCACCGACATACCTCACAGACCTAGAGAAATCATTCCCAAGATTTATCTGGAACCAGAAAAGACCTAGAACAGCAAAGGCAATTTGGGCAATAAAGACAAGGCAGGAGGCATTACAACTCCTGACTTGAGATTATACTACAAGACTACTGTGATAAAATCAGCATGGTACTGGCAACAAAATAAACCTGAGGATCAATGGAATAGATTCGAAGACACTGAAGCCCCTACAAACACA
>NW_004524606.1:13856398-13892953 GCF_000260255.1 Octodon degus
AATTGTCTAATATAAATGCACTTATTGACCCTGCTATTATTTGTATCACTATTAATAAATAAGTGATTATCAACAACCCTAGCTGTATATAGAGTATTCCTCTTGTAAACCAAGCAAAAAGACTAAATAAGAAAGAAAGGTATTTGTCAATAGGGAAAGTTCTACCTCATTGCTAGAACTAAGAGACTAACCAAAAAGGTGATCAAGATACTTTATCCCAGGAAAAGACTTTAAAACACAAAACATATAGACAGGATAGAGTTTGAAAGAGACAGGATTAGAGAAGACAGTTTTGATGTGATGCAGAAATAGCACAAGTTAATACAAGTCTGTACAAATGCAAAACTATGAGTTATTTTTAATGTTTATTTGAAACATTTTCTCTTACTAATTCCCAAATGCCACTGTCCAAAGCTGACAGCTTCACTAACGTGAGCTGGCAATTTGATTCAAACAGACTAAAAGCTGTATGGTGCATTTGTTTTTACTCACCCAAAAATCTGGGAACTCTGAACTGACCATAAAATAGATTAAAGAGTTGTAACATGTATTATAATTAAGAAAGTGATAAAAAAAACTCGTGCCTTCTCTGCTATAATTTGAAATGAAAGCTTAAATAAGAGGTGGTAGAGAGGCACAGAAACAACTTCAAGCTGCAGGAATCCGAATCATGTCAGGACTTACGTGTTACCTGAGGTCTACGGTTGATAAGTAGAGAAGAAAATATTGTCATCTTCATTTAGTCTGTTGGCACTGTACCATTGGGAATACCTAAGCACATAATTTGGTTGCTTTACTAAAAAGATTGTATTGGGATCCACTTGAGAATTATTGGCTCTTCAATTTTAGACTGTGGACCCAGCGTTTTCAGTTTGGTGCCTCAGCATGCCATGCACAGGACTTCACACTTTACCATAAAATGACAATACACTACACTGCAATTATATGTAAGCAAGAGTAGAGTATATTATTTAATTTTTTTCTAAAATATAGATAAAAATGTAGTTATTCCAGTATTGAAATGAGCAGCCGAATTCCCTGTGGTCCTTAAGCAAAATGCCCTGCTTCCTCTCATAATAGCAAATCCTCATTTTTGTCTTCTGCTCCCTCATTGTTCTGAAAATTTCTCACATGGAAATAGATTAATCCCTGCCCCTTTCAAAGAAGATAGATCCCCAAGTCTGCTGTGCTGTCCCAGGCCCTGGGACACACTGAGAAGGGACTGAGACTGGGCGTGGCGGCACATGCCTGTAATCCCAGCACTTGGGAGGCTATAAACAAGACGATCACTTCCAGTCTGAACTTCGCAGTGAGATCCTGTAGACCCTGTCCTAAATACAAAAAATAAATAAATAAAATACAAAATTAAAAAAAAAATAAAGAAGATAGAATAACATTAAAACAACAACGAGTTTAAATTTAAAAGAGCCTAATTTCATCCTCTAATTGGCTATGCAAACTTGCTAAAAATTAGTTTTGAGTCTCACAAGCAGACATGCAATGGTCTTTCCTGCCTGTTGTCCTTGGAAAGTCCTGCTGAGGACCAAGTGCGGCAAGATGTGTGGATTGCTCTGTGCAAAGGGAAGCATGATGCAAAGATGAAAGGCTGCTGGGCGGGGTGCGGGCAGCTAAGCCCTCTGCCACCAGGGACCAGGCATGTGTGAGCATGACTGCTGCTCCCGGGAGTCCATCTGCATAAGAGCTATAATGTCTACTCGAATTCATAATATGCAAAGACGGGATCACATATGATTCTCTGAAGATAAAAAACAAAACGTGGGTCATTAGAGAAAAATGTGTGATTATGAAACCAGTAATAGCTGCTGTTAGAATTCTCTTCCAGCCACACTCCTTTGACCTCATATAAAAGTTCTACAGAGAAGGGTAAAGTTACTTTTGGATGTTCTCGGAGGCAGGCCCTTCCTTTTCCTTTTTAGCTTGTAGGGGACACTTCCATTGGTTGGCAATATTAGGATGTAACTTTTTCCCTCAAAATTGGAAGAAAAGTAAGACTGGCAGTAAGCATTAAAGTCATTTCTAATATTCCTGAAAGACTATCTTAGTCATTACCTAAATTAAAAAGAGACATTAAGCCTTATTTTAGTCAAGTTATATGGAAGCAGGTATTTTTGTTGGCAAAATTGAAAGGGAATTTGTACTAGATTTTCAGCAAGTGTTTCTCTCTTACAATTACTAATGTGTTGGTTGAATAGCCTAGTGAGTGTAAGTTTAAATATAAAGGAAAATGGTAGAAATGTACAATGAGATATGTGTAGGAGATTTAATATAGTATTGTTTACAAAAATGGGGAAAATGAGTAAGTCCCAATTTTTTTCTAATGTATTTTAGGACAGGGTCTACCTGGTCTACAGGGTCTCACTACACAGATTGGACTTACAATGATCCTCCTGTTTTCAGCCTCCCAAGCACTGGATTTATAGGCACATGCCACCACAACTAGACTCAATAGTTATCTCAGCACACCCTGGGTGGGGCTGGCATGGCAATCTGGGTATCAAACCCCAGTCACTGAGTTCTGCTAAGCGGGTGCTTTCATCTGCTGAGCTATCTGGCAGGCCCAGTAAGTCCCAATTTACATAATTTTCAAGAGAATACTTTTAGGTAAACTATCTACATGCATGCAACAAGTATTCATACAACAAGTATTTCTAATGAGGATATATATGCATATATATATATATATATATATAGGTTCATTATAATTATAATTCATTATAATTAATGTCCAATATCTTTGTAATTTAAAACTATATAGATCATTACATAGTTTTGTAAGAAGGAGTTGAATTTTATTTCAGGAAGCACTTACTTTACCTGTGGAATTTGGTTCATATAAAATGATATTGAATTAATATAGCATTTCTATAATTTAAAAAATATAGAGACAAAGCACAAAAATTACTGTTGAATAAAAACCATGGGAAGGCAAGGACTTTTATACTATAAGACTGCATAGTTTTGCCCATTGGGTATGCACAAATTTTTCTTGATCATTTTGGTGTTTTTATAATTGATATGAAAATCAGATATATTTTAGACAAAGGAAAGTAGAAAATGTTTGAAATGCAAAGCAATGTAAGGATGCAATACTTAATAGTTTTTTTTCCACTGCAAGGTCAAAATAAATCCACATTCTGATGAGTTTTCCTGCAAAGATCTCTTCACCATGAACTACATTAAAGAGACAGAGAATTTTGAACAAGGTAAGAAGCAGGCCTCCTCTCATCTGGCTGCTTGCACTGTTCCTGAAGTGTTACACCCAGGACTGTGCACCATCTTCAAAGCATGAGCAAAGCAGTAGAACAGGGCTGTTTCAGCACTGAGATAATATTCTCTGGGGAATAACAGAACGAACATAGTCTTTAAGTAGGAGATAAAAAAAATATTCCTCAATGACCTAACATGGCTGGTTTTAAGCATTTTAATATCAGAACATGTGGGAACAAAAGTGTTTGTTTTACTTGTATGCAAAGTATAAAAAATAATAAGGATAATTGCATATAGCATGGGTGTGTGCATCATTTTCATCTTTCTGAGGAATTATTGTCCTGTTTGACATGCACTATAGAAGCCAAAATCTTTGCCTTTTTTAAAGGCCTATCTCTGAGATACTTTCCACTAACTAAAAACTATACTCCTAGCCCCAGTGAACTAGTCAATAGAACATTAGTAAATAATTTGGAAGTCACTTCCACATACAACAATTTATACACGCAAATGCACACACACACACAACTCTCACCTGTCGCATGCTCTGATATGATTTTACCCTTCTGGTTAGAAAGAAGGAAAAGTCATAGGACAGATTAGAAACCAATTCTAGGTGTCATGGTGGCTCCGTCAGCCTGGATCACTCATTGACCTCACAGAAGTGGGCTGCTTTAACAACTTGTGTACCTGCTGTGTAGTGTAGTGAGCAGATAGCTTCTGCTGAGTTTGAGCCATTTTATGCTCCAAGGTCCTGTTACTGCCGTTCACCTATTTCATTTCATTCCAGGGACTTATAAAGTGAAAGCCAGAAGATGAATGTAGAGTCCAAAAACAGTGACCCTCTCAAGTGGTACAATCAGACGGGAGCCCAGGGTATCTAATTTTGAATCTAAGTGTTTTCTAATCAGTCATCCTGCCCTACAAAAGGAGTAGGACAGTATTATAAATGAAAGGGATAAAGATTATGGCTCAACATAGAATAGCTCTGTAAAACTTGTGTGCTTCCATTTCTTCAAGAGCAAATGTATACTGAATCTCAGAGGATATTAGAGAAGGAAACCAGTGGACAAGTGTCAGAGGTGGATGATTTACTGTCTCCAGATCCCTGAGATTACATGATTTAGTGCACACTGGACATGCTCTGATGATATTTATTATACAAACAGTATGCACTCGGCAGCAATTTGGGAGCCCAGTCATATCCTTGAAAGGTAGAAGAGGCATGCTAAGGTGCTGAGTCAGAAACAAAGAATGAGTAAGAACTTTAGTGCAACTTCCAGCAAACTTTTCACGTGAAAATCTTGTAAAATTGAGACCTACTCAGAACTTAATTATGAAATACAGTTAGAGAATATGTTGGTTATGAAAGAATTTCCATGAATTTAAGGTCTCATCTTTCTTCTTTCTTTCTTTCTTTCTTTCTTTCTTTCTTTCTTTCTTTCTTTTTTTTTTTTTTGGTGGAACAGGGGATTGAACTCAGGGCCTTGTGCTTGCCAGGGAAGCGCTTATTTTACTGAGCCATCTCCCTGGCCCCAAGGCCTCATGTTTCTAACTGTTGGTTGTTCCCTTTGTGATGATGCCTGTATGTATCCCATGGATTATGTGCCATAAACAGGAGTGGAATGTCAAGGAAGATTTCTCCAGTAGAGAGAGTAATTCACAGGGGGCTGAGGGCCATACTGGCAAGTGATGGCTGCAGGTTTGAGCAGCTCCATTATAATTTCAAGATGTTCTCCTTTAAAAGTTTTTATATGTTTTATTATCTAAAAAGAATACAAAATAGCCAAAAACAAAAACAAAACAAACAAAACAAAATTAGAAACTATACAGTACTTCATCAAACAAAACAATAGGAATTTGACAATTGTTGCTGTATTGTATAATGTCTTCATATTATTTGTTCAGATTGCCAGAAATAATTATTCAAAATTGGTTGAAAAGGAAAGAAAAGTTACATATGTTCTTATAACACACATTGGTTGGATTTATGCTGAGAAACTAACAAATTAATGTGTTCAAAGAGTTCCCCTCCTTTAACAAAGCTACCATGACTGATATCCTGTTTGCCACGTTGGGCTCTAAAAAAGAAAACAAAAATTAAAATAATAACAAATAGAAGAAGAAGAAAAGAGGGTTTTCAGGTATGAATAAAATAAACCTGGCTCCATTTCTGGTGAATACTTTCAATTTTTGCCCTTACCAGTTACTGGAATGCTATTGAATATTTATCCCAAAACACAGCTACCAAAATTTTTAAGTTATTTACAGGAACCTTCTCTCTAATCTTCATTTCTACTTTCCTCAGTTGTAGTAATACAAATCCTGTGTGGACCAAAAATATTAACTTGAATATTCCAAATATAAGCAATCTGTGCATTTTAAATCAGATACTACTCTATGTTCCATGGCACAATCTCAGGCCATGTTGCCTCATCCTGAGCGAATGTGAAGCCTGCCCTCAGACCACAGGGTGGTGTGCACTCCCATGCTGTGTGCACTCCCTGCTCCGGGGTCACTGAGTAGTTATCTCAGCCATCAGATCCGCTGTTGCTGTGGAGATAGCCCCGTGCTTGTGTCCTTGTGTCCCTCAGCAATGGCCGCAAAGTAAGCACAATGACAGTGGCAGTTGGATATACCAAAGACAAGCCTGAAGTGCTCCCTTGCAGTGAAAGGATGAGGGTGCTACATGCTATTTTGCTGCAGACCACATTCATTTAGCTTCCATCACAGTACATTGTGATAAGTGTGCTATTTTATCTTTGTTGTTACCCATTTCTTACTGTGCCTATTTTATAAATTTAACTTTATCATATGCATGTATGCTCTTTCATTTTTAGCCACCCCCTGGGGGCTTAGAATGTATCTACCAGAAGGGAAACTACTGTATATTTGTTATCCTATAAATTATGAATTATGGACTGACTTATTTGTTTAAAAAACACATTTTCACTCTTTAAGATGTGTCCAGACACTGATCTAGGTACCAAGGAAGCAAAAACAAGGAAAAAACTTAAAAATAAAAGAGCCTTTCCCAGTAATCATGCATTTCAGTCATTTCAATTAGTTAGAAAGACAATAATGTAAGTAAAAGATGCCCTACATGTGGCTGATTAGTACAAAAACAGGAACTTAAATCAGAATATCTTGGAGGAAATTTTAGAAAAGCTAATCAGAATATGCCTTACTGGGAACTTGGCTCTTGAATAAAAGTGTGAAGGAATTAAGGGAGCGAGGAAGACAGATGGCTGGTTGGGAGCCTTACCTCAGGGAGACTACAAAGGCCAAGCAGCTAAGCCGTGCCTGGCATCAGAAGCTGACATGCAGAAGCTGAGGGCAGTAGCAGTACAGAAATGGGCGACATTGGGAAGACAGGAAGGGCAGAGAGAATGCCAGCCTGTGGCTAGAGTGCTGGCTCTTGGTCTAGTGGCAGTGAGAACTCCAGAGGACCTGAAGCAGAGAGAGAACGTGGCCTTCATACTTCTCAGAGAGGACCCTCCTAGATCCTGGGACAAACAGGCTTGGCAAAGTAGAACTGAGTGATTAATTAGATCAGCACTGTGCACACTTCTTCACAATTTTTCTTTTCTGTAGTATCAAATTAAATGTGGTCAACTGTGTCTGAAAATAGTAAGAACATCCCAGGATTAAATAATTCACAAGTGTTAAATAACTTTATTGGTGCATTGCTATAGTTCTTCTATATGATTGTTGGTTATTCTTAACTCAACTTGTGTAATTTATAAATTAATCTTTATTATAAATAAAGAAGCCTACACAAACACCTAGCTTTTGTTACTCTGTATGGTTCCAAGCACTACCATGCCTCTTACAACATTCCCCAGATTGAGTAAAGGAAACTGCTCCAGGGGAGTACACTAGACATAGTAGTTTGGCTCTCAGAAGAGTAAGGATAGGATAGGTTCTGAACACATTTTGAAATTAGAATGGGGGACTTATTGATAGAATAAATTTGCAGTGTATGTAAAGGAGAAGGGCTGAGGAAGATAACAAGATTTGAGTCCTGAGGTGAAAGAAAAAAATACTAAACACAAAAGGAAAGCCTTCAGGATAAGAAGGTTGCAAGGGCAGACAGAGTGAGAAGAGCCAATGAGCTGAGTTTTAGGTCTACCCTAATTACCTCTTAGGCTCTGGGGTGGGGAAGACAAGTAGATTGTCTGAAATGCAAATACAGCTTTTGAGAGAGCATAATGGTAAGAGGAATTTCAGAGAACACGCCTTGAGAAAAAAAATTAAGCTGCTTGTCATTAGTACATATCAATTATATGCATTAATAGGTTTCACTGTGAAATTTCTCTAGATGCTATATCATGGTATTATTATATCCACCCTCCCATAATTACTTTCTGAAATCAAGTAGGAGTGACAGTGCATAGTAAGCAGAAGAGGTCCCAGGACTGAGCTGTGGCTACAACAACATGTAGAAGTTGGGAACAAAGAAGAACTAGTCTAAGACTGTGACAATGAAGGAGAAATGTAGGGCACAGATTACCCAAACAGGATGCAAATTTGGAAGCAAAATGAATTTTTCAAAGAGAAAGAAGTTCACTATGGTAAGGGAAGCTGTAGAGAGAGCTCGATAATGAGTAGAATGGAAAGCGACCTTCCATGAGTAGTGACGTGGAGGACCCTGCTGACATTCAAAGGCCAGTTTTTTTACAGTGATGAGGATACAAAGCTGATTGGAAGGACATCAGGAAGAGTGCACCTAGAATAACTGGAAATACTGGCCATAGATAGAGCTGTGGAGGAAAGAAAATGGGAGACAGCAGGAATAAGTAGGGTGAAGGGAGAGAAATTCCATTAATGCAGAATCAACTCTCAGGTGCATCTGTATACTTCTAGGAATGATGCATTAGATATTTTAAAAACTGTTTTAAAATTGAGAGGAAAATATTGCCTGAGTGAAGTGACAGAGCAAGGTACAATGGAAAGATAACAGTGTGTGTGTTGACCTTGGTGAGGAAACTGAGCAGTTAAAATGTAATACATGAGTCCAAGCACAGGGAGATGGGCAAACATGGCATATGACATTTATAGATTATTTCCTATGATTGCTTCATTTTCCTAGGAAGTTAGGATGCAAGATCAGCTCTTGTGAGTAATAATGGAGGACATGCCACGGAAACTTAGGGGATGCAGTGAGTCATGTGGGCAGCGACAGGGGCTTGGCACAGGAGGCGACAATGGCACAGTCATTAAACATGCAGAATCACACGTCAGCAAAATCCAAACGTTCATTTTAGCAAAAGTATCCAGGTTATTTTATTTTTGCCAATTAAAGACCAGAGAAAAAACTAAAAACTAAGAGAAAGAGAGGGTTAAAGCAAAATAAAATTAGTGACAAATAAAAATTAAGTAAGTCAGCAAATGTTGTCTTCCACAATTTCAACAGTGGTGGTGGAGGATTCGAATATAGAGAGAGGTTAATGTTGCTCAGTTTGTGAGAAAGGTGGTGGAAGTGCAAGAAACCAGTCATAATAATAAATTGCAAGCGATGTCACAGACAACTTAAACACGAGGCAGACAGAAGAGAAAGAAAGAGAAGAGAGATGGGACAGGTGAGAGAGAGAACCTGAAACAGCATGGAGAAGGGCAATGGAGAACAAAAGGGGAAAACTGGTCACGTTGAAAAGATCACCTTCAGGAACTATCAAGAATTATGCTGCTGGCAGTGCTGCAAAAGCCACAGTATACCAGGAGGAAATATAACAGCAAAGAAAGTGCCAGAATGAGGTGAAGGTAGATGACAAAGAAAGAGGAGTGGTGGTGACAATAAATGAAGCAGTCAGTGCTGAGTAGATTTGCTTCAAGAAAGAAAGGCTGTGCAAGCTCTGCTCCTGGGTGTGCTGAGATGGAGATTGAGAATGGGCCTGGTGGTACGAACATGTAATCCCAGCACTTAGAAGTCTGAAAACAAGAGGATCACTATGAGTCCAATCTGTGTAGTGTACCGTGTACTAAAATCCATAAAAAAGAAGAAAGAATGGCCTGAATGCAGTAGTGAAGTAGCACATCTAACCTGTCACCTGATGCCAAGACACAAGAATGGTAGGATAGAAAGGAGCTACTCTGACAGTACTACAGAGAAAGGAGTGCCATATGGTGAGAATTGGTTCTTGATTAAGGAAGATGTGAATGGAATTAAGAGTTTACTGATTGACCTAGAACTCCATGGGGCTCCTGGAAGGGTTTTGGGAAGGAGAGGTAGGGGTCAGAACAGGCAATAGAATTAATCAATTGAGGAGGACTGGCGATGACAGGGAATACACTGATGACTTGTGAAAGTCTCTATAAACGGGGCAAGGGGTATAATGATGGGAAGAAGGATGGTCTCAAGAAAATGGTGGTGGTTCTGAGAAGAAGGGGAATGAAGGCACCCTTCAGAGGAGGAAGCAGAGTTCTGTGGTCCCCTTGCCTTGTGCCCCTGGAGGCAGAACATCCTGGTGAGAGATAGCATCCCCCTGAGGTTGCTTGGTAGCATCCCCTGAGGTTGCTTGGCCCCCGAAGAATTGAGCCCTTCGGGGCTTGGATTTCCCTTTAAGCACAGTATTCTCTGGATCTAGGCTCTAGGCATCCTGCAAGGAGTATGGTGATAAAATAACATATTAGATTCTGTTATAATCACTGATACCAGAATATCACAGAAGGGTAAGACTATCAGAAGGAAAAGAGAAATACTAAAATAAATTTCCCTCAAGTAAGAAAAATCACTGCAGTTGACAAGCCTGCTGCTGAGTGTGCTGAGGAGCAGCGAAATAGTCCGCTGTGGTCACTTACCAAACACCGCCAGAAATTTTCCTGTAACCACGTGACATCTCCTTCCCTAACGAGCTGGGATGGATGACTCTAGTAATTTTGATATGAAATGTATCTAAATTATATGATTAGAGCAAAACTTGATATGATTTTTCTCCTTTACCTCTTAGTAACCCCAGAGTATGGGGAATCTCAGGAAAGGCGGAGAAGGGAAAAATTAGAACAAGTACTACCCAGTGTCAGAGATGCCAAATGGAACATGAAAGCCTCCACATTTCTTTTCCCCTGGCCTGATTCACTATTTTTAAGGATTTCTTTTTTCTTTTTCTGTATTTAGGACAAAGTCTACAGGGTCTCACTACGCAAATCAGACTTGTAGTGATTCTCCTGTTTGCAATCTCCCAAGTACTGGGATTAAAGGCGTGTGCCACCACACCCAGTCTCAATCGCCATCTGAGCACTCCCCGCGGGAGAGTCTGGCATGGCACGCCAGGGATCAAACCTGGTCTCTGCGTTCTGCCTAAGCAGGCACTTTAGTTCGCTGAGCTATCTGGCCGGCCCTTATTTTTAGGATGTAGATATGATCCACGGAAGCCAAAAATATCTTTGTGATTCCTTCAATTTATGCTTTCATTAAGCAGCTAGACCTTCTTGGGATACCTGGATTTTAAAGGCAAAATATATACAGGAAGCAAGAATCGGGGTCTAAGACTTTATGGGCCTTTACATAGGTTTCCCAGGGAGTAAGCCCATGTTTTTGACGTTCAGCTTACATTTCATGTTGAAAAATTGCAATAAACACAATGAAGGATTTTTACTACTATATAAAATTGAAGGAACAAAGAGCACAGTGTGTTTCACACTACTTGATACAGTGTTTGATCACAGCCTGGGGGAATCAATGTGTCTTTTAAGAGAAACTCTCAGGGCTCCTCACACAGCAAATTCAATCACTTGCTCACCCACTCATCGCATTTCCACCGTGCACCAGCCATGTGCTGAGCGCACCTTGAGGAAGTAAATAGACTCTCAAAATAATGGTCTGCGGGAGGGAAACTCATTCTGTCTTGATGAAAGTATAAAGAAAATACAATTCAGTGTTTCCAAGGTTTCTTTCAGGGTGCATTATTGTGTTACAGCGATGTAGCTATTAATGGTGCATCAAAATAATAATACTGAACAAAATGAGATGAAAGACTATTTTCTCCATAGAAAATTTAACAGGTTGATGTATTAGAAGTATTACTTAGATGTGATCAGAAATCATGACCAAACTAGTTTAAGCAAATTAATAGTAAAAACTATAAAAGAATATACTGACTAATGGAATTCTGAAATTCAGGTGTAGTATAGTTCTTGGCAGAGTCGGATCCAGAAAATGATCCCATCTTTTCTTTTCTTAAACTTCTTATTCTGTCTTAATTTTTATATTTTCATTCCTCTCCTCAACTCCTCAGCTTCTGGGAGCTCTTGGCTCAAAATCACAATGTAGCAATACATCTGGAGGAAGAAGGGCATCTCTTCCTGACAACTCCACCCCTGATTTCCATGTCAGTTCCAGGAGATTTCTCTCCTGAGTGTGGATTATTATCCCTAAGACAGCTGTCAGTTAAGCCACAGTCATGGTCAGTGTAGCCAAAAGAAGATAATGTATATGCGGGACCGAATGATCTCTGTAATCAAGGGGTGATTAATGACTAAAAGGAAATGCTGGGGAGAAAAGAAAAGCAATCTGTGTCCACGACACTGCACATAGTAGCTGGACTTGAAGCACCTACTGCCCACCAGTTAGGTTCACTATGGTACATCTATGCAACAACCTCATATAGATATCATTATAATCATGTTTCCAAAGAATAGAAGATAAAATAAAAATATGTATAAAATATATCAATCAAAAGTAGATATAGAACAACACTTTGATATTGCAGAAAAAAAATATATATGTTCTTGATTGATCCAATTTTTTTGTAAAGAGAGAAATGATAAATATTAATGGAATTAGCCTTTTGGTCCTTTTAATACACCCCATAAAAATATTCCCCATATGTCTTATCTCCAAATACTGATATCAGTATTTATATCATGTATAAATATCACTATATTACTGTTTTTCTAAATATACATATATGTAGATAGATAGATTGAAGAAAAGCAGTAAGTAAATGAATCACCATATTTAGTGCATAGTCTTTGAGAGTCTAAGTTATAGGGCTATTTTGCTCTTAGTTTGGATTATTATTACCACCACCATTATTATAATAAAAATCTGAAATCAAAGAGAAAAGAATTATCATGTTACAGCATGCACCTAGGAGTCCTGGCTTATTTCCAAAGCAGAATGTTGCCAGCAAGTGTGCCTTGCACAGAGTTGCACTGACAAACACAGAGTGCGTCGGTTCTTCTTAAGGCTGAATATTTGTTCCCTGCTAGGTTCTAATGTGATTCCTGATAATCTTCTACTTAATTCAGTTCCCATATCATTTAGAAATTGCAGAATGAGAGGCAAGAAGGATTAGACTCACATCTGAATACTGACCTTAAGAGCTATATGGGACCTTCTCTCGAGGTGGATTCTTACTTTGTATCAAAAAACAATTTTCCAAGAATTTTCTTAGCCACAAAAATAACTCTGCTCTGTTTGTCACTTTATAGACCAAATTTCAGTGAAAATGTAAAGTATGCAATAAAAAACAGAAGGAGAAAACAAAACGAGGAAATATTCAGAGTGGGGACAGCAATGATTAAAGTTTACTATTTTATCTAGAAGCCTGAAACTATCTTGCCAGAGAAAGTACATGTCAGAGCAGGCGGTATGCAGCTCTTTTTTTCCTTTTGTCATATATAAATATTAAAATTTGCTAACTAAAAGGTAAAGTTTCTAAATCTACATAGCAATAGAGATTTTAAGTGATATGCATACATTAGTTCTTGATGGATCCAAATTTTTTTACAAAGGCAGAGATGATTAATATTAATAAAATTACCCTTTCTGTCCTTTCAAATATCCACAGCTCCAATTCTGAAATGTTCCCGAGTTTCTGTGGTATTACTGAGTTGGACAATTTAGGACACCAACACAGGAGCAGGAAGAGTTATTTGTTTATAAAAGGATTTTCCCATTTCAACATAATTATTTTCTATTAGAGGAAATATTGAATAAGAATTCATTCATCCCTAGTTTCTGGAATCACTTTGCAAACAAACTTACTACATATAAACCTTTATGTCAGGATCTAGTTTTCCGTTGGAATGTAGGTTAAGATATATATATATATATATATATATATATATATATATATATATATATATATAACTGGCCAGCCCTATTTTATATAAGGAGCCTTCCCATAACAGGAGGCTGGCACACTGACTACGTGCAAACCTTCCCATCTGCCAGGAAATGTAAATAAGGCAGTACTCAGAAAGTGAAACATATTTAAATAGGACCTTGGAGACTGAGTAGGAGACTGTAAGCAGTGGAGATATAAAGAAGTTGCTAGAAATGGATCAGAATGACAAAAATTGTAGAGAAGTAAAGATACGTGGCTTAAGTAAAGAATGAAAAGCAATCCAGTTAGTCTCATCCTATGAGCAGAAGGATGAAAAAGCACAACAGTGGCACATGCTACAAGGACCAAGAAAGGAAAACAAATTAAGAATAAGGAGTAACAGAAAACCGTTTTCAACCAGAGCGAGTAGGAAAAGAAATCCTGGGTACTTCAGGATTTAGGTGGTGAGCTGAATTAAACAGAATGAACTACATGAATATCTGGAACCAAATCACAGAAGACAGAGAGGACACTAGGTACAAAGGTGGTCCTGGGGCAAGGTCAAGTTTTTCATGCTTGTTAGGAGAACAAGATGACCAACGTGAGTGGAAAAAATGAGAGGGCAGTGCTAAGGGGAAACTCCGGGAGAGGCTGGAGACATAGCAAGTAGAACTGCCTGAGCCAGTGGTGAGGAGTCCACCTTTTATTCTAATGTGTTCGAAGTATTACATGATATTTTTTGCAGAAGAGTGATTGATATAATTAAATTTTTAGAAGATCACTTGGCTGCTGGTGCACACTGAGTAACAGGGCATAACAATGAAGCAGACAAATGATTAGAAGAGCCAGTCATTTAGGCGATGATGTGGTAGCTGTGGTGTAGGGAACTGTCAGTGGAGATGATGTTCAGAATTAAATATTTTTTCTTTTTCTTTTTCTTTCTTTTTTTTTTCTGTGGCCAGCTCAGCCCATTCTTGTGGCAGGGTTCGTGCACCAGGAGATGCCAGGGATCGAACTGCAGTCCCTGTATGCTTGCCTGCCTAAGCAGGCACTTTAGACCATTGAGCTGTCTCACCAGCTCCTCAGAATTAAATATTTTAAAGATTGCCCTGCAAGATTTTGGTGGCAAACTCTGGACAGCATGAGGGAATGAGGGACTATCAATGATAATGTGTAAAGTTTGAGACCACTGTATTTGTGTTCTATATGTATTTATATTTGTGTGTGTGTTTGTGTGTGTATATATAGACAAATATAGTTTTTATTATAATCTCATAAAATGTTAGCATTATTAATACCCCTATTATAAAAATGAGGAACATCAGCATGGGAGAGATTAATGACTTTCCAGGAGCCTCCAGCTAACACTCCACAAAGGCAAGATTCAACTAAAGGCACAGGTGCCATAAGCCAGGCTGATGAGCTAAACTCTGAGTACTCAGACTACGGCAAGCCATCCAGTTGTGATGCCAATCTCGTTAGCTTTCATTTAAAAAGCAAGTTGATAGGTATAGGTGTGATACTTCAGTTGAAAAATCTTGGGAAACTAAAATTATAAATGAAGAGTCAGATTTTAGAAATATTTCTACTGTAAAAATGATAGAGCTTTCTTCTGATGGGATGTTAAGTGTGGAAATAAAACCGTCAAGATGGACTGATAGTTTTGGTGACTGGATAGAATATTTCCCTTCCAGAAAACCAGGAAAAAAATGCATAAGGGGAAGAAGATACATGTCAGATTTGACTATGTAAATTTTAAGGTGTCTTGGGGCATTTAAATGCAAATATCCAAAAGCCAGTTGCATAGGGAAAGTTGAAAAGCAGGGCTGAGATCTCTGCTTCACTTAAAGAGTTAAAAGTCATTATGTGTAAGTGGTTAAAACATGAGAAAATGAGATTGGTATTGTCAAATTTACGTGCATGAATATCACCTGTCAATGTGCATACAACTTTGGAAGCCCAATTATTAAAAGCCATACACTGGGGACTTCCGCAAAATGTATTATAAGATGCCAAAGTAGCTCTATTGGTTCTAGTGTGTAAATGTGTCCCCAAAGACTTGAAAAAGAAATAAGTAACAGAATTTGCCAATTCAAAGACAGAAAATATAACTACAATATCCTTGCTAAACATAAATGATCTTCAAGTAGGAGAACAATTTTAATGGGCTTCTAGCAATTTTATATGGATTTAGGCCACCACAGTGTGACCTAACACATTTTCGGTTGTATTTTATAAAACTTCTATGTGCAGAATTGAGAAGTATCTTATAAGAGCAGACTGAGTTAATGCTTCCACCTGTGAGAAACTTTGCAAGCCCCAGGCAGTGAAGAGAAATACACTAAATAGGAGGCCAACCTTGCCTATAGCTATTCAAGCTTATGCCTCTTGATCTCAGCTGAAAGCTTTGAACTTGGTGAAAAAAAAAAAAAAGTCTGAAACTCTTACCACTTTTTCTTTTCAGTCATTTTCAAAAGTAAGTGTTCCACTATCTACCCAGGTGTATCAACTACCAAGTGAGATGTACTCATTTCCACATTTTCCATTTATTAACAAAAGAGTTAAACAGTTTCATGCCTTAAGAGTGAGGGTATAATAAGGAACAGGTATTTTTCATCAAGTATTGATATGTTGAACTTTAAGTCCCTACATAATATGATAAAAAACATTCAAAAATTAGATTATATTTTAAAAAATAGGATAAAGAATTCTATGCTTATTATGCCTAAGATGTTTGAAATGCAGTGAGATAGTGAGGTTAAGATTGATAGCCTAAATCATTTGATAATAACAATAAGCTTTTCTTCTGGATGGGTAACAACCTAAGTTTGCAGACCAAAATTAGAGAAAAAGGAGGGCTACAAGGAAAGCCAACTTTTTGGCCCTAGCCTTCTAAGGTCAATTAAGACTCAGGACATATGAGAACTTGTACTGTAACGTCATGTACCTCGGTAGTGTCCCAAATTTTCTGATCAAGAAGATTATGGGGCCAAAGAGGAAAGCGATCGATGACATAGAGTGGGCCTAAGGAGAGTCACATGGGGAGAAGACACTCTCTCAGGCTTTCACAGAGAGCACATTGGCCAAGCAATGGTCGTGACTCATCCACATGGCTGCACTGATAAAGGTTCTACAATCTGAGGTACAGGATCTCAGGACAAATCCTGAAGGCATTTCATTGACCTTCTCAGACCAAAAAGCTACAACTCTTGTTGCACAGGTCCTGCTTTACCTTGGTCTTAACCATCCAGTAGAAAAGTATGAAGACGAAATATAAGAAATATAGCCATGCTGTTAAGTTAAGCTGTGAGTGACTCAGGTCAATAATTTCTGTCATTGCCAGTTAAACAGAAGACCCAATGCTATTATGGGCTACTGGACTCTTTTAGAATAATTTGCTGAGTTTACACAGCTATAATATTCAGTAACTGAACTTAGGAAAAATGGGGTACACCGATGAATGTCCATTCTGTATCTGTGTATTCAAAGTGGTTGGGGTAGATATATAGTTGCATTGTCTTAATGAATGGAATGATTTGTTCTATTGGTGTTTGTAAATAGGATCACAAGTCCGCATCTTGTACAGCAATTAACCACTAAGAATAATATATGCAGTGTATTATTTGTTGAAACTGTACTTCCGATTTGATTTGAAACTGTCTCATTGCTATATGTTTATCAATAAAACTGTAGAAAAAAAAAAAAAAAAAAAAAAAAGAGTGAGGGTGAAGAAGATATACCAGGATACCCATGTCTTCACAAGCCACCGGCCACTGTACCTGACAAAAGGAGGTAGGATCATGCTTCCTAGGGCAAGGATCACATGGCTTTTTACCCAGGAGCAAGGCAGTTGAAGTGTCGGGTTCCCTGTCTGAGGTCTAGTCCATCCTTAAAGTCATTAGTCTCAGCCAGACCTGGCGGCACACACCCCAAATCGTAGAGTGACAAATTTGAGTCTAGCCTGAGCAATGTGAGATTTTGTCTCAAAATAAAAATTAAAAAAGGCAGGGGATATAGTTCATTGAGAAGGCTCTGGGTTAATTTTTCAGGGAAATTTTCTCTCTCTCTCTCTCTCTCTCTCTCTCTCTCTCTCTCTCTCCTCACTTTTGCACATACAACCTCAAAATATTCACTATACTCAGTTTCTAGAAGGGCTGCTTGGAGGTGCAGGATGTGCAGGTAACCCCGTCAGGATTTCTTTATGGTCTTTCATAAATTACAAACAAGGCACCACTCCAGACTTCCACTAGCACTTATCTACTGCTGTGTAGCAGGCCATCCCCAAATGCAGGAGCTTAGCACAGTGATCATTTATCACTGTAGCTCCTGCAGATTATCTGCAAACTCTGCTTGGGCATGGGTGGTGGGGCCAGCTCACTTCATGGGACAATTCTCTTCTACACAGCTCTCCTCCCTCTCCCAGAACGGACAGACCTGCTTGTGGTGGTTGCTGAGGCAAAAGAGTGCCATGGAATCATACAGGACCTGCTAAGGTCTAAGCACAGATCAGGCACAAGAGCACTCTGACCTCAGTACAGGTCAGAGAGAGTTACATGGACTAACCTGTCTCCGGGAAGTCACACGGAGAAGGACAGTCCAAAGGCGGGGGATTCGTACACATAATTTATCACATTGAGGACAACAGTTAAAATGCAAAAGCACTTCTCTAAATTAGAAAGATTATAAACTTTCATTAATCAAATTTCAAAGAAATATAAATAATGAAATTAATGAGCTTACCTTAAGTTTTTAGCAATGAACAAGATGTAATTTTAAGATCTATACTTTTTAATTATCTGGTCTGGTTCAGAAGCAGAATAAACATTCTTTCATCATAATCATAACACTTTGTATTGATATAAAACAACAAAAATCCTTAGTATTAAAACAAAATGTTTCACATCTTCTTTCTGTACCTCAATACACTTTCTAAAGATGTACACAGCCCATCTTGATATCTTATATGAGTTTTAGTAAGTCACGTGGATGACTCTGGTTACCCAAGAAAAGCCATCTATCCCATTTTGTTCACATTCGAGAAGAGTCACTGATAACTCCCCCCCCCCCGGGTCTAATCGCAGGTTTGATAGAAACAATTCTACTTGAAAATCCCTGCATCATTCGGGATACAGGCACTTTTACCTGGGTAAGCACCACTCAGAAATCAAGATACCTCTCATAGCTTTTGGTTTAAAGCAGAGTTTTGTGCTCATAAAGTGCTTCAGGACAGGCTGTCAGAGAGTGGCACAGGTTGGACATGCTCAGTGTTATATTTACTTACGTATATGATGCTCTGTACGTTACTGGAACATACAGAGTTGCAATCAGAGAATCTCTTTATTCCCAATTTTGTACATACTTCCTGTTTCCTCAGCCTGCCTCTCTGAGGACTGAGAGATGGATATGGGCAGTTTAGCTACCTCACAGAATGCAAACATCATTGAGAATGGCCTTGGAAACTGGCCAGATTGCATTGTTATCCTTCTGTCAATTACAAATGTGCCAGACACCCAAAGCGCTGGGGAGGAAGAGCAATTATGAGAAGATACCCGGGAGAATATGCCCAATGTCATTCGTGACTTGAGAGGCGACCTTTAGAAAATCAGATGCTTAAAAGAGGGATGATGAATTGTTCTCTGGGCCAATCATGCAAATGAGCAGAAGCGCCAATAGAAAGAAATTAAGGCAAGGAAGATTCCACAGAATCCAAGTTGTTGTTCATGACATAATTATCTTCTTATACAAAGATAACCAATTCCAAATAATTGCTAAAATTCCCCACTAGATATTAGTCATAATTTACCACCCTACTTCTATTCGTTATGTGTTAGTCCCAAATGCCTTCCTTCTGCCAAAATCCCATGCCTCGGACACTCATTCTTTCATTTTTGGGGAAGCATTAATGATTTTATAAAATAGCTCCTAAAATCCCTAATCCCAGTGCCAGAAAATCCTTTGTTTTTCCTGGACGTAGGGCTAAAGACATCAGAGTAGGAATAAAAATGGCAATGCAAACAAGTCTATTCATGTGTCTATGTGCTTATGTCTGTAGCAACTCCTCTGGGCTGACTGGGGTCTGCTCAAAGTGGACTATGTTTTTCATGCACATTTTCAGAGCAGAACTTTGTCTCTATCACTAGAGGATTTACCATCTTAGACTCCATGCAGGCAGGAGCTACTTGATCTATAGAAAAAGATGGGTAATAGGACTAGGAGTGTTTCTCTATGGTGATGCACACACCTGGTCTGGGGAAAGCCGTAGGCTTGATACGCACAAACTTCTACTGTGAATAAAGCCAATCTAGGTTTACTACATTGATCTTAAGAAACTTAAAAAAAGACGATATGTGAAATAGCAGCATTGTCTACAAGACCATCTTCTAGAAAGACATGTTGTTCATGTTGCTGTAATGGTTAACTTGGTTCAGGAATGTTCAGATAGTAACACAGTATTTCTTAGTCTATCCATGGAGTATGTCTGATCAAGGTCAGCATTTTAATCACTGGGCTAAACACTGAAGACCTACTCTCACCAATGTGGCAGTTATTACTCTACTTGCTTCAGGTCAAACAACAAAAAGTGGAAGAAGGAAAAGCTTCTTTCATTAGTTGGGGTAACTATCTCCTCTGCCCTCAGACAATAGAGCTCCTCATTTTCTAGGTTTTAGAATGTGGAACATACTTCAGAGCCAACTCTCTTCTTCCCACCATGCAAGCCTTTGCCTTTGGTTTAGGAGTTGAGTCACTATCTACTCTGGTTCTCTTCTGTGTCCTTGGGACTCAGAATGGACTTCTTTTTTATTTATTTTTTTAAAATTTGTGAACAGTACATCTTGAGACTTCCTGGCTTCCATAATCACATGAGCTAAGTCTCATTATACATCTTCTCTTATATGTTTAGATATATATTTCATCGATTCTGTTTCTCTGGAGAACCCTGAGCAATATATGGTAATAATCCCTTCCCCTTTTCTGGTATCAAGAATTGAACTCAGGACCTTGCCCTTGCCAGGCAAGTGCTTAAGCTGCCGAGCTATTCCCTGGCCCCAACATCTGTATGGTAAGATCCTTTAATTAAATTCTGAAAATAACTATGTAGAATTAGTGCCAGACTCCCCACAGTTTAAAGTACATGGTTTCCAACAAAAGTGCCTCATTTCAGGGGCCAGCTGAGAGACAGGGATTCCCTAAGCCACTTTACATCTGACCAATTGTCTGCGAAATGGAACAGTACCCACAACCACTAATTCAGGTTTGATTATTTGGTAGAATGGATCACAGAACTGTGGGAAATGTCACATTTACAACTATAAATTTGTTACATTGTACATCCAGCATTACAAAAGTAACATAGGTTGAGATCTGGGAGGTTCACAAATACGGAAATTACATGCCCCCCTTTTGTGAAATTAGAGCAAATCCCCCATTTTGGAACACCAATATGTTCATCAACTAAGAAGTCCTATCAAGTTTTGATGTCCAGGATGTGACCACAATTTAATTACACAGGTGGGAATATAATGTTGAATAAAAACTAAGGCTGTTAAATGACCAAAGGAAAAGAAAACTCAATTGAAAGACAGAAAATGTGCTATAATTTCTCTACCAGAAATAAACAGTAGGCAGTTTTTCCATGGGTCTCTTTCATCCCAGGTGGAAGAATTTACCAGAGGCACCTAGAAAACCAAGACAGGTGGCTAGGGTTTATTACAGCAGATGATGCAGTGTGAAAGCATACATGTGTCATGTAGATTCCAGAGCAGTCCAGAATTAACTTTGGAGTTTGTGTCCATCTGACCCCAAATAGGTCACACTTTTCCTCTAACTGGGAATCACAGAGTGGTTTTTTAAGAAAGGTCACTACCCAGGGAGGTGCATCTGACTCTGAGTCTGAGACATTAACTGGTTCTAGTCATATCAGTACAGCCAGCTATGCCCCTGGCTATGACAATTGAAACTCACGACTCCAATAAGGAAGTCTTGTGAACATCATCAATCTTGATGTTTGCAGAAGGCTGTTCTGGCCCACTGGTGGGTATGGTGCATTACGTAGGTATACACAATAAAATCATCAATCAATAGCATAAGGAATCTTCCAAGCATCATATTCCCATGGGTCAGCTAAAATGAATTATGCCTGCAACTTTCTCTAGAGATACAAAAACAAGTGCCAAAATAGTCTAGGTTAATTATTCCCAGATACTTCGCAAAACGGGGTGAATTTCTGAGTCACATCCACAGAACAAAAAACATGAGGTTCTAGTAATGTGTGACTGGAATCCCTGGTGCTGTGAACAAAGTCTAGATGACTTCATATCTTCTCTAAATTTTTTATAAAATTCTGCAGCGAATTTGTGAGGACCAGTATTCCCAATCTGTTCGTCTGACACTGCATGTTTTTGCTCCATTTTTCTCTCTCTCTCACATTTACTGGATTGCTGTCATCCATGCCTAACAAATCCTGCCCTGGGTCCCTCCCACAGTTAACCCAGACTGCAAAGCTGGCTTCCCCTAAGCTGCCCACATGCAGCTGTCCCCCTACTTACATGCTCCTTTCTTATTTGGAGGCTGCTTATCTCGAAGACCCCAAAGTAAATACCACCACTTGGAATAAATCTTTCCCCATAACCCAATCAAAAGTGCCACCCTCTTTCACTTTCCCTGTCATTTCACTAATTTTATTTACATCATTATGCTTATATCAACCTAATGCTTTCTAACTTTCATTTCTTTTTCATGAACACCATATAAATCTATGTGATGGACTCCTTGTACTGCTTTCCACAGCAGTCTCTATTGCTAGCATTTGGTTTTTATTACATGTGAGTCAAATATGTTAAATTAGATAAGATCTAGATATGCAAGAGTTACTGACTTAAGACAGAATAAGGAGGATCTTAATCACTTTTTGAGAGTATTACTAGAAAATGAGAGGTCAAAGGGCAAAGGGTGATATTCCTTTTAACTCTTACAAGACATAAAAATGTTGAACTTTTAAGTGTTCTTTAATCTTGTCTTCACTTCCATATAGACAGGTAGCAATTTCTACCTGACAGCATATTTTCATTTAATTAATTTATTTTTTGGTACCAAGGATCAAACTCAGGACCTTGTGCATGTAAGGCAGATATTTATGCCACTGAGATTTCTCCCTGGCCCTGGCAGCGTATTTGTAAAAGAATGCTGAGGCAATGCCTTTAAAAAAGTATAGTGAGATGGTAGTTTTAAAATGACTAACTTTTATTAACAAGGTTTTAAGTAGGCAAAAACAAAGCATGCAGACAGTGAATTAGGCCAAAGGAGTGAAATAAAGAAAGAAGAAACCATCTTATCTCCTGCAAAACACCTGACAGCTTTTATACTCAAGGCCCTGTAAATATCTAGATTTCCTTTTAAACTGTGTTTTATGTTTGGCTCATCTTATTTTATACTTCTACCTCATGAATGCTAGTATTATCTGAGGAAAGTCTAAACTTTTTCCTTTCCATTTCTCTGTACTTACTGATGCTTCTCACATAACGCTGCACAATCTCTTTCCTTCAATTTTTCTCATTGTTGTGTTTGGATATAATATGAGCCTTTCCTCAGAAGCTCTATTCCAGCAACCAAGAACATGGTGCAGCCAAGGTTATTCATGGCTACAGGGCCCCCTAGAAAGACAAAAGTAGGCCAGGACATAGCACAGGGGTACAATCTCTGGCCTGGCAAACACAAGGTCCTGAGTTCAATTTCTGGCAATCCCCCAAAATCTTAGGGCTGGGGAGATGGCTCAGTAGAATAAGCACTTGCCTGACAAGCTCAAAGGCCTGAGTTTAATACCTGGTTCTGCCAAAAAAAAAATACATAAATAATTTTTTTAAAAAAAAAGAAAGACAAAAGTAGTCAGCCACAAGACATTCATGATTAGCTCCTTAGAGATACTTAGCACATCTGAGACAGGTGCATCCATGACTGGCACACACAACAGAAATCCTAAAACACCAAGAATGTGTGATTTAAAGTTTAACTGGACTTAATCAAAGACTAGCGCAACACGAGAATGTGAAGTTTCACATCATTAATTAAAACTATACTTCAATAAGTTAGTCTCTAAGGAAGTTACAAGGAATAAAACTTACTCATGAACTTCTGTTAGAAAAAGAAGAAATGCAGCTTAATGGAATACAATAAATCCTTTGTACTTGTTATGGTTCAAGAATGCATCACATGCCACCTTGCCACTGGTTTTATTTATTTTTAATTAATTTTATTGAGATACAAATAGCAATGAGACAGTTACAAAACCGATTAGTAAGATAGTTTCAATAATTAAAACTTTGCGAATTCTTGTCTTCATAGTAGTTATTCATAGTACAAGATGTAAACATGGTATCCTGTTCAAACACTATTAATACAAATCTTTCTTCTCACTGAATTAAGAGAAAGTAGCTGTATATCTATCTTATTTTGTACATACAGGTACAAAATGGTCCATCCTTTGTATCCCCTTTTTTTGTTTAGTTTTATTAGAAATGGGTATGCCATTGCCATTTAAATATGGTAGGTGCATGAATTGAGCAAAATAATACAATATAGTCCAGTAGTCCATGATAGTAGTGGGTTATACATAGGACTGGCAATGTCAGAAGCTATTTACTTGAGTCTTTTACAACTCAGTATATGGCTTTACTATTTATACCTTGTTTTTATACTGTTCTGCTGGATGGTTAAGACCAAGATAAAGTAGGACCTATATAACAAGAAATATAACTTTTGTATCTAGCAAATTCAGTCAAATCCCCTTAGGATTTACCCTGACACCCTCTACCTCAGTTTGTATATCCTTTGTCAGTGTCAGCCATGAGGATGAGTCACGGCCATTGCTGGACCAATTTGCTCTCTGTGAAAGCCTGAATGTTTTCTCTCCATATGACTCTCTTAGGCACACTTTACATCATTGATTACTTTTCTCTGTGGCCCTATAATTTACTTGATCAGAAAATTTGGGACATCATTGACTTACAGGATGTTACAGTACAGGTACTCTTGTGTCCTGGGTCCTCACTGACTTGAAAGAGTAGGGTCAAAATGCGGGCTGTCCTTGCAGCATTTCTTTTTCTCAAATTTTTGATTTGCAAACTTAAATAGTTAACCCTCCAGAAGAGAAGGATATAACATAGGCAATTGTGCTCAACCTCACTATCAGTCTTAATATCAATCATCTTAGACATAACATGGAATAGGCATTTTACACGAAGTATTGATATTTTAAACTTTAAAAGAATGTGAAGAGGGGCAGAGGAGATGGCTCAGTAGAATAAATACTTCCCTGACAAGCGCAAGGGCCTGAGTTCAATCCCCGGTTCTGAAAAAAAAAAAAAGAATGTGAAAAAAAATTAAAAATATTTAAATAAATAGGAATAAATAGTTACATTTTTTACCCAGAAATTTAGAAATCTATCCATATATATCATTGTAGCAAGACAGTCCTATGGCATATTTATTTTATTTTATTTTACTGAGAAACAAATAACAATGAGACAGTTTCAAAACTGATTAATAGTACAGTTTCAATAATTAATACATTGTACATTGTTATCTTCTTAGTGGTTATCCATAGTACAAGATGCAGACAGGATATCCTGTCCAAACACTATTAATACAAATCTTTCTTCTCATTGAATTAAACAAAAGTAGCTGTATGTCTACCCTAACTATTCTGCATATACAGACACAAAATGGTTCTTCCTTTGTATTGCCTTTTTTGTTTACTCCTGTCAGAAATGGGTATTCCATTGGCATCTAAATACAATAGGTGCATGAATTCAGCAAAAAAAATTCAACACAGTCGAGCAGTCCACAACAGTAGTGGGTTATCCACAGAAGTTGTTGACTTGAGCCTTTCACAGCTCAGCATAAAAATATGGCTTTACATTATATACCTCTTTTTTATCCTATAACATTTTTATTGTCTTTTATTTTCATTCAATATCATTTTTTGTAAACAAACATATACTTGAAAGACAGTATAGCAATAATTGATATGACATGACAAACACTACACATTTAGAAGACCAGAATGACAGGCATTATAGGAATGACCCTGGTATTACACATTGCTATCTTTAGTGCAGTTGCTTAGTTCACAGGGATCAGCATATATAGTTAGTCAGGGGGAGAATCCTACCAAACAATCACTAGTTTAAAAAAACAGCTAAAGATTCTCAGGATCATTGCCTTAACCATCTTTTGCATATAAATGTATGCTTTTGCCCCTGACATCTTTCCTAGCTTTTCTCCTTGCCCTCTATTTGTTGTTTAATCCTTAAGTTCTCACTTTCCTTTTAATTATGTTATAGCTTTGTATTTTTATTTCTTCTTTTGAGGTCTTACACTAGGGAGACTTCGACTTTTACACATGTCAGTCTGGTTTATTTCACTTATGAGTATATCTTCAAGTGGTATACGCCTAAGTATGAAGGTTTTGAGTTTATCATTATTTATAGCTGAGTAATACTGCATTGTATAAAAATACCACATCTTTTTCATCCATTCCTAAGGTGATGGGCATTTTGGTTTTTTCCAAGAATTGGCTATCACAAATTGTACTGCTAGGGCTGGTGAGATGGCTCAGTGGTCTAAAGCACCTACTTAGAACAAACTAAGCTAAGCAAAGCACAGGGACCGCGGTTCAATCCCCAGCACCACATGCCAGCCTGCCCCGCCCCCTGGTGGGCTGAACTGGCCACACACACACAAAATACATAAATAAATAAATAATAAATAAATAAATAAATATTAAAAAAAAACAAATTGTGCTGCTATAAACATAGGTACACATATATCACTATGATATGATGTTTTCAGTTCCTCTGGGAAAATTCCCAGTAGGGGGATAGCTGGTTTGAATGGGATTTCCATCCCTAGTTTTTTAAGGAGTTTCCACACTGATTTCCATAAAGGTTGCACCAGTCTACATTCCCACAAGCAGTGGAGAAGGGTTCCTTTTTCCCCACATCCTCTCCTACATTTGCTATTCAGTGATTTCTTTATGATAGCCATTCTTTCTTGGGTGAGATGGTATCTCTGTGTTGTTTAATTTGCATTTCACGGATGGCTAGTGATGTGGAGCACTTTTTCATACACTTATTCTATTTTATGACTTCATCCTCTGAGAAGTGTGTGTGTTCATCTTTGATGCCCATTTCTGGGTAGGGTCTTTAAATTTTGGGGTCCTACTGTTTTTTAGTTCTTTATAAATTCTAGAGAGCAGACCTTTGTCTGAGTGCTCGTTAAGATTTTTCCCAAATTTGTGAGTTGTCTTTTCACTTTGCTGGTAATTTCTTTTGACATGCAAAAACTTCTCAATAAGAGGAGCTCCCAGTTGTTCTTTCAAGTATTTCCTGTGTGATTTGATTTTTGTTCACGAACTCTTTGCCTACCCCTATGTCTTCAAGAGTTCCTCCTACTTTCTCTTCCAGGAGATTTAGTGTTTCTGTTTTAATATTTAAATCTTTAATCCATTTTGACTTGAGCTTAGTGCATGGTGATAGACCTGGGCCAAATTTTAGGTTTCTGCATGTGTAGAGCCAGTTTTCTAGCACCATTTGTTAAAGATGCTATCTTTTTTTCCCCATAAACAAGTTTGTCCCTTTAGTCGAAGACAATGTGGCTGAGTGTCTGTAGAGTCTTTTGCATCCTGTAATGTATTCCTTTGATTCTCAAGTCTATTTTATTGCCAATATCATTCTGATTTTATCACAGCAGCCTTGTAGTATATTTTCAAGTCAGGAATTGTAATGCTTCCTACTTTGTCTTTCTTGGTCAGGATTACTTTTGCGATTCTATGTCTTTTCTGGTTCCAAATAAATTTTAGGAATGATTGTTCTAGGTCTATGAGGTATGTTGTTGATAGTTTGATAGGGATTGATTAAATCCAAACAACATTTTTGGAACTATGGTCATCTTCACAATGTTGATTCCTCCTATCCAGGAGCAGCGAATATCTTTCCATTTTCTGAAATCCTCTATGGTCTTTGTTTTAGGAGTAAGGTAATGTGCATTGAATAGATCTTTCACTTCTCTAGTTAGGTTAATCCCTAATTATTTCATTTTCCATGGTGATATTGTAAAATGTATTGTTTCTTCAATTTCCCCCTCAGTGTGTTTGTTATCTGTATAGAGGAATGCTACTGACTTTTTGGTATTGACTTTGTATCCTACTATGCTACTGAATTTGTGTATTAATTCTAGTAGCTTCTTGGTGGAGTTTTTTGAGTCTTCCAGTTAAAGCATCCTGTCATCTGTAAATAATGATAGTTTACCTTCTTGTTTACCTATTCTTATTCATTTTGTGTCTCTCTCTCTGTCTAGTGGCTCTAGCTAATGTTTCCAGAACTATATTGTACAGGAGTGGTGATAGAGAACATCCTTGTCTTGTACCAGATCTGAGAGTAAAAGATGTCAGTTTGTCCCCATTTAGAATTATGTTAGCCATTGTATAGTCATAGATGGCTTTATCCCATTGAAGTAGAGGCCATCTATTCCAATTCTGTAGGACTTTAAACATGAATGTGTCTTGAACTTTGTCAAAAGCCTTTTCTGCACTGATTGAGATCATCATGTGGTTTTTGGGATTGGCTCTATTGATATAGCAAATTACATTTATACATTTGAGTATATTGAACTATCATTGCATCCCTGGGATGAATCCTACCTGGTCATGATGTATGATCTTCTTGATGATTGGCTGTATTCTGTTTCCTAGGATTTTGTTGAAGATTATTGCATTTAATTACATGAGGGAGATTGGACTGTAGTTCTCTTTTAGTTGTGTCTTTCCCTGATTTTGTTATCAGTATAATATTTGCATCCAAGAACAATTTTGGGAGAATTGCTTCCTTTTCAATTACATTGAAGAATTTGAGAAGTATAGAGATTACATGTTCTGTAAATTTCTTGTAGAATTCAGCTGTGAATCTATCAGGACCTGGACTTTTCTTTGTGGATAGGTTTTCTATTTCATTTCTTATTTCATTGGTTGTTATTGGGTTATTGAAATTTCTTACATCTTCTTGATTCACTTTTAGTAATTTTGTACCTTTCTAGGAATTTGTCCATTTCATCTGTGTCTTCTATTCTGTGAGAGTAAAGACTCTAAAAGTAGCTCTTTCTGATCCTCTGAATTTCCGCTGTGTTTGTGGTAATTACACTCTTTTTAGTCCTTATTGCTTGTATTTGAATTTTTTCTTTTTTCTTTTCTTCTTCTTTTCTTTTTTTTGATGAGGATAGCTAGTGATTTATCAATTTTATTTAGTCTTTCAAAGAACCACCTTTTTCATTGATTCTTTGAACTGTTTTGTTGCTGTTGTTGTTTTTGTTGTTGTTGTTATTGTTGTTTTATCAATTGAATTAATTTCTGTTCTAGTCTTTATGATTTCTTCCCATCTTTGGGTTTGGGTTTGGTTTGCTCTTCCTTTTCTAGATGTTGAAGGTGCAGCATTAAGGTGCTTATTTTTTCCCATTCTGTTTTCCTAATGTGTGAGTTCACAACTGTAAATTTCCCGCTAAAGAACTGCTTTCACTGCATCCCATAAATTCCGAAAAGTTGTGCTTGAATTTTCATTGAATTGTAGATATTGTTCAATTTCCTCTTTAATTTCATCTTTGAACAATTGCTTGCTGAATAGGGTGTAGTTTAATTTTTATGTAATTATGGGGCTTTTCCAGTATCTTTTGTCCCTTATTTCCAGTTGCATTGCACTGTAGTCAAATAATATACATGGGATAATTTCTGTTTTCTTGGATATACTTAAGCATGACCTATGGACTAGTATTTGGTCTATTTTAGAAAATGCCCCATGTGCAGCTGAAAAATTAATGTATATTCTGATGTTGTTTGGTGGAACACTCTGTACATATTCAATAAGTCCATTTGTTCTAAGCTCTGTTTCAGTTCTGCTACTTGTTTGGTAAAATTTGTTTACTTGACCTATCTTTTTTGTTAAGGGGGTGTTAAGGTCTCCTCTCAAGACTGGAGTATTGGATGTTAGGTTTTTCATGTCCACAAGATTTGTCTTATATAGTTGGGTGCTCCCGTGTTTGCTGCATACATGTTCATGAGTGTTACCTCTTCCTCTTGCATTTGTCCCCTAACAAGTACATCGTGGTCTTCGTTATTTTGTTTGATCATTCTCGGTTTAAAGTTGAGACTGTCAGAGAACAAGATTGCTACCCTTGCTTTTTTCTGAGGTGCTGGACCATGTAGTATTGTTTTCCATCCTTTGACTTTCAGCCTATGAATTTCTTTGAGAGTTAAGTGTGCTTCTTTTGTTCTGTATATTGTTGAATTTTGTTTCCTAATCCACTGTGCCAGTTTGTATCTTTTAATTGTTGAATTGAGTCCATTTATGTTGATGGTTATAATTGAGATAAATTGACTTGTGATTAACATGGTATTTACCTACTGTTTACTCCTTTTTCTCCTGTGTTCAATTGTTTGCCCTATTTGGTGCTTTCCTTCTGTTCTCATTCATGGAATTTTGATTGTTTTGTTTCCTCTCTGGAACATCTTTTAATAGTCTCTGTAGGGTTGCCTTTGTTGTCATGAAATTCTTTATGTATTCCTTGTCATGGAAGTATTTCACTTCTCCAAGAAACTTGAAAGAAAGTTTTGCAAGGTATGATAGTCTGGGCTGGAATTTGTTTTCATTGAGGACTTGAAGTATTCTGCTCCATCATCATCATCATCATCATCATCATCATCATCATCTTCTTCTTCTTCTTCTTCTTCTTCTTCTTCTTCTTCTTCTTCTTCGTCTTCGTCTTCGTCTTCGTCTTCGTCTTCGTCTTCGTCTTCGTCTTCTTCTTCTCCTTTCTTTTGCAGAATTAGGAATTGATTTCATTCCCTTGTGCTTGCCAGTGAATCACCTATTGTACTGAGGCTTCTCCCCTGCCCTTCCATGCTCTTCTTGACTTCATGGTTTGTGAAAAGAAGTCTGCCATTATTCTTATGGGGTTTCCTTAAAATGTGATCTATGTCTTTTCTCTAGGGATTTCAGTATATGGTTCTTGTGTTGGATTTTTGGCATCTTGACTATCATATGTCCCAGTGTGCTTTTAATTGGGTTGATGTTCTTTGGAGTCCTGTATACTTCAATAACCTGAATCTTAGATTGTTTCCCCATATTTGGGAAGTTTTCTGCTATTACTTCTGCCCATATTCTTTTTATATCATTTGTATTTACTCCTTCATTCTCATTGATGCCTATTATTCACATGTTGTTCATCTTTGCATCATTGTACAGGTGATGAAGTATTTTTTCCTGCATCCTAGTTCTTTTTAAGAGATCTCACTAACTGCAATGGTGTCTTCAAGATCTGAAACTCTTTCTTCACTTTCACCCAAAGGATTTTGCAAGCTTGTGATTGAGATTTTAAGTTCCTTCTCTATCTCTTTGGCTCTGCTTCATGTGACCTATTTCTTTCCTATATTGTAGGAGATTCTTCTAATTTCCTCTATTTTTTATCAGTGTCTCAAGAAACAGTTATTAATTCTTTCATTACAGTTATCCTTTCTTTTTACTGCAGAGATTACTTTTGATGTGATTTACTCTAGATGTTTCTACATTTGATTCTTTACTTCAGAAGCTATTAATTCAGAGATTTTTTTTATTTCAAAGGTCATTTTTGATTTGAGTTCCTCTCTACCTTTCTGTAGTTGTTTCTTTACTCCAGACACTATTAATTTGAATATTTCAGCTATGTGACTCTCACTTTCTTCTGTACTAGTGTCTTTCTGCATTTGCTCTGTGTGGGCTCAGGGCCTGAGATTGCATTTTGCTCCTCTTTGTCATTTCTTATAGCACTATACTCTTTTTTTTTTCTATCAAGTCTTGTTTATTGAGGAAGTGAGCAGAGTTTAAATAGCCATGTAGTGGAAGTAGTTGGGCAGGACTAGTTGCAGATTGGTAGCAAAGGTCTGGGAGCACAGGAAGATGCTGAGGCAAGCAGGGATTGGTGCTGCAGCATTTCTTGCCCAAATTAAGGTAAAGTGTAAGAGGAGCGTTCTATCGCCCCCACCACATGTCCCCTTTTCTTATTAATTACATCAAGCAGGAAATTGACAGTGCCCTGAGGGGACAATGCCTGGCTTGGGTCAAGGATTCCTTCACATGAGATAGACCAGACCTTACTCCTCTTGGGATTGCAGGGCAGCAATAGGCACTGTGCCTGTCTTAGGTGGTTGGCCGTGCTGCCTGTGGGTCCTAGTTGCCCATCATTGACTACTTGTCCGTCTCACCAGGGTGGGGCCTATATTAGATTAGGCTACATCATTGTGAGGTCGATTTAGGGGAAGCCTCTCATGATACTCTTGTTGATCTGCCATTTCCAGCTGATGATAATGTATCTGAATGGGCTTTGCAGCAAAGGCATCTATGCGTGAACTAATGAAGGATGCAAGCTTTTGAAAAATGCAAGGTCCTACTATGAGCAAGAGTAAGAGTGAAAAGAGGGGTCCCAATAGGGGTACAAGGTAGGGGAACACCCCTCCCCATAGCAAGGAGAAGAGGTTGTCCGCAAGCTGTTGTCTCCACTTGAGTAGTTGATCCTGAAGCTCACGGAGTTTGTCTCAAACTATGCCTGAATTTTTGGCATAAAAACAGCATTTTTCACTGTGTGCAGAAGTTTTTCTTTAGAACTGGGAGTTCCTCAGTTCCCCAAGCCTCCTTCTAGGGAGCTGGGCCAAATAGCAGGATGAGGCCCAGGCGCAATGACCAGGCCACCGACACTGGCTGCAAGAGAACACAAGGACACTACCCTCAGGGCGTAGCATCATCCCTGGGCTCAAAGTCATCAGCGTCTTTCAGCCAATCTATTTGTTTGACTAGGTGCTCAGGAAGCCATCTGCCTGATTTTGCGTGCGGAGAATAGATGCACACTGAGCCCCATCCCCATATGAGAACTGGGTCAGGACCATTCCAAGTGCCCGTCAGGGGGTCTCGCCACATAACCGAGGCAAATTGAGTCTGTTTGAGTGTGCCAAAAGCGAGATGCTGCGCAATGACCATTGGCATCCAAGATCAAAAACTTAAAGAGTGAAGAGTACATGGGATACTATATTTCTGGGAGACCCTTGAGTAGGGTACCAGTCTCCCCCTTTCATTTTATTAATGATGAGCTTTAATGAGAAGTGTGCTCATTCAAGAATACCTTGTCCTTGGGGGTTATATGGTATACCTGTAGTGTGAAGGATGTTCAGTGCCTTGCAAAACTGAGTAAAAGCGACACTGGCATAACCTGGCCCATTATCAGTTTTCAATTGTTGGGGGCACCCCAAAACCAAGAAGGCAGTCAGCATATGAGCAATGACATGTTTGGTAGCTTTACCCATTTGGAGGGAAGCATAAATAAATCCACTATAAGTATCACCAATTGCATGAACATATTTTAATTTACCAAATTCTGTCATGTGAGTAACATCCATCTGCCACAATGCATTGGGTATCAAGCCCCTAGGGTTTACACCTAGATGGGGCAGTGGGAGATTCACGGCACAAGATGGGCAATTTCTTACAATCTGTCTGGCCTGATCACGAGTTATTTTGTGCATAAGCCAAAGGGTTTGGGCATTTAGGTGATGCAATTTATGGCTATGTTGAGCAGCAAGCATGCCGTTGCTAAAGCGATCAGCTTGGGCATCATTTAGGATGATGGTGAAGGCCTGAATTCGAGTGGCCAAATCAGCTTTTTGGTTCCCTTCTGCTAAGGGTCCGGGCAGGTTAGCATCAGCTCTCAAATGTCCCATGAAGAACCGGTGTTTCCGAAGACGGATTAGCGCTTGCAGTTGTCTAAACAGATCAGCAGCTGGAGAAGTCTTACAGATAGCACCAACCATATCTAGGAGAGGTACGAACTGTGCGAGATAAGCACTGCCTGTATATATATTGAGAGGCTGAGTTGGAAAGGCATTAAAAACAGCCATGACAGTCTATAGTTCTGTCAATTGCACTGAGGAAGAATCTGTTTGAAAGGTGACAACACTATCCTGAAATGCATAAGCTGTGGTAGGGCCATATGGAGCAACTGCAGTCTTTAATTCTTTCAGTGCAGTTACAGTAAAAGGGGCATGGGCTCCAATAGCCTGAGGCTCGGTGGCATTTGAGGCAGGGGCCCATTAAGCCCAGGAGCCATCTTAGGGGCACCACGTGTCTGACCGGTCTGCAAGAATTGTAACTGTAGCGTGAGCCTCTGGCACTCTTGTTCCAACTGTATCTGTTTCTGTAACTCTAGCACTCAGTTCTCTAGGTCTAAAAGCACATTGGAGGGTTTAGGAGCAAGTTTGGGTATCTCATTATTATCTGGGGGCAGCTTTACAGTGACCAGGGCCGTAATGGGATCAGAATGATGCCTGGAGGCTTTTTTGGCTAATTTTTTCCAATCAACCTCTTGTAAGGTAGCGAGGTCGGGGCATAAGGGCTTATGATGGGCTTGGAGGGGGGGGGAGGGGCAGATGGCAAGGGCTCAAAAGGAGGAAGGGGCGGCTGATCCCATTTTGGTGTTTCTCCAACATTTCGCTTGCTTCCTCATCAGAGGGAGAGGAGACATCTGAGTCAGCCTGAGAGGGGGCCGGAGTGGGTCTGCTCGAGTTGCACAGGGCGGCCTCCCCCTGGGTAATCATCTCCCTGACCAAAAGGGTCCCCATGTCGCTGCATAAGTATCTCATCAGTCAGATTCCAGTATGAGAAGGCTGTGACTGGGACCTTTTCAGGGCCAAAAACTCTATAAAAATCCTGTAATGCATCGGCCACTCGTTTCTATCTTTCAGAATTGATCGTGCCCTCCAACGGGAACCACGGTCAAACCTCATGAATAAACTTAAAATACTGTAATAAATCCTTTTCCTTTACCTTGATCCCTCATGTCTTGAGTGCCTCGCTGAGGCTTTCCACAAAGAGCTCATGCTCGCTTAATGCCTGACCCATGCCGGGAAGGAGCAGGGGGCTGCTACTCACTCACCGTGACTCAGGGCGCGGCAGGCACTCTCGCAGCGTTGGCCTCGGAATCTGCTTCGCACAGGGCTCTCCAACGGCTCCCTCGTTGAGTCCCGCATGCCAGGGCCCACGTTGGTCGCCACTTGACTCATCCCGAGAGTCAGGACGTGGGGTGATAACCTGGAGAAGGAACGGGGATGAACAGGACAGGGCAAGAGACAGGAGAGACAGGCTTTCAGATCAAGTCTCCTAGTACTGTACTCTTACCTTTGGTGTAGAACTTTGGTGTAGTTATAACCTTAGCACTTACTAAAATTCTTACCCAGCAGAGATTATATGATTAAAGCAGTTATAGTTTTGTATGTACAGAACTACAATAAGGAACACTAATAATGGGTATTGATATTTAGCAGTTGACAAATGTTTTTTACTAGTAGGTTATTATTTTAGACAGTAAGAGCCATCATAGTGTCTATATAGATAAGCAGATATTTATTTATTTATTTATTTTATTTTTTTTTTGAAGGTTTCAATTGTACTTTATTTCTTCAGTAGGCTATATTTTAATGGATACACAGCACTGTTACTTGGCATCAATTATGATTTCATTTAGAAATAATTTAGCTGTATCATATCAGCTGGCATGATTACTGATCTCTCCATTCCTTGGGGGTGACTCTGCCAACAGGGGAAAGGTTCCATTCTATTCCAATTTGTGTTGCTGTATAGGTCCATGCAGCAATACAGAATGTGACTCCACCAACTAATATAGCATTACCATATTTGTCATGAAAATCAGGTGTACGTTTCTGGTGGCTCTGCCTTGTTACCATTTGTTGAATGCTTCGCACTGGAAAACGACCTAATGCGTTTTTGGCCAAGGGAAACATCGTGGAGTTGAAGTTGAAACCGTAGTTACTGCAGCTGCCGGCTGGGTGCAAATTACTTCCCGATAAGCAGATATTTAATTGGGACATTGTATTTAAGTTAATTCCACCAAGTTCTGTATGATTGCCTCCCCTTGATGTACCTGGTGTTTTCCAGGTAGATTACTTCACCCTGATTACCTTTTGCCCCTTCTTTCAGTCAAGAGAGAAAGAAGGAGGAGGCTATTATAGATCTGGGTCTACCAAAGTATCTCAGCTTACTGGGTGCAGATCTATGAAGTTTAAATTCATCCAGTTGTGCCTGGCTTCAGTCTGTCTGCTGTGCTCAACTTGTTCCTGCTGCAGCCCTTGGAAGTGTAGCTGTTGTGCCCCTATGGCAAGATGTTTTGCTCCTGGATTATTTGGGTGGTTCTGGCCCCTAGCCTCTCTGCAATGAGTTCAGCTGCAGAGTTTCACACCAGGCCTGTATGCCAGGCCTTGGCTGGGTCTGGAAGGGTCCATAGAGCAAGGCAGAAGGACTCACCCACAAATGGTCCTGGGCTGGGTCCAGAGGGATCCATCAGGCAAAGAGGAGCACAGAAGCTCTCCCACACACTTGCTTGCCTAGGTTTGTCTTAAGTTTGGAGGAGTCCTGAGAGCATAGTGGAAGTTCTCACACACTGGGCCTGGGCTGGTTTCAGAGGGGGTGGGAGTAGTCCTGAGTGCATGGCTGAAGATCCCTCCCCCAGGATGGACTTGGGCTGGGTCCAGAGAGGTCCAGTGGGTACAGTGGAATGCAGAAGCTCTCCCACACACTCACTGGCCTGGGCTTGGGCTGTGTCTAGAGCATTGCCACTTGTTTTAAACACTCCAGTGGAATCCATTAATGTTAGAAGATTCCAAATCTTGCAACTGAATGTGAAACAATTTCTTTGAATCTTTTTCTCTTTCATTGAGGTCCTTGTTACCTAGACATCCACATTCTGCCACACTTGTAACTCTCAGTTCCCCACACTTGTAAAGCTTATTCCCATCAAGTGTCCCACATGCAGATAGTGCTTTTCTTTTCATGAGGTCTTCCTAACTGGTTTCTTAGCACAAAGATCTCAATTTCAATGTCTCCGCTTCCAAGAACCCTTCATGATGACTCAATTAGAAGTGGCTCCCACTGCACAGAGCTTCTTCTTTCACTTCACCTAACTTTATTTACTATTTTGTGTTTATGCCCTTGCTCTTTTAAACTTTATTTCTATCTTACCCTTTTATTTTTCAAAAATAATATGTAAACTTTGTGTGAGTCGATACTTGGTATGTTTCCTACTTCAGTCTCTACTGCTAGCATTCTGCTCATATTGTTTTCAGTTAAAAATGCACAATAATAAATTAACAATGGCAAACCCTGATTATAAAACAGATTTTATTTATTTATTTTTGTTT
>NW_004524606.1:13893053-13900437 GCF_000260255.1 Octodon degus
GAACCAGGAATTGAACTCAGACCCTTCTACTTGCCAAGGAAGCACTTATTCTACTGAGCCATCTCCTTGTCCCCATGAAGCAGATTTTAAAGTACTAATCATTCAGCCATTTAGAACATGTCAGACTATGTATCAAATCTGTCTCACTCTGAGTGATTGCAAGTCTTATATTGAAATAAATAAATGTTTCAACATATGGCCCATGGAACATTGGGATAAGATTACCTAGATATCTTGGTAAAGGTGTAACTTTTTTGTGAGGCATCTCCATACTGATTTGTAGAGTAGTTATATCAGTCTGCACTCCCACCAACACTAGAAAATGGTTCCTTTTCCCCCACAGCCTTTCCAGTATTTGCTATTGGTTGGCTTCTTGATAATAGTCAATCTTTATGGCATAAGATAGAATTCCATTGTTTTAAGTTATATCACTTGAATAACCAATGATATTGAACAATTTTTCATATATTTATTTCCCATTTGTATTTCTTCATTTGTGGAGTATATATTTATCTCAGGTGCCCATTTTTTAGAGTGGGTCTTTGAATTTGGGAGGGGGGGCTGATATTTTTAATTCTCTATGTTCCAGATAAAAAGTCTTTTGTCTAAGGGACAGTCATCTGTGTTTTTTTTTTCCAATTCATGGGTTTTTTTTATATTCTGTTGGTGATTTCTTTTGATGTGCAGAAACTTTTCAAAAAGATCAAATCCTAAGTGTTGATTATTGGAAGTATTTCCTGTGCAGTTTGGTTTTTGTTCATACACTCCCTACCTACCATTTTATATTCTTTAATAAAAAATGTATAACTTCTCAAATTTAATAAAAGTTCTGCTCCCAGAAATTGTTGTTTAGAATATTGTACTGGAATTTGTAAAATTGCATCTTGACATACTCTTCAGTGATTCTCATGTCCACTAAAAGCAGAACTCTCAGTCTTGACTCAGTCCTAGTAACCATAGGTCATAAGCAAAGTGCTCAGGTTGGATGAACTGTAATGTGCTGGAGTCGTTGATTGTAAGACAGAATAAGAATGATTTGAGTCATTTTTTCAGTTTTACTTGAAGTTTGAACGTCATAGAGAACTTGGTGATCCTGCTTCTGATTCTCACTAAGTATAAAAATGCTGAGCTTTTTAGACATTCATCACTTTTTTTTCATTTCTTAAATAGTAGTAGTACTCTAACTGACAGTTTGTCTTAAAAGATTAATGAGGTAATGTATACAAATCACTTAACACAGTGAAATGGTAATTTCAAAATAACAAGGCTTTATTAGTGAAATTTCAATCAGGAAGAACACAAAGACTGCAGATAGTGAGCTCAGGCCAACAAGTCCTATGAAAGAAGACAGAAACCATCCCAAGTCTTGCCAAGTGTACTTGACAGCTTTTATACTTGAGACATCACATTGTTCTATCTACCTGAGATTTTTTTAGACTTTTTTTTTTTTTTTTTTTTTTTTTTTTTTTTTTTTTTTTTTTTGTATTTTAGGGAAGAGTGTACAGGGTGTTCTGGGTCTCACAACTAGATCAGACTCATAGTGATCCACCTGTTTACAGCCTCAGAAGTGCTGGAATTACAGGCACATACTATCACACCCAGTCTCAATTGCGGGCCGGCACTGCAGGCCTTGGGATCAAACCCCCAGACCCTGTGCCTGCTTGCAGGAGTTTTAATGTGTTGAACAAATTGGCTTTCCCTCATCTTTCTTAATTTCATGCTTCATTCTTTTTTTAATAATTGTATTGAGAAACAAATAGCAATGAGACAGTTTCAGAACCGATTAATAGGACAGTTTCAATAATTAATACATTGCATATTGTTGTCTTCTTAGTGGTTAGTCATAGTACAATATGCAGACATGATATCCCATCCATAAACACTATTAGTACAAATCTTTCATCTCATTTAATTAGAGAAAGTAGCTGTATATCTATACTAACTATTTTGAACATACAGATATAAAATGATCCTTCATTTTTATCACCATTTTTTGTTTAGCTTTGTCAGAGAAGGGTATTCCATTGCTATTTAAATATTATAGGTGTGTGAATTCAGCAAAATATTCCAACATAATCCAAGAGTGCATAATAGTAGTAGGTTTTCTGTAGGACTGGCAATGTCAAAAGTTGTTAACTTGAGCCTTTTACAACTCAGCATATTAATATGGCTTTACTTTTTATACTTCGTTTTTTGTACTTTTCTGCTGGATGGTTAAGACCAAGATAAAGCAAGACGTATATAACAAGATATATGACTTTTGTATTTGCCAAGGCCATTCAAATCCCCTTAGAATTCATCCTTAAACCCTGCACTGCAGTTTGTATATCCATTGTCAGTGTCAGCCATGTGGATGAGTCATGGCCATCGCTTGATCCATTTGCTCTCGATGAAAGCCTGAGAGAATGTTTTCTCTCTATGTGACTCACCATTCTTCATTCTTAAGAATGTTAACATTGGATTCAAAGTCCATATCTTTTGTATTTCATGATACTTATATCATCTTGCAGAATCTGTTTCTTTCAGTTACTCTCATTACTATCATTTGTGTTTTTTCTCAAAGATCAATGTCCTGAAAGTTTGTTCCCTAGTATGTCTGTATTTAGGTGGTGAAATCTATAAGAGATTAGCCTTCATCAAACATGAATAGGTCAAGGGGTTGTGCCTTCATGAATTAGTAACACTGGCATACTGTAGTAGGTTTGATCTCACAAGAGGAACTTCTCAAGGATGATGTGTTACAAGTTGGGGCCACCACAAGCTTAGGGTTTTTTGCATGTGGCCAATTCCTTATCCTTGCCTACTGTATTGTGATGCAGCTGAGAATGTCCCATAAGATGCCAGTGCTTTGCTATTCATGTATTTCTGACACCAATCACAAAGCGCATAATCTCTGTTCTCTATGTGCACATTGATGCACTTTGGACAAGAATATTGTTACTTGATGTGTGTTTCTCCAATGATGTTACAGTCCTTGCCATACAGTAAGGATTTAACTAATTAGTAATCAACAAAGAATGAGTCATTCTCTGTGATACATTTAGTCTACTCTATTTTCTGACATGACTGGAACACTGAACTGGAAAATGCTGTTCTCAGGGAGATAGTCATGGGAGAAGAGTTCCTCCACCACTTTATGGGATTTCATCCTCTGAAGATTCATTTTCTCCCTAATTAAGAGTAATGGTCTTGATCCATGATGAGTATCGTGCTTCAGTCAGTCAATTCTTTCTAGAAATGAGCACGTTTTAATTCAGAAATCTGCCTGACATTTTCCACATGCCATTAGTCAACTAAATAGAAATTGCTGCATTCATGGATCAATTTTCCTAGAAACATAAGAAATGACCTTTCATTCTTCCAATTTTCTCATCCTTTTCTTCCTTCAATTTTGTAGTAGCTTACACACTGAGATTAAGTAAGTTGCTGTTTTCTAGTCTGTTTCAGTGGCTGGCACTTGTGCATAAGAAATAGATGAAGAAATAATCAGAATGGCACATAAAACATTGAATAGCCTTTGTTTAAATTTCCACATAAGCCTCAGGTTTTATCACATTATACCACCCATTGATATAATGCTTTCTAGATTTGCTTATCAGGAGCACAATATGAAAATTCTTTGAGCAGGAAAAACAGCTGCTTTGCCAAATCCACACATGTGGCTGCACAACTGGCTCTGTTGGTAGCTTCAGGCTAGCAATATTTTTTCCTGACAATTTACACACTGCTCTAGGCCAAGGTATCTGAAAGGAAGCCTTTGCATAAACACAGATAGAAAAGAACTTGGCTCCCATTGCTGGTCAGAACTCTGCTGGTCAGAACTCTGCTTTGTAAAGGAAATTCACAATGATCAATGGAAATGTGATAATGTTGTGCCTTTTCAGCACACATTTGTTATGTAAGGACCATTGTTTAACAGGGCATTATATAAAATACAATACAAATAATCCATACTGTTTGCCTTCATACCATTAGTCACATTGTAGCATCATGCCTTCCATAGCTGCTTTGTAATGCAGAACCCCGCACAAACATTAGGACTGAGATAACTGAGAGGAGCATGGTTGCATACAAATCACACCACCCTGGCATGGAGTCCCACTCTGCTCTTCTCAGACAAAGCAGTTTAATTCATTGGGATTTGTTAGGAAAAAATATTATATCATTTTCTTGGATCTCTAAATTTCCAACTGCTTGACAGGCAGATTTCATCAAATTAATTAAAATTTCTTTGCGAATAAACACTTTGAGGACTCAGTTAATTTCTAGAGAGTACACATACAGAATCTTAATTTTAACTGAATTTATTGAGCAACAGAATTAAGTAAGAAAAGTTGAAACCAAATAGTAGAATGGTATGTGTTGTCTTAAGCTTCACATTCTATTTTCCAAACAATCGATTTGCAGTATTATCCTTCAGTCCCAGGATACAATGTGTAAGTACTGTATTATGTGAGATAGAAAACAAGCTAGAGAAACATTTGAACTAGAGATAAATTCTCTAGAGGGGTGAAAATCTATGGCATAAAATTTGACAGTTGTAAAAATGCCAGGAATTTCATACAAATCCCAATATTGCTTTTTAAGAAGTAGAATAATTACAACCATCATGAGACTGGGAGAATAGTTTTATGGGAGACTAACATAAAAGACATTATTTTCTTAAAAAATTGGAAAACAGGCAGACATGTAGTTTAGAGTTAGAGCATGTACTTAGCCTGCACAAAGCCCTTGGTTCAATTTCCAGATGAAAATAAAATAAAACTTAGAACAACCACAAACTTACACAATAATTTCAAGTTCAACCTTCTCTTTTTCTTATTAATTTTATTTAGAAACAAATAGCAATGAGACAGTTTCAAAACAGGTTAGTAGGACAGTTACAATAATTAATATATTGCATATTGCTGTCTTCATAGTAGTTATTCATAGTACAAGATGCAGACATGATATCCTGTCCAAACACTATTAGTACAAGTCTTTCTTCTCATTGAATTAAGAGAAAGAGGCTGTATATCTATCCTAACTATTTTATATATACAAATACAAAATGGTCCTTCATTTATATCCCATTTTGTTTAGTTTTATCAGAAATGGGTAATAATATCACCAACTTTCTCTTTCAATCATTTGAGGGTCAGTCACTGACACTCTGTTGTATTACCACAGAATGCTCTTTGACATTTCCTTACATCACAATAGTGCAAGCATCAACATCAGGAACTTAGATTTGATAACCCGCTGCCATCTAATCCTGAGATCTCACTAGTGTTTTACTAATTCTCTCAGTAATGCCCTGTTGTGAACTAATGCCCCTTCATTCCATTGTAAGTGTGAGCCCAGGATCTAGTAGTACATGCAGTCATTCGCACCCAGGTTGGTCCCCTGAAGCCTTGCCAGGACAAAATCCAATTTAAAATGAAAAACCACATTTAGCTATGATGTCTCATTCATGTGCGGAGTTCAGGGCAGTACTTTTGTCCTTCCTTCAGTTCATGACTTTGACAGCTTTGAAGAATCACAGGTGAGTTATTTTCAAAACTTTTGCTCAATTTGTTTCTTCAGTGGCACCTCATAAGATTAGGTTCTGTTTCTGCATTAAACTGATGCTGTTTGTTCTTTTAATTTCATCTTTTTTATTTTTTTTAATTTCATCTTGATATAACCTATAATTTCTGTTTACCTTGTTCTGTGTGATCACTTTAACCACTGGATGTACATGTTATTTGCCAGTTCTCTCTCCTGAAAAGTTATTCTTGTCCCATTATGATTGCTTATTATCTTATTGGAAATTATACAAATTGCCCATTCTTCATACAACTTTCAATTCGTTTGCTTAGTGGTATTTCTACAGACTCATGGGCTTCCTATTTTATTCAGATTGAGATGTGTCAACTTTATTTACTTTGGTGCTGTGCAAATTCTGACTTGGTTAGTGACAATTCCTTCTAACTGCTGTACTTTTTTGATGTTTTCCTACCATTTTTTACTGTTTCTGCTAAAAAATGCTCCAGGATCATTTTATTTTCCCTGGTTTCACATGCAGTACATTTCTACATATAGTCCAAGAATGTCACTTAGAAGTCAAGATCTGAGTTTGAGTTGTGCTGCTTGTTATTTGTGTGTCACCATTTCCAGGCCCTCCCATAAAAGGTCTAATGAATATGCTCATTATCTGTAAAGTACCTAATGTTAAAATATCAACTTATTTCCGTATCCACTATATAAAATTGAGAATCCTGAATTCATAGCAATACATATCATTTCTTCCCAATAATACTATAGTTCAATCTTTTTTTGTTTCCTTTTCCATATTGGTATCTTCATTTTTAGACAGAGAAAAAAAACTGGGTCCTATTATTTTTCATTGATTTGTTGATTTTATAAATCTCCTGCATCTAATTAATATACTACCATTGCTGACCTCTCTTGTGAAGCAAAACACTTTCATCCCATTGTAACTGCAACACAGGGCCTAGCGACGTATATGGCATGCTCCCCCAAGTTTGGCCCCTGGAGCCTTGCTGGGCCACCCTTCTGAGTGGATGCTCTCCTTCCTGCTCTGAGATTCCAACTGCCCCATGGAGCAGTCTTGTAGCTATTCATCCTGCTGCTTTCTGGCACCTTCTCGCTGGACACTGTTCTTTATCTGTACTTTCACCAGAGATGCTTACTTTCCTCAATTCTGCTTAGGAATTTAAGAAATTTTACAAGAGAAGAGAAGAGAATAGGAAGAAAAAAATAGAAAAACAAGAGGGGAAAGAAAATGTAGCAATTAGGAAGAGCTAAAGCATCCCTTAAAGTCCAATTTATTCTTGTTACATATTTAAATATTAGCAGGTTTTGCATTCCTAAAAAGAAGTAGCTAACTTTATAAAGAGGAAGTGTTTATTATTTCACACAGCTTTTGTGTGTGTGTGTGTGTGTGTGTGTGTGTGTGTGTGTATGTGTGTGTATTTAGTACAGTCTACAGGGTCTACAGAGTCTCACTACATGGAATGGACTTGTAGTGATCCTCCTGTTTCTCAGCCACCCAAGTGCTGGGATTATGGATGTGCACCACCATGCCCAGTCTCAATCACCATCTCAGGGTGCCCTGGGGCAGGGGGGTGGCAGGCCAGAGAATTGAACCCTCAGCCCCTGCCTGCCTAAGCAGTATTTCACACAGTTTTGGAGACTGAAAACCAGATATTGGAGTACATCAGCCATTGTTTGGCTGTTACTCCTCATGAAAATGGTGGAAGCCAGACCCAGTCCTAGCCCAGGTCCGGTGAGTGTGTGGAGAGCTTCCTGCTACCCTGCGCCGGAGGGACCAGTCCCAGCCCAGGCGCAGCGTGGGCCGGAACCTCTCCCATCCCCTCGGGCCACCCCACACCACTCTGCC
>NW_004524606.1:13903753-13918063 GCF_000260255.1 Octodon degus
GCTGCTCTGCACTGGACCCAGCTGAGTATGGACTGAAACCTCCAGTAACTGTGAGCTAAATAAATCTTTCCTTCCTTCATTTTGAGTGTTGGGTATTTGTCCCAGCAACCAGAGAAGAGTAACTAAGACACTGTGGTTAGACTCGGGCTTTTATAACAATGCTCTCAAGAGCACCATGGAAGAGTCCCACAGGAACTGCATTACAAGACACCTCTCTAACAAAACGAGCACCTCAGCCAATCTCCTAAGGTCCCCCAACCTCACTATTGAACTACTTGAGTGTAAGACATCCAGTGGTGTATACATTTGAGGGATATTTAACATCTAAACCAGAGCAACTGACAATCTGCTGCACAGAGCCACACATATTTCAAACCTGTTACATACAAAATGTCATGACCTTTAATGCTCCCTGTGTTCTCAGAAAGAGCAAGTGTCTTTTTCAGGACCTTGTCACACTAATGAATAATGAGTGTTTAATTGTCGTGGATTACACAGGTCGCCATTACTTTGCCTGACTAGTTTCATTCAGATGGCTGATGTCAAGGTGGTTTTTAGTACTAAGCCATGAAAATACATTGAAAGACGATAGAACTTATTATGAAAATGCCTTTTACTATCTGTAATTTCGTAGCCATCTATCTCAAGTAGCAGGAAATAAGTCTTCATTTTTATAATACTGGTTAATCACATACAAAATTATAGGGAAACATCACTTAATTTGACACAATACCATTTATTTTGTTCTCTTTAATTAAATGGTTATAAAAGCAAATTGTCATGTCAAACAAAAACATACTGTCACAAAATATTTCATTTAGTATTTACTTATTAGAGCTTTAAAACTATGAAGAAATCTACTTAAATAAGATTTATTTTCTTTATAATTTTATTTTCTTTATTTTTTAAATATATCCGGTTGCTATACAGTCTCACTATGCAGATGAGACTCATAGTGATCCTCCTTCTTTCAGCCTCCCCAGTGCTAGGATTACAGCCGTGCACCACTATGCCCAGACTCTGGCATGCTCAGCAGGATTTGGGGGGTGGGGCTGACACAGCATGTGGTTCCAGAGATGAAACTGCGGTCCCTGCGCTTGCCTAAGCAGGTGCTTAATCCACTGAGCTCTCTCATTGGCCCCCAAGATTTATTTATTTGCCCCCCGCAAAGGCTCATGCAAGCCTTATACAAGTGTAGGTGGGTATTTTCAGAGCTGGCTGTGTCTAGGGCATTAAATGCTGGGATTAATGGTGTGTGGTACTAAACTAGTCCACTGACTGGGATAGGTTAGTGTTAGGTGTGGAGAATGGAAGCTCCATCCAGGGTCTGGGTGGCACCAAGCACTAGGCTTTAAACTTGCATGGGGAGCTGGGCTTTGCCGAGGCGGCGCCGGCGTGGCGGCTGCGCAGCGAGCAGTTCCGCAGCAAGGTGGGCGGGCGGCCAACGTGGTTGAGCGCAGCCGGGCTGCCGGGGAGGGGGGGGGGGCCTGGCGTGCCCGCGCTGCGGTCGCCCCCTCGCCTTCCTGCTGCAGGTGTACTCTCTGCTGCCCCGCCGCGCCGACGCCTTCCACCGCAGCCTCTTCCTCTTCTGCTGCCGTGATCCGCCGTGCTGCGCAGGCCTCCGAGTTTTTAGGAATCAGCTACCTCGGAAAAATGAGTTTTGTTCATTTGAGCCCCCTTCTGAGAAGCGTCCCCCAGATGCGGGGGGAAGCTGTGTGCCTCCAGCTGGAGTCGGGCACTCACCTCTGCAGGGCTCCAGATGCCACCGGGCGCATTACTGCAGTAAGGAGCATCAGACGCTAGACTGGAGGTTGGTGCATAAGCAGACGTGTACAAGAGATCAGTTGGACCATCCAGTTCCAGATCACAACTTCCTTTTTCCGGAATTTGAAATTGTAATAGAAACAGAAGATGAGATTATGCCTGAAGCTGTGGAAAAGGAAGACGACCCGACGTCGTCGAAAGCATGGGTGAAGCACCTGAAGAAGAACTGAATTCCATGGCCAAGCATGAATTTAAAGAAGATAACATTTTCCAGAAGTTTAAAACTCAAGACAGCCCATGAACCAGAGCAGATTCTCAGATACAGCAGAGGCATGGAGCCTGTCTGGATTTCTGGTAAAAATGTTCCTCAAGACAAGGATATTCCAGATTGTCCCTGTGGTGCCAAGAGAATATTTGAATTCCAGGTCATGCCACAGCTGCTGAACCACCTGAAAGTAGACAGACTGGGCAAGAGCGTGGATTGGGGCGTCCTGGCCATCTTCACCTGTGCGGAGAGCTGCAGTTTGGGCAGCGGCTACACAGAGAAATTTGTGTGGAAGCAGGATGTGACAGATACATCTTAAGGCTAAGCTGCTGATGTCTTAAAGCTTGCAGTTCTAAGAACTTCAGCTTAAGGAAGAAACTTGGGGTAGTTACCTAGTAACTTACAGACATGAACATACAAATGTAGTGCTTGAGGCATTGTTTTATAATGTCTAAATTTCTAAAACAAAAATGTCTAGTGACAGAGCATTTAGTAAATTTGTTACATCCAAGGAAGAAAGATGTTACATCTTATGTGACAACAAATAAGAGATCTAAACACCATCATAGGTGGTGTTTGTGATACCGTAGTTTTGAAAAAGTATATGTGTATATGTACTTAGGAATAAAACTAGAAAGATACGCTGAAGTGGCTACCCAGCTACCCGCAAATGGTGACAGTGAAGAAGTATTTTGGTAAATACCCAATAAACCCAACTTAATTAGGCTGGTGAACTGAAATCACAGTACCAGAGTTGACAGGACCAAGGGATGTGGTGAGTTTGTCATAAAAATGCTTGGAGTTGAAGAGCTCACTGTAGAGTTCACCTTGGTGAGTCTCGGTCATCCTTGAGATGATGGCAAAAGATCAGCACAGGACATGTTTGCTTGGAACAGGTGGTTTCAAGAAGGAGACGGGCCCATTCACTGGTGATGGAAGAGACCCTAGGATGGGAAGGGGCTGCGGTGAGCATTTTATGTGGAGCAGCTCTACTTCTGGTGCATTTCTAGATAAATGGCTAAGTGGTTGTTGCCAAGTTCAGGTTCTTTCCAGTCCCTAGTGGCTCAGCAGTTGATAGCTTCCAGGATGCTATGTCAGTGCCCAACACTGAGGCAAGCCTTGACACACTGCCTTGGTCAGTGTTTGAGAAAGGACAGTTAATTCTAATGACCTCCCATGAGTTCTTATTCCACATTGGCTCACATCCTGTCCCAAAGTCCTGTTCACCCTGCCACGCTGCCACCACCAGTCTGCACGGGAATGCCACTTACTACTGTCACTGACTCTACTTGCTATATTTTAAAGACAGGCCTGTTCGTCCAAATCATGTTTCTGGAACATGTGTAGCACCATCTGGGAACCTGCTGTGTGGTTGCTACTACTAGCCACTGGGCTGGTTGGCCAGTGTTTATAGGACATGGCTGCTAGTGGACAGTGCACTAGGCAGGGGTGGTCACAGCACCAGGTGGGACATGCAGTGGCAGTTGTGGAATCTTATCCCAGATTGTGGGCACTTCCTTAGCCTGGGTAGAGTAAGGGCTTTTGCTGTCACCTGGGTGACATGGATGTCACTGCAGGCATCGATGCAAGTGTCGGAGCCATGCTGTCACTTGGGTATATCCCAGTCACCCTTAAGATGATAAAAGTCACAGGACTGTTCTGCTTAAAACAGGTGCTTTCCAGAGGGGCTGGTGGTCCAGAGCACCAGACAGAAAATGTCATACCACCTACTTGGCAACTGTCTTGAAAAGTAACAATATAAACATTTAAATAAAAAAAATAAAATAAACTTGCATGGAATATAAAGGGAGAGAAAGAAGGCTGACTGCTGCTGGTGCTACCTACTTCTAGCTTCATTCTGCCTGCCATGGCATGATCCATTCGTCCTCTGCGAGGCCCCTGTGCCATGCCACCCTGCTTTGGGGCCAGAGAACCATGGACTGAAACCTCTACAAACTGTATCCAAGTTAAACCTGTCACCCTCAGTTTGCAGATGTTGGGCACTTTGTCTTAGCAATGAAAAGTAACTAAGACACTCCAGTCGGAATAATGCCATTAGTGGAGGGATAAAACAACACTAAGCAAATCTCTGTATTTCTCTACAACCACTGAAACAACCATTTATGTATTTACCTTTCATTCTATTTAAATATTAGTATAATTTTAATAAGTGGCAAGAGTGTACCCCTCAAAGGGTTCAAGTGCTGAAGTTTAATCTCCACTGTGAGAATTCACTGGTAGAAATTATCCAACTATGAGCCCTAGACGTCAGGCTCCTGGGGGCGATTGTGAGTAGATGAGGTGGAACCCATATGGCTGAGTACTGGAGACTTCGTAAGGAAATGGAGATCACACCTACATGCTGTAGTGGCTGATACATTATGTCAGCTTGAGAATTCTAGAAGCTCAACTAAGTGACTCGTCAGGGGGCCAGGGTCCTCACTTTGTAAACATCCTGAGCTTGTGAAAGAGTAGGGCAAGGAGAGGCTGTGGGAGGACAGTAGTCATACAGTGTAAGGGAGGAGCAGAGGCTTGCCTTCCTCCTTGCTGCTTTTGCTCTCTTCTACCATCTTGAGCTGTGTCCCCTCATCATTCCTTCTTCCTTGGAGCTAGTTGATTACAGGCTGAAACCTCCACAAACTGTGAGCTACATAAACCTTTCCTTCCTTTCCTAAATGGTATTGGAATTTTGTCTCAGCAACAAGAAAAATGTAACTAAGACACACACACACACACACACACACACACACACACACACACACACCTTGTCTCTTGCTAATTTGATACCTGGAGTTGCCTCCTAACTCTGCCAACCAAAAGGCCAATTCAAAGTGTGAGCTCTTGAGGCTGCAGAATTGTGATCTAAATAGAACTCTTTTCTTTATAAAGTCGCTTAGTCTCAGGTTGTTCTCCACAATAACAAAAAAATGACTAATGTGTGTGTTTTCAGTATAGTTCCTTACTGTTTCACTTTGCAGGATTATTATGCTAAAATTAAAAACTTGGAAACTTGTTCCCTTTCATTCTCATTGTACTAAATCTTCTATGCTCGTGTAGAATGAATAGTTTAGCCATATCACATACTTCATTTATACTTGCACTGGTGATCTTACTGGTGTGTGGAAAATGAAGTACTATCTGAGAAGTTGCTTAATAAAGCAAAAAAATTTGGTTATTTCAGAAGTAGTTGAAGAATTGAGGTAAGATTGTGTTTTGTGTAGTCAGTGTGCTTAAACTATGATCACCCCCTCTTGGGGCCCACAAAGTCCTGGGTTTTTTAGACTGCCTAACTCCTGTCTCTTTTCCCCATTTTTGTATTTTCAAATCTGGAGAAGAACATCACCTTATTTCCATTTTTCTTTGTATTTTCCACTAATCACTTGTTGAATTTAACCAGCAGCATTTTGTTCTCTTCAAACTTCTTTTTCTAAAAGTGTAATCAGGTTGACTTTGGTCGAGTGTTAGGATTAACTGTGAGATCCTGTGCTGCTCTGCTGATGAAGGAAGCAGAGACTGCTCTCAATATAGAGAGGGACACTAGAAATGGTGTTTTAGGAAAACCAGCACATGTAAGACAAGCTACTTCTGGGAGAGCAAACTTTACTACCAATAATAATAGCCAGTCCAAGCAGAAAATACTTTTTTACATAAATGAACAGTTTCCCTGTTCAACAAAGCGTACCGTTGTTAGCTGAGACCATATGACCTGATTGCCTGACTTCAAACTGAAAATGCAGTTAACATATAAGAAGCACAAGGACAGTAATGCAAACTATTATTTTTGCCCATGAAGTAAATTATTTAATAAAGAAATGGTGAGGGTCTGGAGCAAGACTCTCTCCACTTAGAATCTAGCCATCCACAACAATAAATCAGATACTAGTAAAGTTATTTATCTACTCATGGTTTCATTTCTCATCTGTAAACCAGGAATTACAATGTACCTACTTCACTGGTATACTAGAAGATTAAGTAAACAAAGTTGTGTAAGAGCATTTCAGCACCAACTGCACCAAAATAGGAGTACAATGAGCATTGGCTACAATAATAAAACACCTGAATTTAAACATTATTATATAATTTCATTAATCAGTGTGCCTAAATGTGGCAGAAAATCACAATGAATATTTTAGCTACTCCACTACAGTGTCTGTAACACATTTTAAACTTTCTTTCTGTTTTCCTAAAGCAACAGTAAATCAAGCAAATAACACTTCTTTATATGCAAAAGGCTCTACAATGAAAACAATCCTGAGGAGGAAAATGACAGGAGAACTCATTTAAAATGGATTAGTATCAGAATTGATACTGAAAGGGCTAATTGCACAAATGTCCCTCCACGTGTGTCATGCTCACAGGTGGCAAATGTGGCACTAATCTAAAGGACCCACATGCAAAGCACTAAGATTCTCTGCCAAATTAAATATCTGTGATGTAGCAATGGTGAACCACCAAGTCCTCATACTTTATTTTGCAAACCATCTTGCTCCCATTTGATGGCCCAAAGGGTATTTCTATTTTATAACCTAAATTATAATAAAAATATCAGAAATTTCAATAAAACATTAGACACTTACATAAGCAAAAATTCTATTTTATTTTAGTATTGGTATAGATAAAGGAATGCAGGTTGAAAGGATTTTTGTCATACATGTATTATTCCCTGTGAGACTCAGAAAAATAAATATAACCTCCTATTGTTGCTGAGACTACTAAACTATTTTTCTATTGCTTGATAGTTATTAATTATTCAGGATGGGCTAGTAACCATTCAATTAACACAATCATTTTATGATGTAGGTTGAGTTTTTAGTCCCCTTTAAATACAAGGAAATTACAGAGCCAGAAGTCAAAGGTACTTGGCCCAGAGAAGTTGTGGAATAAAATTTAGATCCAGTGTCTCCATAGTACTCTTATGCTGCCCCACTTCTCGGTGTTATAGTTATGACATTCTGAGAAAAGGAAATTTTCTATTGTTCTTACTGAATTTTTGTCTCATTTCTTCTAACTGGACAAGCGCAGAATACTGTCAAGTGTGTTGTGTGTAGGTGTACAAATGGTTGCGTGTAAAATTTATAGCTTGAGACAATGATGTTGTCTATTTGCTGTTCAATGGTATGTGAAATCACCTAGCTCTCTTGGTCTAGTAGCTGAGACACAGGTGCTCACATGACAAAAATAAATGGAAGCACAGATTTATGGGCGCAAATCTGGGCAGCCCTGGGAAGAGGGGACAGAAGGTGGGAACACTATAAATTGAACACCTTCACCCTTAGCAGAGGTTTCTGTTCTCTGGAGTCACAGGTTAGTGGAAGAAGATTGTTCCTTTAGCTTTGACAAGATTGTCTCTTTGTCCACATATGAGTCCACAGTAATATAATGTGTACAAAAATTTTTTTTTCTTTCAAAAATACACAGAATGGAGGATAAAATGGCAGCTTTTTTGGCTAGGATCTGCTCAGAGCTTAGAAGTATGTTCTACTGTGTGTGTCCTTGTAGCAATGACCCTGATGCCAGCGAATTGACAGAAAAACCTTTAAGTGACAAGGAAACTGAAGAAGGTGAAGGCATACTGAAAGGCACCTATTTCAACCAAAGGGTTAATGCTGAAACTCTCACCATTAATGTAAATATTTTTATGCATAAATCCCCACATGCAAAGAAAGGGGGAAGGCAGGAAACAGCCTTTTTAGTCAGAGTAATTTATTAGCATTGCTCAGGCCTGCTCTAGAATGTAAACTAGGATCTTTGTGACATGTCTTCTACTACATTTAAATCAGTTCTTCCAGATCCTCATGCCCTTTCTGTGCCCATGTCATTGCACACTGCTCCTGGGGAGGCACCATGGAGGGCTGTGGTCCGCACGCACACATCTGTAATCCAGATGACAGCAATTTAATGGGGATTGCTTGACAAATATTGGCAGGCTGATTATTTACCAGAAACCATTATTACTGCTTTTGTATCAAAAAGGTATAATTTATTAATTAAATTGAGAAACAAAGGCTTCATTAGTCTGTTATTATTAAAAACTGGGAAACTACCTTTCTTCACATTTTAATTTGATTCAGGGTTCTCATTAAAAGAAAAAAATGTAATCAAGCTTGAACAAGTCAGGATTAGCTAGTCCTACATATACTCTATAAATTATTAAACGATACAATAGAAACTTGAAGACATAATTCAGGATGGCCATTTATATTCATATGTGCAAGAATTATATTGTTGGAAAAAATTTGAATGGCTAACAGTCATAATTTGTTCCTCCTTTAAATCTATTTTCACCTTTTAAATCTGAGTGGCATTTAAAAATATCTAATACTTTCTAAGAGTGATCATCATAATATGTAAAATGTTGATAGGAATTAATTGATTTAATCCTCTGAACAACTCTATTTGAAGGGTAGGGAATGAAACTGAGGCAGAAAATAATTAACTTGCCCAAGGTCACACAAAAATAATTATCAGAAGAAGGGTTAGAACCCTCCTGGTCTTATTCCAAGACTTCATTTTTAATTTCCAGCAAAAAAATGTTGCACTTCAATAAATATTTAATGAGCTCAATTATTTTCTGAATGTGGAATAACAATTGCCAAATTCATTATTTTTACTCCATTTCAATTTGTTAATATAATACTTTGAGTTTTGAAAATGTATGTTTTATTATATTACTGCTTACAATTCTATAATACAAAATAGCTAAGCAAAGGTTGTGATTTTCTTGTTTGTAATTTTTTTTCTTTAACAAAACACAGACTTTTTCTTGAACTCTTTTCAATAATGTCATTGATACTAGGATTTAAGGAAAAGCCTGATGAAGCTCTATCCTGAATACCCTAAACAAGTCATGTCAAATGTAACTTAGAAGCCATCTGATGGCTTTTAAGCCACCATAGATGCTATCTTTGACAGACCCATTTGATGCAATATAAACATCTTATAGATATGCCACTTTCTTTTTTTGAAAGTTTTCATTGTTTTAAAATAACTTTAATGAAGTCCAGTGCTCTTCTTTTGAAGTCAGTGATGGGGAAGCTATAGCACACTGACCCACAACTTGCTATTTTTTATCAGACACTCTAAAGTGTTCAATATCACTATTTTTGGTCTTCTCTGTGAGAGGAAATTCTGGGGTTGCCATCAGGAGTCCATCCTCCTGGTACGAGGGCTCCACCCCTCATGTAAGGTCTTCCTCTTTATTATGGGTGGGATCTATGGTCTCTAACTAAAGGAATCCAGCAAAAGTTTTTTCTAGAGCTGGGTTATACAGAATTAGAACTTCTATCTAACAAAGAAACTGTCTTGCTTGCTGGTTTTTAAGAAGTAAGCTGCCATATTTTAAATAGCTATATGTAGATCCTGAAGCCCAAATCCAACAGCCCCTACAAAGTGAAAATTCTCAGGTGAACAGACTGCAAAAAGCTGAATTTTGCCAACATGCCACAGGATCCAAGAAGTTGCAAGTATATTCTTCCTTGTTGAGCCTTGACATGAGACTCCAGTGTGGGTCAGTGGCTTCATTTCAGCCTGCAAGGTACTCTGAAACAAAAGACCCACTCAAACTATCTATGGGTTCCAGAATCACAGGAATGGGGAACTAATAAATGTGTGCTGTTTATAGCCACCTCACTGGTAGTAATATTGTTAACGCAGAATTAGTTAGTTAACAAATTATATCATATGGTTTGGATGCTAATTCTTCTTACGAAGTTTCACAAACATAAGCAAAACTAGATAAGAAGCAAAATAAAAGCAAGAGTATAGGAAGTAGGAAGATAGAGGTTTCTCAAGTAGGAAAGGGATAAAGAATTAGTAGAAAGGGAGGGAGAGGCTGGAGAGAGGATTGGAAGAAGGAATTGAGATGCATTGTGTTCATGTAGCAATTCCCCACAAGTAAGCATCAGGCTTGAGAAGGAAGAATAGCAAAAGAAAATGAAATAGGGGTGCATTAGAAAAGTAAAAGCTTCAGTTAATTATACCAAATAAAATAAAATGACCTGAACAAAATATAAACCATCTGCTGTCCACTGATGAGGACAACATATCTGCCTAGAGCCTGCTGGTGTCATTCATCCCATTTTTTTGTGAGACTTCGAGATACTGTCATCTTATATCTTGTACACAGAAAGATAATGTCCCTTCGCCTGAGATGCCTTGTCATTTGTTATTATCAAAAAGAAAGCTTAGAAAACAAGAATTCTGTGTTAATGAATTTTAAACCCCAAGGAATTCAGTGCTTAAAGACTTTCCTTCATTATCAGCCTTGAAAATTATCCATCAGAAGGAATTTTGTAAACCAATTATTCTTAAATGTGATAATTATAAATAGTGTGATGAATCTCTAAAGGTCTTTCTTTAGGTCATTTTTTTTCCTACAAAGACATTTCACTTCAAAATGAAAGTAATATAATGTCTGTCTCATCTAGACTCCAGGCAGACGACTGTCTTCATTCATCATAAAGCACATATTTAAGCCATTTGCTCTGCTTTAGTTTTCCTTGCAAGGCAGAAATATTCATCACAGTAGTTAAGGTTTATATTACCCTGTAGCAAAGCAATTTGTCATATCCTTACATCAGCTACTTCTTCGATTATTAAAATTTTCCAGCAGAGGTAGTCTTAAGAGCATACCAAAATGCCAAAATGCTTTAATGAATTTTATTTAGACCTGTAGTGTAGAGAAGCTATATACCAAAACACATGATTATATAAAGCTAAAGAATCTAGCACTAAATTAAGTTAGTGTGGAGAAACCACATTCTAGAGTGTAACACATTAATATGTAATACAAGCAACTATCAGGAGCTTGTATACCTGACATTCAAAGCATGAATTGTTTTGTCTCATTTAGAAATGATTTCTATCTCAAAAATTTGACCCACTGAAGATGATAATTTGGTGAAACTCTAGAATCATTGGTTTAGTTTGAACAGTAATTATAATTAAGAGGGTGTGCAGTGGAAACAGGTTAAATGATCACACTTTTCCAGGGAGTTCAATCATTTGTCAATGAATACTTATTAAATATTCCTCTGTTTTCTGCCAGTGGTAGGTTCTTTCTGAGAGTGTAAAGTTTATGTATTGCTTTGGCTTCAAGAATTATGCAGCCCAATTTTAGAGACATTTCCTTATGAAAACTCGCAGTAATTCGAGAAAGAACAGTCAAGAGTAATGACATAGAAAGATCAAAGAAAGATCAGGGAAGGAAAAATAACCCTTGCATACAGGAGCATAGAAAGTAACTTAAACAAGGTGACACCATGGGAAAAGGAAGGGAGGGTCCTCGCATAAAGTGAACATTGTCGGTTCCAAGTGAAGGATGTGGTATTCAGTCTTCTGCTTTACTCTACTTACTGTTCCATGAAAGAGGATTAGTGGTACCATGGGTTTTTGAAATTTCAACATCTGGGTATCTCAACTTTTACATTAAATTTCTCAATTTCAAAATTCAAAAAAAAAAAAAAAGCTTTTCCATATAATATTCTGAGTAGTCTTTCTGTCTGTAGAAAATGAAGATTTGAAAATTTCTAATTTGCATTATAACCATAAGCACAGAAAACGCATGCTTTTTTTGGGTGATCTCAAGCACCCAAACAGTGTCCTATTGGGAACAAGAAGTTTAAGACTTGCAGATAAATGTTTTGAAAATGGCTGTGGGTATGTGTAATGCTAGACTAATCATTCTTTTCACCAAAGATTGATCACCTCCTTTCACTCCTTTGTCCCCATGCTGCCCCTAAAGCTAGATGCTTGATGAGTAATTGTGTACTTTGATAACAACAAAAATATACTACTAACTCAGTAAGAACAGTGCTCTTCACATTCTGCTAAATGCGATTCACCTGGAAAGTATTATTCCAGTGACTAGGGTATCTCCTCTGGTGACCATAACAGAAACTTTGCTGGTGTGGACCAGACACCATTACTGAAAGCTTTCTATGTGGTTCCAATTGGCCCACAAGTGCAAAAATAGAATTTATATCAGAGTTACACAAACTTTACTATATTCTATTATTGCTTATTTCTAATGTCCCCAAGAGCCTCATGCACTCATCAGCTTTTGGAATGTGATTTATTATGGGGCATTGTAGATGTCTTGCCATTACAGGGTGGGGTCTAGTCCAAAGAGGAGAGCATACCTGAGGGGTGAATCTCTCATCCCAGCCTTGCCTTTCATTCCCACTGCTTTGGGTCGTGATGAGGTATGCAACTGTCTTAGTTACTTTTTACTCATTTTTTACTCATTTCTGGTACAAATACCAGAAACTCAACATGAAAGAAGGAAAGGCTTATTTAGCTCAGTTTTTGGAGGTTTCAGTTCATACATGGCTGGCTCCAAGGCAAATGACAGCAGTTCATGGCAGCAGAAAACAATTAAGACCAGAGGAGGAACAGCAGCTGTGGCATCCCTCAAGCCTCTTTCTTCCTTCTATGCTGACTGTGAAGACAGGCACTCCACAGTGAAGATTATAGCTCATCCAAAGTGGCACAGCTGAGCAGACCAAGCCCCTCCCAAGACTAGGACTTCCTCATGGAGGCAAGGCAGGGCCAGGAAGACTTCCTCAATTCCTTTATATATACTTTTTGTGCTGAAGCACTCTGGCGTGGCCCATGGCTCTGGGGTTGAAGCAATTGCACCCCAGTGCCAGCCCAATAGCATCGCAGGTTGGGTCTTGCCACTGGCAGGGGTGGGCCCCACAGCTGATTCAGGCAACTAACACAATCCGCCCCTTATCAACTTGGTAACTAGACATATACTATTTAGAGCCAATTTCCAGGTACACAGACATGCTTAAACATTTTACAACTTGAACATTGTATGACATTAAAACCATGACATGTTACCCATGGCCCTCCAAAGAATCATACACATCCATTTATACAAATTACATTTTAGTACATCTCTAAGAGTTGCCAAAGTCCTAAGAACAATGCTGACAAGTCCAACTCTAAAGCCTCCAAGATCTAAGGCAAACTCTTAGCTGTGAGCCTCTCTACAAATGAAAAGTTAAACACTTCCAACATTCAAAGGATACAAGATAAACATTGCCATGCCAAAGGGTATGCACAGCAGGATACAATCCGTTGGGACCAAAATAAGCCCAAAGTCAAGAAGGGCAAATATTAAGTCCTGTAGATCCCTGTGGACCATACAAAGAAACCTGAAAGGAGTTGTGAGCTCCAAAAGCCTTATTTGGTTCCATTCTTATGGCACTCCTTCGTAGCTCCTATGACTTTTCTCTCAGGCCTGCTTTGCTCCCTTTTTGCAGCTTTCCCTAGACCATCCACATTCTGGGCTTTTTCAAACTCCTGAGGTCTCCACTGAATAGGCTTCTCATTCACAGCTTCGCACCTGCCTTCTCAGGGACACACTGCCTGGCCTCCCAGGCCTTCTTCTGAAATCTGGGTGGAAGCCTTCTGAACCTCAGAACTGCATTCTACATGTGCCTACCACCAAAGCCACATGGATAATGCCAAGGGCTGCTGCCATTTAGATTAGTAGCCAGGCTTTCTTCTTTCTTGACTGTAAGGATTGAGTGCCTGGATTGCTGAGCATTCTGACCCTAAATCCTCTATGTTGGCACCATTCTGTAATCTGGTGTGACCACAGGCTCCATTCTGGAACCTGGTGTGGTTTCTGCCTCCATTCTGGAACATGGGGTTCTGAGGCTTTCTCCTCAAAGCAAAATGCCTCATGCTGGCAATTCTGAGGCTGCAAAGGGCAAGAACCTGTGACCTCCTGTGATGTCCTCAGGACATCTTTTCAACTCTCCTTTTCCTTCTCAGCAATGGAGATTATCTAAACTCTATCTTTACAGTCCATACTTCCTTTCTGGTCAAACTCAACATTTAAAATCATCCTTTTGGGCTCTTTGCTCTTCATTCTTTTTTTTTTTTTTTTTTCATTTTTCAAATGCTTATTAGTCATTTATAGTTTCTTCTGGGAATAATCTGTCCTTTCCCCATTTATCTATTGTTTGGTTTTTTAACCATAATTTTATTGATAAACAAATAGCAATAAGACAGTTTCAAATCAACTCGGTAGGACTGTTTCAATAATTAACACATTGCATACATTCTTCTTAGTGGTTAATTGCTATACAAGATGCGGACTCGCCATCCTATTTACAAACACCATTAGAACAAATCATTCTATTCATTAACAGAATGTAACTATATATCTATTCCTAACCACTTTGAATACACAGATACAAAATGGACATTCATCTGTATACCCTTTTTTTTGTTAAGTTCCGTTATTTGAATATTATAGGTGTGTA
>NW_004524606.1:13921808-13923666 GCF_000260255.1 Octodon degus
CTGAATTTCCACTGAGACTGTGGTAATTACTCCCTTTTCATTCCTCATTGCTTGTATTTGAATTTTTTCTTTCCTATTTTTGATGAGGTTCGCTATGGGTTTATCAATTTTATTTAATCTTTCAAAGTACCAGCTTTTTGCTTTTTTAATTCTTTGAATTGTTTTCTTCATCTCAATTGAATTAATTTCTGCTCTAATCTTTATGATTTCCTCCCATCTTTGGGCTCTGGGTTTGGTTTGCTCCTCCTTTTCTAGTCGTTGAAGGTTCAGCATTAGGGTATTTATTTGTTCCCGTTCTGCTTTCCTAATGTGTAAGTTCACAGCTATGAATTTCCCTCTGAGAACTGCTTTCATCGTACCCCATAAATTACGATACGTTGTGCTTTAATTTTCATTGAATTGTAGATATTTTTGAATTTCTTCTTTAATTTCATCTGTGATCCATTGGTTGCTGAGTAGGTTGTCATTTAATTTCCATGTATTTAAGGTTCTTTTCTGGTTTCTTTTGTCATTTATTTCCAGTTTCATTGCACTGTGGTCAGATAATGTGCATGGGATGATTTCTGTTTTCTTGCATATATTTAAGCATGATCTATGGAACAATATGTTTTCTATTTTAGAAAATGATGCATGTACAGCTGAGAAAAATGTGTATTCAGCTATGTTTCGGTGGAACACTCTTTATATGTCCACCAAGTCCATTTGTTTCAAGCTGTGGTTCATTTCTGTTATTTCTTTGCTATACTTTTGTCTGGTTGAACTATCTCTTGGAGATAAGGCTGTGTTAAGTTCTCCTGTTAAAATTGTGGTATTAGAAATTAGATTTTTCAAGTCCATTAAGATTTGCTTTATATAATTGTGTGCTCCCGTGTGTGGTGCATACACATTTATGAGTGTTACATCTTCCTCTTGAAACTTTCCCCTAACCAGTATAGAGTGGCCTTCTTTAATTAGCTTGATCATTGTTGGTTTGAAGTTGAGACTGTCTGAGAATAGAATTGCTACCCCTGCTTTTTTCTGAGGTGGTGGGGCATGTAGTATTGTGTTCCGTCCTTTGACTTTCAGCCTATGAATGTCTTTATGAGTTAAATGTGTTTCTTGTACACAGCATATTGTTGGATTTTGTTTCCTAATCCAGTGTGCCAGTCTATTTCTCTTAATTGGTGAATTGAGTCCATTTACATTGATGATTAGAATTGAGATGTATTGAATTACGACTGCCATGTTATTTACCTGTTATTGTTTACTCCTTTTTCTCCTGTGTTTAATTGCTTATTCTATTTAGTTGGTTGCTTCTGATCTCATTCGTGGAGTTCTGATCATTTTGGTCCTTCTCTAGAACATCTTTCAGTAGCCTGTGTAAGGTTGGCTTTGTCATCGTGAAATTATTTAGCTGTTCTTTGTCATGGAAGTATTTCACTTCTCCATCAAACTTGAAAGAGATTTTTGCAGGGTATGGTAGTCTGGGCTGGAATTTCTTTTCATAGAGGACCTGAAGTACTCTTCTCCATGCTCTTCTTGCCTTCATGGTTTGTGAAGAGAAGTCTGCCGTAATTCTGGTGGGTTTTCCTTTGAATGTGATCTGCTTCTTTTCTCTAGTGGCTTTCCATAGATTATTCTTGTGCTGAATTTCTGGGATCTTGACTATTGAATGTCTCAGTGTGCTTTTCTTTGGGTTCAGGTTACTCCGCGTTCTGTATGATTCAGTTACCTGAATGTCAGATTTTTTTCCTCATATTTGGGAAGTTTTCTGTTATTAATTCTGGTCATATTTTTTTAATGTCATTTTTGTTCACTCCTTCTTTCTCATTGATGCCTATTAGTCTCACATTGTTCATCTTTGCATCATCTTGCAGGT
>NW_004524606.1:13935044-13941149 GCF_000260255.1 Octodon degus
ACCACTTCTATTCAATATAGTTCTGGAATCATTAGCTACAGCCATTAGACAAGAGAAAGAAATAAAAGGAATAAGAATAGGCAAAGAAGTTAAATTATCTTTATTTGCAGATGACATGATTCTTTACTTAGAAGACCCAAAAATCTCCACCAAGAAGCTACTAGAATTAATACAGAAATTCAGTAGCATAGCAGGTTATAAAGTCAATACTCGAAAAGTGTATAGCTTCCCTACTTTTGCTTTCTTTGAGTTTCTTGCTTGTGTACAATAATACTATTTGCTGAGTTTTCTACTCTGGTACCAGACATTAAAATCAGAACCTTGTGCTTGCCAGGCAGACACTTATGCCACCAAGCTATCTCCCCAACCCTGATTTTTGAGTTCTGATGTTGCATACAGCCACACTTGTAATTAAATCTAGAAGTCTTTTGGTAGTGTTTTGGGGTCTTCTATGTTGAGTACCATGTCATCTGCAAATAATGATAATTCACATGATACAATTAACTTCCAAGAGTCCCACTTCTTTTGTAAAAGGCAAAAAATTTATATGATGTGAAAAGAAACCAGAATATAAGTCTCACTTCTGAACACATGAGGCCTAGGATAAACATTAGATTTAAACTATAACATATGAATAGTTAAAATAGCAAAATGCTTTCTATTCATTTGGTTGGATTTATTCTCTGGATGGATGGATGGATTTAGAAGAGTTGAACATGAGATGCCATATATAAGGACCAACATTGTCCTTTACAGAAAAAGAATGAAGTCCCTGATTAAGAGCTCAAAGTTGAACATCAAGAGATACCTGACAGCATCCATACTGTAGCCTCCTGACTTTCTTCAGGTAGCCACTTTCTGTTGCTTCCTAACCTTTATGTGACTCTTCTGGGCTCTTTGTTGAGTCTGACTTATTCTTATTATATATGATCCTTATCTCTATTTCAAGTATTTCAAGACTGAAAACTAGGATCTAGTCTTGTTCCCCATATCCATTTACATCACTCTTTCCAGTTACTTTTGAAGTTCTTGTTGCTCCATTGCTAGATTTCGCACCCACAACCCACCAACTCCAGATGGTATTTGCTTTGTCCATCTATTTCTTGGACATCTATCTCAATGAAGACTTTCTCTGCACTATTTTTTTTCTCTTTCATTAGCGATCCTCAAATTCAGACTACCTCTACTATACTCTGAGTCTGCCCATTTAGCACAATCTATTACATACTTCCTCTCCTGGCTCACTTTTAATTTATCAGTGGCTCTTGGAGTGTAGTCTTTGGACCAGGAGTTCTACCATTTCTTGGTGATTTTTATGTGAATACTAGAACTTTGGGAGCCTTACTCAAAGCTAAGCAATAGTAAACCAGTGGCGGATAACTGTGATCTGCCTCAGTCAGCCTTTCCAATACCTCCTCAGTTTAAAAATGCCTGATAGAAGATAGGTGATGTTAGACACTGGCATAGAATTCTGCATACATGTCAAGAGAATACTGAGTCTATTTTTCCTTTTGCTGCCTTTTTTGTTGAGAGCATTTTTTGACAGTTTTCGTGCTTCCAGCATTTATACATATTGTAAATCTACCGTTGCCTCCAAGTTTCATGTCATTCATGTCACCAATAAGCGAATTTCTTGCCCTCCCTAATCATGCATCTAATTGGTGAATGCTTCCGACTGCTGAATTTTAAACCTCAACATCAATTACTGTTTCTTTTATCCATGTCTACATATAAGTAAATGCCTCTTTCCTTAAAGTGATCTAAACCCTCCAATGGACTCTGTTTTCTGTTAACACCCCCAAATTCAATATCTATAGATTTCTCTTTCCTGGTCATTCTGAACTTGGACCTCCCACACAAGGTTTAGCCAGGAGTTGGAGTTGGTGCTATTTATTTAAAAGCTTACAATCTCAAAAAGCATTCTCAAAAGCTGCAAAAAATTGCAGATCACAAACATGGGAAGATGTGTATACTAGATATTTTGAAATCTAAAGATTAAGTTGCTTCTTACCTAGTAGTTGTAGATACAATTATGTACCTGTACTTGAGTGTACACTATGTGGTCTGGGTATAGGGGTGCAAGGGAATGAAACAAACACAGAGAGAAGTGAAAAATAAATGGGAGGAAAGAATCAAGGAGTTTCTTTGTCAAAATAAATATGAAAAATCTGGCTGCTGCTTCAGATGTCTGAATATATTTGCTACAAATATAATAGGGTCTAGGTTGAAGGGCTCAGACAGAGGATAAATGTGAGGTTTAACAAGAATGTGAATAGGTCATAAATCAACTGGATACTAATGCACATGGTTTGCTTCTGTGTTTTGTGATCATTCCTGGTCACCTATGTTGTGCTTATTTTTACTTTGCTTTCAGACTTTTTTGTATGAAACCCCTCAGAGCTGAATAACCTAACTAATATGTTACTTCCCCCAAGTAAAGACACATTAGCAAAAATAAATGTGGCAGTTGATTTAGAAAATAGTTTTGCACATGGCCCACTTAAGTATGAGTTAAATTCTAGCTTAGAGTCCAAGAACAGCAGCGTTTGTAAGGTTTCTATAATCAAAGCTGACAGACCTCCCCCAGTACACACCACTAATACTTGTAAGGATCTTTTCCCCAAGAATATTGAGCATGATTGCTAAACTGATGGATTCCATTTCATAGATGAGGAATCTTAGAGCAGGTAAGAAGGGGGATCTTGGCCACAAATGTCCAGCAGGAAATGAAGAGAAAAAATTATTATCCCAGTATGTAAAGAAAATATCATTTACAGTCTTGCATTTATGTTTTATGAACAGTCTGTGTATTTGTAAAATGTCAGTAGAATATTTATTTTGATTTTGCTCTGCAAATATTTTTGATAATTTATTTTTTAAAAATCTTAATTGTGGTTAAAACTTATGACATAAAATTGATCAACTTAGCTATTTTTATATGTGCAGTTCAGTAATTACCACTACTTCAGAAATTTAAATTTTATAGCAATGAAATATTATACTTATTAAGCAACTTTTTCTCCTCTCCTACAATTGATTTGAAATCAAATGATTTTTCAGATACATTTTGTATTCTTTAATGTTTAAATTTATAGTACATTATAAATAATACATCAGAATTAATGTGCATTTTTAAGGAGGTATTTCTCTCTATTAAACTGCACTTTTACAATATTTTTGAATTTACTCTGTGATACACACTCTCTTCAGTAGTAAGCAAAGCAGATGCATTTATTTTCATAAAAGCAAGTAATTTGTGATACAATAATGATGACAAAAATGAAAATCCTTCAATAAAATTTTGAAAAAAAAACCAAAAAAAAAAAAATGAAAATCCTGGTAATTATACTGCCTGACATGCTAATATAAGGGAAATAGAAAACCTGTGCATACTAGGGTTCTTTGTGTATACAATAAAAATGCTTCTCTTAGATCCACTGCTGAAATTTATAATTGAATATATCAAGAACAGGCTTTGCCCAGCTATTTTAATAATATTCTTATCTGCTATAGAGACCTGGCCCCACATAATCCAGTGCTGATTTGCACAGGCATAGTTTGCCTGTTCTAGGTTGCTTTGCAGAGCTGGAGAATTAAATTTCTATATGGAGCCAAAGAAAGTTGAGATTCAGGGAAACATTGACTGTACAGACACTGAATGAAACTAAGGACCTCGGCTGTACAAGCACCTAATGACTCAGCTATTGGGTAACAAGTAGCTCTTGGGCTTCTCACATCACCCTGGATAATTACTCTTTGCTTTTCCAGTCTCTATTGCATCTACTTGGTTTAGAAATAATTCAAATAAACTAAAACAACAATGAAATCTGGCCTTTGATATGCCCAGTGTATAGACAAGAGAGGGAATCTCCCAAGTTACCAGTCTATTATTCACACTAATTGTTTGATCATGGACAAATTCTTTGATCTTAGGATAATTTCTGGGGAACTATATAATGGAAATTATCCATTATATACTGTGTTGGCATGCCCAGTGCAGCTCCTGAAACTCGGGAGGGAAGATGGTGTGGAACAGGAAGGAAACAAGGGCCAAGAGGCAGAAAGTTGAAGTCAGATGTAGCCTCTTCTCTTGATGGGAGAAAGGAATGGGCTGACACCAGCAGCATGTTTATTTATACAATCAGTATATAAAAATGACTTTAGGCAGACTTTACAAGGAAGTTAGGTCCTGTGACAGGAAAGATATCTAATGTTCAACAGAGCAGCATGCTTAGGCAGCTTCATGGGGAATAAGAGGGAAGCTTCTGTACCATGTCAAGTGAAGGTCTGGTCGCTGTGTGCTTCAGCTTCCTAGCTGTGTGTACTTCTCATGGGAACTTGCCAAAACTCATGCCTTTTAAACTCCTGAGGTGCACTGGCCTTGTCCTGGATACCCAAAGTATGGAAAGCTTCACTTCCCCACTGGACATGCGTGGCAAGATTCCCTTGTTCTTTGCCAGTCTAATCACTATTTTCTATAAGCAACATATGCTGTTTGTTAGTAGAAGCTGGGTGATTTGGTGAACTCCAATGTACTTGGCAGAAAGAAAATGCCTTCTACAACTCACTGTCCACTAATTGCAGCTTGTGCCCATCTATACTCTTTTCTAATGTCCTGTTCCCTTAAATTGTCTTTCCACCTAAACAAAAATTCCAGTGAATATAAAGAATTTGTTGTAACAATTTTTTGAGAACAAAATATTATAAACAGAAAAGACAAAAAGTCATTACAAAGCCACATCATTTCTGTAGAAACAGTTTTGGTGGAATGACTTGTTTATCAAGTATATTAGTAACTTTCTCAGCACTATAATGAAACAACTAAAACCCTCAACTTATGAAGCAAAGGCTTATTTAGTTGTGTGATTATAGAGGATGTAGTTCATGGTTGGCTGACCCTCAGGTAGAGACAGCATTATGGAAAATCATGGAGAAGAATGCTTCTCAAACCCTTGCAGCCAGGAAGCAAAGGAAGAGAAAGAGCCATAGAGATACACCCTTCCAAAGGCATGCCCTGAGTGACTCATCCCCAACCAAGGTCCATACCCATTACCCAACTTAGCTCTATACTCTTCACTAGAAAGGTTTTCCAAGAGCCCCATCTCTGAATACATGAATCTTAGGTGGTTGTTAGAGATCTAAAAAATGACACCCAGCTCACCAAAAATGTTTTCAAGTCTGTGCTTGTCTTTTGCCTTTTGAAACATCTTAGCTGTGTCCACTATATGACATCTAGACAATTTCTCTGCACTCTGACACCATGGTCTTCATCATAATAGATAATCACTAGATTTTGTTCCAGTTAGGGTCACATTAATGTTGTAACTCTAGAAAAATGCTCCAACAATACTCATGTTTTCCATAGGTACATACTGAAAGTATTTCAGTCTTCACTTCTGAATGTAAAAGGCACTTCCTCTAGAAGGTCTCTACACCTCAACCCCCAGTGTACTTATATATTCTCAAATCAATACCCAATATATTTTTCTGACTGCTTGAACACATTTGTATTATTTATTCCACTTGTGACTTTCTCATTACATGCCAAGTTTTATATATTATCAATATTACTTCTTTATCAATCTTTCTCACTGTCCATCTGTGTCTCTCATAAACACTTTTGCACAGTGTTCGGTAGTGAGTCTCTAGCCTTGTGAATTCACTACAGTAAACCATGGCCACAGCATACTTATATTAAGTACAATTGTGATTCCCCTAGTATTAAAAGCATCTTTTGCTTCCTTTACAATGTCAGTATACTCAGGCTTCTTCTAATTATTTTTATTTTATTTTTATTACTACTCAATGTTCATAAATCTTATCTCTAGATTCATTATGTAATACAATCCAGGTTGTGGTTTATTTTATGGTAAAATATGACCTTCATTCAGGGAATTTTTATTGAACATTACCTGTGAAAGCTCAAGCAGTTTTGACTATTAAACTGTAATCTTAGCAGTAACTGGTGCCAGTTACTGCTAAGATGTCTCTCGGGTAGGTGGATGTTCAAGAAGAAGGGGTGGTGAATGAAAGCAAGAGACAGGAAAAGGAATACTGTGGGACAGTCCTGCTTCAAGGTTGTATATGGTGAGATTTTTGGACTTA
>NW_004524606.1:13941249-13948280 GCF_000260255.1 Octodon degus
GTTGTTTTTAAGAGATCCTTTCTTACCTTTTCACTAGCTGCTCCAGCATCTTCAAGATCTGAAACTCTGTCTTCTCATTCACTTAAACAGTTTTGCAAGCTTGTGATTGAGAGTTTAATTTCCTCTATATCTCTTTGACTCTGCTTCATGTGATCTGTTTCTTTCCTGTATTGCTCATTCAATTAATCCATCATTTTTCTAATCTCCTCTATTTTTTATCAATGTCTTCCTTAGAAGCAGTTATAAATTCTTTTACTGCAGTGTTTTTTTCAGATTTGTCTTCCTCTCTATGTTTTTGCAGTTGCTTCTTTACTTGAGATGCTATGAGTTCTGAGAGTTCTTTTTTATTTCAGAAAAGAATTGTGCTCTGATTTCCTCTATATCTTTCTGCTGTTCCTTATTTACTATCAACACTATTAATTCATGCATTTGGGCTGAGCGAGTGTCCTCCTCACTTGTTCTGGGTGGGCGCTGGGTTTCCTCCATATGTTTCTGCATTTGATTCTTTCCCGCAGATGCTATTAATTCAGGGATTTCTTTTTTTATTTCCTATCTGAGTTCCTCTATTCCTTTCTACATCTGTTTGTTTACTTCAGAATCCTTTGATTCATTGCTTTCAGTTGTGGGATTCCCAGTTTGTTCTTTGTTAGTGTCCTCTGCATTTGTTATGGGTGGGCTTGGGTTCTGAGGATGCATTTTGTTCCTTCTCGTCATTTTGTGTAGCACTGTGTTCTGACCTTTGTTGTAGATCTTCGTTGAAGTTATAACCTTAGCACTTACTGAAGTTCAGTTACAGATCTACAAAGTTTGGATTTATCCAGCTGTGCCTGGCTTGGGTCTGGCTGCTGTGCTCATCTCCTTCCTGTTGCTGCCCTGAAGGTTGAACCTGTTGTGCCCTGTGGCAAGATGTTCTCCTCCCAGACTAGCTTGGTGGTTCTATCCTCTATACTCTCTGCCCCCATTGCAGCTGCAGGGATACACCACAGGCATGTATGCCAGGCCTGAGTTGAGCTTGGAGGGGACAAGGTGGCGTAGGGGGCAGAGGCAGCTCTCCCACACACTAATCGGCCTTGGCTAGGACTGGATCTGGGGGTTCCTGGAACGCGGCAGATATTCTTACTCAGTGGGCAGGGTGGGGGAGGTGCTGCTGAGTGGTGTGGAGTGTCCCAAGGAGGTGGAAGAGGGTTTCACCTATGCTGCGCCTGGGCTGGGAGGAGTAGTCTGTCCCGCCGGTTCAGGGTAGCTGGAAGCTCTCCCACACACTCACCGGACCTGGGCTAGGACTGGGTCTTGCTCTTTCTTCTTAACATAAATCTGGCTACAAGCTCCCAGTGACAACCATGCCACTGCCCCAAAATTTGACTGCTTTGAAATTCTTTTTCAAGATTAACTAGTCCACTGTGGTTAATCTCAGTGTCAGGCAAAGTCTCTGGACAGGAGCAAAATGTAGACAAACCTTTTTCCAAGGTATAACACAACTCATCCACAGTCCAACAACCAATGCTGTTCTTCTTTCCAGCAGAAACCTCCCCAGCTTGGTGTTTGCAGTCAGGCTTTCTATCAGCATTCTCATATGAGCTCTGACCAGAAGCTCCCAAACAGAACAGCTGAAGCTTTTTCAGCACTTCACTTGTAAGTAACATCTCTGAACCTTTCCTGTCTCTTCCCACAAGCCATTCCCAAAAGTTTGTAAGCCACATTGTCAGGTATAGCCACAGCAATGACCTCACTCCTCTGGTATCAAATTCTGTATTGGTCAGGGTTTTACTTAGAGGAGTAGACATAATATAAGGAACAAATATTAACACAGGATATACAATGTATAAGGAACTACCAGATTGGCTTGTGACAGTCAGCTGCAGAGTCAGATGAGGGTGCATGCAGAGGGTGTCTGCACACCCCAAACTGAAGAATGCAGTCTGAAGCTCACTGATGTGCTCCATACAAGTTTCTATTTGTCAGCTAACGGGTCTGGGACAGAAGACTGAAGAGTCTGTGATGGACATCGAAAAGTCTGCTATGGAACACAAAGGACACAAGCCAGAGGCAGAAGGGTCTGCGCTGCAAACCAGATGTTAAAGTCCAAGCCTAATGTGAAGACTGAAGTTTCTCCAATGAAGTGCAGTATTGATTTCTTCCTCAGCCCAATTATTTCAGTGACTAGGGTATCTCCTTTAGTAACAATAACAGAAACTTTGCTGGTGTGGTCCAAACATTGTTATTGTTGAAAGCTTTCTATGTGGTTCCAATTGGCCCACAAGTGCAAAAATAGAATTTATATCAGAGTTACACAAACTTCACTACACACCATTATTGCTTATTTCTAATGTCCCTCATGCACTCATCAGCTTTTGGAATGTGATTTATTATGGGACATTGTAGGTTTCTTGCTATTACAGCATGGGGTCTAGTCCAAAAAGGAGAGCATATCTGAATGGTGAATCTCTCATCCCAGCCTTGCCTTTCATTCCCAATTCTTTGGGTCATGATGAGGTATGTAACATTTCCTCTGCTGTGATTCTCCACCAGGCCGTCCTGCTTAGAAGCAAGCAGACTGTGGACTGAAGTATGAGCTAAACTCAACTTTCCCTTCTTTAAGCTGTGGATGTCCTGTGCTGTTTTATGTGTCAGCAGTCAGAAAGAAACACACTCATATTCCTCAAGGAGATTCCTTACAAATATGGATGCTTGAGTCATATGCTGCATAAGATATTTATTGCTGTAAAACAACATATCTTACAATCTACTGTCTTAAAATGAGGACCATTTCCAGTTTTATCTGGGCTCAACCATATCATTCCACTGTTGCTTTAGTCACTTATACAATCGCTCCTTGAGTGACTTAATACAGCCTCACATGCTTGGGGACAGGCTGATTATTAGACAAAGGCATCTTATCCCAAATTCACATTGTTTTGCAAGTATCCTAGATTAGATTTGTTATCTAAATAATATCAGTTCAGCTATTCAAATGTAGTCAAGAAACTCAAGTCATAATGGTCACATGTCTTCAATTTTCTGCATTATATTTACTAACAGACTGTAAAGCAAAACAATTCATGAGATAATTTACAGATTTTACACAAAGAAATAAACTCTATCTCTTGATGGATTGAATAGTAAGTTGTCTTATATAAAATTATTTAGTTGGCAAAACTTCTTAAAATTTCCTGTGTATAAAAACTATCTTGAAATCTTACTAAAATTTCGGATTTGTAAGCCCCATTCCCAGAAATATTGAGTCCCTATGGAGTGGTTGCCTCATGGCTTGCACTTCTACCAAGTTTCTACATGGTGTAAATACTGTGACCTACACTTCATTTCAAGGGAGGGAGTATGGGGATTGAACCCAAGGCCTTGCACATTCTAGGGAATTGTTTTAGTGCTAAGTTAAACCTCCAGCTCTCTTCACATTTTGTTTTGAGACATAATCTCACTAGATTACCCAAACTACTCAGGTATCCTGAGTAGCTGGGATCACAGCCATATGGCACAACAGCCAGCTGTACCCGCATATTTGCATAGTATAAATTTAAAACATGGCAAAATTATCCATGTGTGTATAATATAAATGTGTATGTACAATAACACTGCAGGAACAAATTGCCCAACAGCCACAGTTTAAAGAAGAAGTTTATTTTTGTTCTCAGTTTCAGAAGTTTCAATCTGTGGTGGGCTGGCTTTAACGTAGATGCAGCACAAGAAACTGGGAGGAGGAAACCTGCTCGTATAATATGCCATGGTGACCAGGAAGGAGAGAGACAGAGAGAGAGAGAGAGAGAGAGAGAGAGAGAGAGAGAGAGACAGAGAGACAGAGACAGAGAGACAGAGAGACAGAGACAGAGAGACAGAGACAGAGACAGAAACAGAGACAGAGAGACAGAGACAGAGACAGAGACAGAGAGACAGAGACAGAGAAAGACAGAGATGAACAGAGAGACAAAAACACACAGAGAGACACAGACACACAGAGATGAAAACAGTGTCAGAGAGGGGGAGAGGGAGAGAGAGGAGAGAGAAGAGAGGAAAGAGAAAAAAGGAGTAGGGCTGGGGAGATAGCTCAGTAGAATAAGCGCTTGCCTAGCAAGTGCAAGCCCTTGAGTTCAATCCCCAGTACCGCAAAAACAAAACATCAACAATAACGAAATAAATAAAAAGAAGTGGAACAAATTTATGAAAAGCATTGTTTTGAGTTCTATCCCCGGTACAAAAAAAAAAAAAAAAAAGTGGAGGGGAAGGGATAGGATAGGGAGAGGGGGAGAGAGGAAGAAAAAAAGGAGTGAAAAAGAGAGGAGAGAGAGATGGGAAGGGGGAGAGGGAATGGGAGGGAGAGGGTTAGATGGAAGGGGAGGGGAGGAGACAACAGGAGAGAGGAGAAGAGAGGAAAGGAGAGGAAAGGAGAAAGCAGTCAGGGTGAGAGATACTGTGCTCCAGATCATCCTCCATCATCCACAGACTGCTCCTGACCAGACCCTACCTCCTAACAGCACCTTCAGTGCGAACTTATGTATCAATCCCACATGATACAACCAACCTTAATGATCCAAATAACTCCCCAGAGCCTCACTTCTGAACACTAGAGTCTTTGGAAACACATATCAATTTTTTTTAATTTGAAATAAAATGATTTCTAAATAAGATAACAAGACAGTAACAATAATTAATACATTCTGCATTGTTATCTTCAGAGGAGTTACTCAGAGTACAAGAAAAAGGCATGAAGTACTGTCTAAACATAATATGAGCACAAAACTTTCTTTTCAATGAAATAAAAGAAACTAGCAGTATAATTATCTTTATGTTCATATCCACTTGCTTTCTTTACCTTTTCTTCCATCACAGTTTCTCTTTTCCTTTGAAAAATTTCTTCCCAACTCAAAATATCCGTTGCACATCTCAGATTGTATGTATTTGTTTAGCTGTTCAGCTTCTCACACCAGTGCAAGTTATACAATGTTTACACATTTGGATCTGGTATATTTTACTTGTGAGAATGGTCTCCATTTGAATCCATTTATATGCCAAACTCTCCGTTTTATCCTTCTGTATATGTAAATAGTACTCCAGTACATAGAAAATAGTAAAAACATCATTTTTATCCATTCCTTGGTTGAAGGACATTTGGGTTGTTTCCAAGATTTAGCTATTAAAAATATTGAACTATAAATACAGGTGCACATATATTACTGTGGTATGATTTTTTAATTCTTTTGGGAAGATACCATAATTAGGTTGAATGGGACCTCTAATCTTAGGTTCTTGAAGAATCTCCACACTGATTTCCACAACTGATGCACCAATCTACATTTCCACCAACAATGGAGCAGGATTACTTTTCCTGACAATGCCTCTAGCATTTGTTATTATTCAATTTCTTGATGATAGCCATTCTTTCAGGAACATGATGGAATCTCGTTGTTTAATTTGACTGTCTTGAATGAAAAATGGTGTGGAACATTTTTTCATATATTTATTTTCCATTTGTATTTCTTGATCTGTAAGGTATGTATTCATCTCAGATACCCACTTTTGGGTTGGGTTTTTGAATTTCAGGAGGATGATTTTTTAAAATTCTTTTTATGTTCTAGAAAGAAGTCCTTTGAGAAAAAACTGAAAATTCTTTACCATTCTCTGTGTTGTTTACTCATTCTGTTGATTTCATTTTTTGTGTAAAAGATTATTAATAAGGTGAGATCCCTTTTGTTTATTTGAAGTTTTTTCCGTGACACTGGGTATTGTTAATGAAATCTCTACTTACACCTATGTCTTCAAGATTTCTACTTAATTTCTTATCCTATAGATTTAGTGTTTCTCTTTAATATTTAGATCTGTGATCCATTTTGACTTTAGTTTATTGTTTGGAAAGCAAGTTTTATGGCACCGTTTATTAGACTATCTTTCTTCCAATGAAAATTTTTAGCCCTTTTGTCAAAGATTTGTTTAATGTGGTTGGAGTTTTATCTGCGTCTTCTGTTCTTTTTCACTGAGCCTCAGATCTGACATTTTCTAGTACTATCTTGATTTTATTATAATACCTTTATAGTATAATTTTGAGTCGAGGAATGTGATGCCCCCTCTCTTGCCATAGTTGCCCCAAATTTCTTTTGCTATTATATTTCTCTTTCAAATGAATTTTAGAGTTGTTTTCTCTGGATCTGTGATGTAGTGTATTGGTATTGAGATCGGGATTACATTAGATCTGTATAACAAATTTGGGAATATGCCATTTTACTCTTCTTCCTATTAATGAGCAAGGGCTATCTTCCCATTTCCTGATATCCCATAATATCTTTTTTCAGAGTACTGTAATTTTCAATGTACAGATCTTTTATTTCCTTTGTTATATTAATTCCCAAGTATTTCATTATTTTAATGTTATTGAAAAGTGAATAGGGACATTCTCCTGCCCCCTCGGCCACACCCCACCACTCCGCCGTACGTCCCCACCCCTCCCGCCGAATAGGAATTTCTACCGACTTCCGGGAACCCCCAGACCCAGTCCTAGCCCAGGTCCGATGAGTGTGTGGAGAGCTTCCTGCTACCCTGCGCCGGTGGTACCAGTCTCAGCCCAGGCGCAGAGTGGGCCGGACCCTCTCCCGCCCCCTCGGGCCGCCCTCCACCACTCCGCCGTACATCCCCACCCCTCCCGCTGAGTAGGAATTTCTGGCGAATTCCGGGAACCCCCAGACCCAATCCTAGACCAGGTCCGCAGTGGGAAAGAGCTGAGCACAGCAGCCAGACCTAAGCAGGATGCAGCTGGATAACTCCAAACTCTGTAGAGCTCCACCTGAACTTCACTACGTGTGAAGGTTATAAATACAGCAAAGATCTACAACAAAGGGCAGAAGACAGTGCTACACAAAATGACGAGAAGGAACAAAATGCAACCTCAGAATCCAAGCCCACCCGTAACAAGTGCAGAGGACACTAACACAGAACAAATTGGAAATCACACAGCAGAAAGCAATGAATCAACTGCTTCTGAAATAAAACAGCTTCAGAAAGATATAGAAGACCTCAGATTGGAAATG
>NW_004524606.1:13948380-13950051 GCF_000260255.1 Octodon degus
TTTCCTTCTGGATGTTTAAGACCAAGGTAAAGCAGGACCCATGCAACAAGATTTGTAGCTTTTGGGTCTGATAAGGTCAGTGAAATCCCCTCAGGATTTATCCTGAGATCCTGTACCTCAGATTGTGGATCATTTGTGAGTGTCAGCCATGTGGATGAGTCACGGCCATTGCTTGGCCAGTGTGCTCTCTGTGAAAGCCTGAGAGAATGTTTTCTCTCCATGTGACTCTCCCCAAGCACACTCTACATCATCGATCACTTTTCTCTTTGGCCCAATATTCTCCTTGATCAGAAAATTTGGGACACTACCGAGTTACATGACGTTACAGTACAAGTTCTCATATGTCTTGAGTTTTAATTAATCAGAAAATGCTAGGGCAAAAATGTTGGCTTTCCTTGCAGCCCTCCTTTTCCTCTAATTTTGGTCTGCAAACTTAGGTTGTTAACCATCCAGAAGACAAGGTTGTTGTTATTATGGAACAACTTAGGCTGTTAAACTTAACCTCACTATCTGTCTACATATCAAACATCTTAGGCATAATATGGAACTGGTATTTTTCATCAAGTATAGATATGTTGAACTTTACATCCCCACAGAATATGATAAAAAAAATTTAAAAATTAGAATATGCTTTAAAAAAAAGCATAAAGAATTATATACTTCTCATGTTTGCACGTAAGTCCAAAAATCTAACCATATACAACCTTGAAGCAGCACAGTACCACAATATTCCTTTTCCTGTCTCTTGCTTTCCTTCACCACCCCCTCCTTCTTGAACAACCATGTACCTGAGAGACATCATAGCACCAACTGGCATGTGTTGACAAGCAGCCCATATTCAGTAGACCAGAATGACAGGCACTGCAAGCTTGAAACTACTATTACAAATTAACAACTGCAGTGCAGTATATTAGTTCACAGGTATAAGTATATATAGATAGTCAGGGTGAGAATCTTTCCAAATAACTGCTAGATTAAAAAATCTTCTGAAGATTCTCAGGATCATTGCCTTGCTCATTTTCTATGTATAACTGTATGGCTTGACATTGTCATGTTTCCTATCTCTTCTCCTTTCCCTCTCTTGATTAGTTAAGTCCTTGAGATCCTGCTTTCCTCTTAGTTGTATTATATCTTTCTATTTCTATTTCTTCTTTTGAGTTCTTATACAAGGGAGATGATAAGATATTTACACATGTGTGACTGGTTTATTTCACTTATGAGTATATGTTCAAGTGACATCCACTTCAATATAAAGGCTTCGAGTTTATCATTCTTAATAGCTGAATAATACTCCATTGTGTAAAAATGCCACATCTTTTTCAACCATTCCTCAGATGATGGGCATGTTGCTTGTTTCCAAGATTTGGCTATCACAAATTGTGCTGCTATAAACATAGGCACACATATATCTGTATGATATGAAGTTTTTAGATCCTCTGGGAAAGTTGCCAGTAGAGGAATAGCTGGTTTAAATGGGATTTAGTCCAACTTTTTAAGGAGTCTCCATACTGATTTCCATAATGGATGCAGCAGTCTACATTCCCACCAGCAGTGGAGAAGGGTTCCTTTTACCCCACAGCCTCGCCAACATTTGTTGTTGGGTTGATTTCTTTATGATAGCCATTCTTTTTGGGGTGAGATGATATCTCAATGTGGTTTTAATTTGCATTT
>NW_004524606.1:13950151-13953001 GCF_000260255.1 Octodon degus
ATTTGTTGAAACTGTACTTTCGATTTGATTTGAAACTGTCTCATTGCTATATGTTTATCAATAAAACTTTGAAAAGAAAAAAAAATAAAAAATAAATAAAAATTAAAAATTAAAAAATAAAAAATAAATAAACTGTAATCTTGGTTAAACATCTTGTTCTCCATTGTGGAAATCTTGCTTTAGTAGGATCCAAACAGAATGAATATAAATCATAACAAAATACATTCATGGGACTCATTAGTCCAGCTCTCTTGCCTCACTTAAATTTCATGTACCTTTTAATTCCTACTCATTTCTTTATAGTTTTAAAGATATCCGTGGACTCTTATCTTAGACTTTCTACTTTTGTTATGTACCACCCTCAAAATTCTTCAAAGTTTATGTTCTAGATTTACACAGCACATTTTTACAAGGTAATAACTTTCATAAAGATGTGAATTTTTAAACACTTTATAATGCTTTAAGAGCTTTCCACAAAATTAAAAATAAGAGGATGTTTATGCGTAGCCTTGGTGAGTATGTCATATGTAATTCATGCAATCGTTCTGTTTTGCTTTTTGCAAATAAAAGCATTGACAATAGCAATTAATATTAGTAAACAATGGTTGAGTGCATGGAATGATTTGAATGCTATATTATTAACATACAAAAGGCTTTAATGTATATTAGTATTCCAATTTATAAATGAGGAAATTAAGCTCCATGTAGGTACAACTAGCCAAAAGGAATTTGTTAGTAAGTGTATAAATAGGAATTAAAAATTAATTCTTTATTGATCCAAAGATGATGTACTGTAAATAGGAATACATCATTTTAATTTAAAAATTACAAAGACAATAATTTTATAGAGAAACAAATAGCAGTGAGAAAGTATCAAAACCAGTCAGTAGGACAGTTTCAATAATAAATACATTGCATATTGTCATCTCAGTGGTTATTCATTGTACAAGATGCAGACATGACATCCTGTCCACAAACACTATTAGAAGAAATCTTCTTATTCATTGAATTAAGAGAATGTAGTTGTATATATAACCTAACTATTTTGAATATACAGATACAAAATGGTCATTCACTTCTATCCCCTTTTTTGTTTAATTTTGTCAGAGAAGTTTATTCCATTGTCATTTAAATATTGTACTGCGTGTACTGTGTGAATTCAGCAAAGTATTCCAATATAGTCCAGGAGTCCATAAGAGTGGTGGATGATCTGCAGGACTGGCTATGTCAGAAGTTGTTGTCCTGAGCCCTTTACAGCCAAGCATACCAACATGGCTTCACCCCTTATACCACGTTTTTATACTTTTCTGCCGGATGGTTAAGACCAAGATAAAGCAAGAACTATCTAACAAGAAATGTAACTTTTGTATCTGACAAGGTTAGCCAAGTCCCCACAGGATTTATCATTAAACACTGTACCGTACTTTGTAGATCCTATGTCAGTGTCAGCCATCTGGATGAGTCACAGCCCTTGCTTGAGCAATTTGCTCTCTGTGAAAGCCTAAGAGAACTTTTTCTCTCCATATGATTCTCCTTAAGCACACTCTACATCATCAATCACTTTCCTCTTGGCACCATAATCTACTTGATCAGGAGATTTGGGGCACAACTGAGTAACATGATGTTAAAGTATAGGTTCTCCTGTCATGAGTCATCACTGACCTTGAAAGGCTATGGTCAAAATGTTGGCTAACTTCGCTGCCTTTCGGCTTCTTTAATTTTTGGTCTGCAAACTTAGGTTGTTAACCCTCAAAAAGAGAAGCTTATTATTACCCTAAAACATGTGCAGTTGGGTTTAAACTAACTGAATATCAAATATCTTAGGCATAATATGGAACACGTATTTTCTTTATTTTTCCATAATTATACTGATAAATAAATAGCAATCAGACAGTTTCAAATCAAGATGGTAGGACAGTTTCAATAATTAACACATTACATACATTCCTCCCAGTGGTTAATTGCTGTACAAGATGTGCACATGATAGCCTATCTACAAACACCATTAGAACAAATCACTCTATTCATTAAGAGAATGTAATAAAATATCTATTCTAACCACTTTGAATACACAGATATAAAATGGACATTCATCTGTGTAAACTTTTTTTGTTAAGTTCCATTATTTGAATATTATAGGTGTGTTAACTCAGCAAAATAATCTAAAAGAGTTCAGTAGTCCATAATAGTACTGGGTCTTCCGCTTCACTGGCAATGTCAGAAATTGTTAACCTGGGTCGCCTACAGCTTAACATAACACCATGGCTTTACTTCTTATATTTTGTTTTAAAATTTTTCTGCTGGGTGGTTAAGACCAAGGTAAAGCAGGACCTATGCAACAAGAGTTGTAGTTTTTGGGTCAGATAAGGTCAGTGAAATCCCCTCAGGATTTATCCTGAGATCCTGTACCTCAGAATGTTTGTCAGTGTCAGCCATGTGGATGAGTCATGGCCATTGCTTGGCCAATGTGCTCTCTGAAAAAGCCTGAGAGAATGTGTTCTCTCCATGTGACTCTCCTTAGGCACACTCCACATCATTGGTCAATTTCCTCTTTGGCCCCATAATCTCCTTGATTAGAAAATTTGGGGCACTGCCAAGTTACAGGACATTAAAGTACAAGTTCTCATATGTCCTTAGTCTTCATTGACGTTGGAAGGCTAGGGCCAAAATTTTGGCTTTCCTTGCAGTCCTCCTTTTCATTTAATTTTACTCTGCAAACTTAGGTTGTTATCCATCCAGAAGACAAGCTTATTGTTATTACCATACAACTGAGGCTGTTAAGCTTAACCTCACTATCTGTCTGCATATCAAACATCCTAGGTATAATATAGAACAGGTATTTTTTTATCA
>NW_004524606.1:13959222-13961841 GCF_000260255.1 Octodon degus
CTGGGTCTGGGGGCTCCCGGAACTCGGCAGAAAATCCTACTCTGCGGGCGGGGTGGGGGAGGCACTGCAGAGTGGTGGGGGGCGGCCCGTGGGGCTGGGAGAGGGTCCGGCCCACGCTGTGCCTGGGCTGGGACTGGTCCCGCTGGCGCAGGGTAGCAGGAAACTCTCCGCACACTCACCGGACCTGGGCTAGGACTCGGTAATTTCTTTTGATGTGAAAAAACTCAGTAAAAGCATGTCCCAGTTGTTAATTCTTTTAACTGTTTCCCGTGCAAACAGTTAAAAGAATTGATTTCTGTCCATGAACTCTTTGCCTACCCCTATGTCTTCAAGAGTTTCTCCGACTTTCTTTTCTAGGAGATTTAGTGTCTCTGCTTTAATGTTTATATCTTTAATCCATTTTGACGTTAGTTTAGTGCATGGTGATAGACCTGGGTCAAGTTTGAGTTTTCGGCATGTAGAGAGCCAGTTTTTACAGCACCCTTTGTTAAAGAGGCTATCTTTCTTCCAGTGAGTATGTTTGGCCTCTTTGTCAAAGATAAGGTGGCTGATGTGGGAGCTTCAGCATCTTCTAATCTATTCCTTTGATCCTCATGTCTTTTTTGTTGCCAGTACCATGCTGATTTTATCACAATCCCTTGTAGTATAATTTCAAGTCAGTAATTGTAGTGCCTCCTGCCTTGTCTTTATTGCCCAGAATTGCCTTTGCTATTCTAGGTCTTTTCTGGTTCCAGATAAATTCTAGGAATGAATTTGATTAGTCTTGCTCTTTGAGGTATGTCAGTGGTAGTCTGATAGCGATTGCATTAAATCTGTACAGCAATTTTGGGAGTGTGGCCATCTTCACAAAGTTTGTTCTTCCTATCCAGGAGCATGGAATATCTTTCCATTTTCTGAAATCCTCTACGATCTCCCTTTTCAAAGTACTTTAATTTTCCTTGAAAGGTCTTTGCCTTCTTTAGTTAGATTAATTCCAAAGTATTTCATTTCCCTCGGTGCTATTGTAAAAGGTATTGTTTCTATAATTTCCCTCTGAGTGTGTTTGTTGTCTGTGTAGAGGAATGCTACTGACTTTTGGGTATTGACCTTATAACCTGCTGTGCTACTGAATTTCTGTATTAATTCTAGTAGCTTCTTGGTGGAGCTTTTTGGTTATTCCAAGAAAAGTATCAGGTCATCTGCAACTAAAGATAATGTCACTTCTTCTTTGCCTATTCTTATTCCTTTTCTTTCTTTTGTCTCATGGCTGTAGCTAATGATTCCAGAACTATGTTGAATAGGAGGGGTGATAGAGGACATCCTTGTCTTGTACCCGATCTAAGAGTAAAAGATTTCAGTGTTTCCCCATTTAGGATTATGTTAGCTGTTTTTTTTCATAAAAGGCTTTTAGCAGATTGAAATAGAGGCCATCTATTCCAATTTTCTGTAGGATTTTGAACCTGAATGAGTGTTGGACTTAGTCAAAAGCCTTTTCTGCATCAATGGCAATGATCATGTTATTTTTAGTTTTTGTTCTATTGATATAGTGTATTGCATTTATAGATTTTGGAATATGGAGCCATCCTTGCATCCCTGGGATGAATCCTACCTGCTCATTTTGCATGATCTTCTTGATGATTTGTTGTGTTCTATTTGCTAGTATTTTATTGAGGAGTTCGGCATCTATGTTCATGAGAAGATTGTCTTGTAGTTCTCTTTCTTAGTTGCATCTTTCCATTTTTGTATTAGTATAATGCTTGCCTCCAGGAGTGATTTTGGCAGGATTGCTTCCTTTTCAATTTCATGGAAGAGTATAAAGAGTATAGAGACTACATCTTCTGTAAATGTATTGTAGAATTCAGCTGTGAATCCATCCAGACCTGGACTTTTCTTTGCCAGTAGGTTTTTAAATACATCTCGTATTCACTGGTATTTTTTGTCTACTTAGAGTGGTTATATCTTGTTGATTCAGTTGTAGTAATTTCTACTTTTCTAAGAATCTGTCTATTTCTTCTTTTTCTTCTATTCTGTGAGAGTAAAGATTCTCAAATAGCTATTGAGAATCTTATGAATTTCCACTGGGTCTGTGGTAATTACACCCTTTTCATTCCTTATTGCTTGTATTTGAATTTTTACTTTCCTCTTTTTGATGAGGTTAGCTAGAGGCTTATCGATTTTATTTAATCTTTCAAAGAACCAGCTTCTTGCTTTTTTAAATCTGTGAATTGTTTTCTTCATCTCAATTGAGTTAATTTCTGCTCTAATCTTTATGATTTCTTCCCATCTTTGGGCTCTGTGTTTGGTTTGCTCTTCCTTTTCTCATTGTTGTAGGTGCAGCATTAGGGCATTTATTTGTTCCCGTTCTGTTTTCCTAATGTGTGAGTTCACAGCTATGAATTTCCCTCTGAGAAATTCTTTCATCATATCCCATAAATTATAATAAGTGGTGGTTGAATTTTCATTGAGTTGTAGAAATTGTTGAATTTCTTGTTTAATTTCGTCTGTGACCCATTGTTTGCTGAGTAGGATATCATTTAATTTTCGTGTACTGAAGGTTCTTTTCTGGTTTCTTTTGTCATTTATTTCCAGTTTCATTGCACTGTGGTCAGATAATGTGCATGGGATAATTTCTGTTTTCTT
>NW_004524606.1:13962014-13966944 GCF_000260255.1 Octodon degus
GATAAGGGGGTGTTAAGCTCTCCTGTTAAAATTGTGGTATTGGATATTAGATTTTTCATGTCCATTAAGATTTGCTTTATATAGTTGGGTGCTTCCATGTTTGGTGCATACATATTTATGAATGTTACCTCTTCCTCTTGAATTTTTCCCTTAACCAGCATAGAGTGGCCTTCTTTATTTCACTGGATCATTGTTGTTTTGAAGTTGAGGCTGTCTGAGAATAGGATTGCTACCCCTGTTTTTTCTGAGGTGCTCGGGCATGTAGTTTTGTGTTCCATCCTTTGACTTTCAGCCTATGAATGTCTTTATGAGTTAAATGTGTTTCTTGTATACAGCATATGGTTGGATTTTGTTTCCTAATCCACTGTGCCAATCTATTTCTCTTAATTGGTGAACTCCATCCTTTTACATTGATGGTTAGAATTGAGATGTAGTGACTTACGATTGATATATTATTTACCTGTTGTCGTATACTCCTTTTTCTCCTGTGTTTAATTGCTCGCCCTATTTAGTTGTTTGTTTCTGATCACATTCTTGGAGTTCTGATCATTTTGGCTTCTCCCTAGAAAATCTTTCAGGAGCCTGTGTAGGGTTGGTGACATTCATCATGACATTCTTTAGCTGTTCTTTGTCATGAAAGTATTTCACATTTCCATCAAACTTGAAAGAGAGTTTTCCAGGGTATAGTAGTCTGGGCTGGAATTGTTTTCACAGAGGACTTGAAATATTCTGTTGCATCCTCTTCTTGCCTTCATAGTTTGTGAAGAGCAGTCGGCTGTAATTCTGATGGGTTTTCCTTTAAATGTGATCTGCTTCTTTTCTCTAGCGGCTGTCAGTAGATTACTCGTGTGCTGAATTTCTGGAATCTTGATTATTAAATGTCTTGGTGTGTTTTTCATCAGGTTGAGGTTACTTGGTATTCTGTATGCTTCGGTTACCTGAATGTCAGTTTATTTCCTCAAATTTGGGATCTGTTCTGCTATTAGTTCTGCCCATAATTTTTTAATATCATTTGTATTTACTCCTTCTTTCTCATTGATGCCTATGTGTCTCACATTGTTCATCTTTACATCATCTTGCAGGTGATGGATTATTCTTTCCTGCATCCTTGTTGCTTTGAAGAGATTCTTTCTTACCTTTTCACTAGCTGCACTGGCATCTTCAAGATCTGAAACTCTGTCTTCACTTTTACTTAAACGGTTTTGCAAGCTTGTGATTGAGATTTTAATTTCCTCTATATCTCTTTGACTGTGCTTCATGTGATCTATTTCTTTCTTGTATTGCTCATTCAAGGAATCCATCATTTTTCTAATCTCAATTTTTTTTTATCAATGTCTTCTTTAGAGGCTGCTATAAATTCTTTTACTGCAGTGTTTTTTTTTTTTCAGATTGAGTTTCCTTCCTATGATTCTGTAATTTTTTCTTTACTTCAGATGCTATGACCTCTGAGAATTCTTTTTTTATTTCAGAATAGAATTGCACTCTGAGTTCCTTATGACTTTCTGCTCTTGCTTATTTACTATTGACATTTTAATTCATGAATTTGAGCCGAGCTAGTGTCCTCTGCACTTGTTCTGGGTGGGCATTGCGATTCCTCCATATGTCTGTGCATTTGATTCTTTACTGCAGATGTTATTAATTCAGGGATTTCTTTTTTTATTTCCAATCTGAGTTCCTCTATACCTTTCTACAGCTGTTTCTGTATTTCAGAAGCCATTGATTTATTGCTTTCCACTGTGTGATTCCCAATTTGTTCTGTGTTAGTGTCCTCTGCATTTGTTATGGGTGGGCTAGGTTCTGAAGTTTCTTTTTGTTCTTGCTCATCATTTTGTGTAGCACTGTCTTCTGACCTTTGTTGTAGATCTTTGTTGCAGTTATAACTTTAGCACTTTCTGAAGTTCAGGTGCAGGTCTACAAAGTTTGAATGTATCCAGTTGTGCCTGGCTTGGGTCTGGCTGCTGTGCTCAGCTCCTTCCTGCTGCTGCCCTTGGGGTTGAACCTGTTATGCCCCTCTGTAAAGATTTTTTCTCCTGGACTAGCTGGGTGGTTCTATCCTCTACACTCTCTGCAGGGATTTCAGCTGCAGGGTTTCACCCCAGGCCTGTATGTCTGGCCTGAGCTGAGCCTGGAGGGGACAAGTTGGAGTAGGGGGGAGAGGCATCTCTCCCACACATTCACCGGTCCTAGGCTAGGACTGGGTCTGGGTTTCCCCGAACGAGGCAGAAATTTCTGCTCTTTAGGCGGGGTGCGGGAGGTGCTGCGGAGTCGGGTGGTGCCTCCCAAAGGGGTTGAAGAGGGTCTCACCAACCTTGCACCTGAGCTGGGACCAGTATTAGGTCCTGCCAATGCAGGGAGTGGGAAGCTCTCCCACACACTCACCAGGCTTGGGCTAGGACTGGGTCTGGGTTTTCCCTCAATGGGGCAGAAATTCCTACTCGGCGGCCAGGGTGGAGGTGGTGCTGCAGAATGGTGGGGGGGTGTCTTAAGGGGATGGAGGAGGGTCTCCACCACGCTGTGCCTGGGCTGGGACCCGTAGTATGTCCCACCAGAGCAGGGTAGTAGGAAGTTCTCCCATACACTCCCCAGGCCTTGGCTAGGACCTGGAACAGGTATTTTCCATCAAGTATTGATATTTTAAACTTTAAGTCCCTACAGAATATGAAGAAAAAAATTTTTAAAAAATTTTAAGAATTTAAAAATATGAATAGACAATTGCATATTTTCATACAGAAATTTAGAAATTTAATCATAAATAGCATTGTAGCAGGACAGTCCTGTGACTTTTTATTTCTTGTCTCTATTTTTCATTTTTTACCCTTTTTTTAAAACACACATTTAGTGGAGGTACAGTATGGCAATAATTGTTATGTCATGACAAGCAGTACATATTTAGAAGACCAGAATGACAAGCATTCCAAGTGGGACCACACATTGTTATCTTCAGTGTAGTTGCTTAGTTCACAGGTATCAGCATATATAGTTAGTCAGTGTGGGAATCCTACCAATTAGAAATACAAATTAAAAAAGTAATGAGCTAGTATTTACTGCCTAGGGATAGACTTACTCTGAGCAGAGAGCTTGGACTCATTGAAAAGTTGTAGCTTCCCTGGCATCTTTTCACAAAACAGAAACCGTTACAAGCTTTTTATACTGTGTTTCTACAGTGCCCAACATTGTCCTCTAAGGTGACATTTCTTTCAAACTATATACTGAGTTTAGAATTAGACCATAGACAAATGCAGTGGCCATTAGGGAGAATACACTTTTTTTCCTTCTGCTCTCCCACATTGACATTTTTAAAATTAATACATTTTGAAGGAAACAAAAAAGAAATTTAGTTGTAATTCAGTGAGATAGAAACCTAGGAAAATAATTGCTAGAGCTGTTATGTGTAAGTGAAGCATTTTGTAAAGTGAAAAAAATAGTCTAGAAATAAATTAGGAATTGATGAGCAATAAAATGTTTAATATTTAGTATTAGAAGTTATAATGCTTAAGAATCACCTTAGCCACATAAAGAAGAAAAACCCATCACACATAGATCCTAACAGTCATTCTAAAGTAATGGATGGCATCAGAGCTACTCAGAGAGCATGTTGAATGATGAGTTGCTGCTCATCAGCCCTGCTCTTTCTGATGGAATTGTTCTCCTTTCAGAACATTTCTTAGGTATTTTAAAAAAGTCTTCCTAGGAATTGTCATATCAGCTGTTATATTATTTATCTATTAAGGCATAATATATTTCTCCAAAACTTAGCAGTGCCAAGGAACAAATAAATTTTCCTTATTTCACATGTTTTTGAGTCAAGAATCTACCTCTGGCTTAGGCTTTTTCTTAAGGCTTTTGTCTAAATGTCACCTCAAAGCTGAGCTGAGGGAAAGATGTCTGTTTTTTATTTCATCTATGCGGTTGTTGAGCTGTCTCAGTCACTCTGGGCTTTTGGCCAGTGACAACCCTGGTTTTGCCATATATGCTTCTCTGTATCCACAGAATTTTTCACAGGGTGCAGTGGGTGTCTTGACCATAGTCAAGCAAGCGAGCAGGTGAGGACACCCATAATGGAACACGCTGTTATTTGCAAATGAACGTTGGAAGTGACTCCTGTTAGTCTCAACACATGAAATAGGTCACCAGGTCTAATTCATCCTTTGAGGGAGTGGCAGTATGTGCCAATCACCAGAAGGCCACTTAGAGCATGCTTGCCACAGCTAAAATGTGAAATGGCTTAAATGAAGAGATACTTGCTTTTCTCCCACCACAAGGGAAGCAGCTTCAGTAGTTGCACGTTTTCATCAGGGCTATGACAGGAGGGAATGCCAGACAAGGCTGGCTTTTCATGGGAAGGAGGAAGAGGGAGAAGGCCTTTGCCAGCTTCAGTTCTCCTTTGTATTAAGAAAACAAATATTTTGTTTTGAATCTTGCCAGAAGACTTCTGTTTATGCCACATGGTCGTTTGGGCTCTCCTAAGTAGAAATTAGGGAGACAGTGAGTGATAACCTCCAACTTCACTGTAAAAGCAGCACATGACCCCAGGCCTGAGAATGACTTGGGGTTCGTCGTTAACACCATGTACCCATAGTGCCTCCATTTCTTTGTATCTTATTCTTTGTTATAGCTTTATTTGGCTTTGTAAGTCAAAGCATTAATTAATGCTACTGTAATAATTTAACTTAAAACTAGTTGGACGATGATATTTTCCATGGCTTCAAGCTTATTACAATAAAATCATAAATAAGAGAGAAGGAAACACCTTTGAGGAAGGTAAATAGTTGTCACAGTTAAAATTACAGAAAAACACTCACATCTTCATCTTCAGCATTACTTATTGCTGTCTAATTCATTTTTTTATTTTTTTATTTTTTTCAAAGTTTTATTGATAAACAGATAGCAATGAGACAGTTTCAAATCAAATCGGAAGTACAGTTTCAAC
>NW_004524606.1:13974155-13985216 GCF_000260255.1 Octodon degus
GTCATTTTGTGTAGCACTGTCTTCTGTCCTTTGTTGTAGATCTTTGCTGTAGTTATAACCTTCACAGGTACTGAAGTTCAGGTGGAGCTCTACAGAGTTTGGAGTTATCCAGCTGTGTCTGGCTTAGGTCTGGCTGCTGTGCTCAGCTCTTTCCTGCTGCGGACCTGGTCTAGGTTTGAGGCTGGGGGTTCTCGGGACTGGGCAGAAATTCCTACTTGGCGGGAGGGGTGGGGACGTATGGCGGAGTGGTGGAGGGAGGCCCAATGGGGAGGGAGAGGGTCTGGCCCACGCTGATCCGTGGGCTGGGACTGGTCCCGCTGGCACAGGGTAGCAGGAAGCTCTCCACGCACTCACGGGACCTGGGCTAGGACTGGGTCTGGGGGTTCTAGGAAGTCGGTAGAAATTCCTACTGGGCGGGAGGTGTGGATGCATATGGCAGAGAGGTGGGGGGCGGCCCGAGGGGGCGGGAGAGGGTCTGGCCCATGCTGCTGCCTGGGCTGGGACTGGTCCTGCTGGCGCAGGGTAGCAGGAATCTCTCCACACACTCACCGGACCTGGGCTAGGTTTGGGTCTGGGGGTTCCAGGAAGTCGGCAGAAATTCCCACCTGGCGGGAGGGGTGGGGACGTACGGCGGAGTGGTAGGGGGCGGCCCGAGGGGGCAGGAGAGGGTCCAGCCCACGGCTGCGCCTGGGCTGGGACTGGTCCCGCAGGCGCAGGGTAGCAGGAATCTCTCCACACACTCCCTGGACCTGGGCTAGGACTGGGTCTGCTGTCTAATTCATAATATTTACATAACCAATGGTTTTTCTTCATTCTAGAGCTTAGCAAACTTTATTTGCCTCTATCTGTCTGCCACATGTCATGTGAATATTTTGGCATTTTTAAGGGGTCTTCACAATCTGGCCCCTGATTTTCCCTCCTGTCTTGATTCACATGGCCCCCTTTTCTGCATTCTTCTTCCCAGGATCTCAAGGCCCTCAGCACAGTGGCCTCTTCTCTGCCTCGTGGCTTCCTCCCTGCACGAATGTCCTTCCTGACTCCTCTCTCAGGCCTCCCTCACGTGGAGCCATCTCATGTAAGTGAGGGAGTGTCCAGTACTTGCATATTAAATACATGAAACAAACATGAGGAGCAAGAGGTATGTGCCACCCTGCTTTTTTTTAAACATTCTATTATTAGCAATTTCTTTGCCTTTTCATTTTGATAGATATAATGATACATTCCCACTCACCACCACCATAAGGGATATGCCTAGTATTTTCTTTCAAGAACAGTAAGAAATTAGATTTTAATGGGAAGTGTCCCATTATAAAATACATATATTTATATTTTTACTATTATTTTTATGTGGGAGCTTATAATGTACATACCTTATCACTCTGTAGTGTGGAGCCTGTTTCCTGGCTTTAAGTTTGAAGTATAGACAAAACATTATCCTTGACATCTTTTTTAAATGCTCAGATTGGTATAACATTTCTTTCACCATTCTGTAGGTGAATATGGCTGACCTCCAGAACAGCATTTTCATGTGTAATGTTTACAAATATAGTCTGGTTTAAAGGTAGTACCTCCTTAGACATGGATATTTGAGGTCAGAATCAGCCCATGATGATTCTGTCCCCAGAACAACAATAAAGTCAATCACATGATATTCTACAAATGCTTGTTGCATTAATTCACCCAGAGTGAATAAATTGACTTAATAAACAACTGTAACTAATATGGAATGGACATGATCTAATTAGAGAATAATGAGGCTGTCATTAGCAATTAAATATTTAAAGGAGAAATCACCTTGTCAGATTCTTTGGACTGACGTTTTGAAAAGTGTCCCAAGTCCATTAATTTAACAACTATGTGTTTAAAGCCATAATGAGTCAAATACTCTGGGGGACTACCCCAAACAAGAAAACAAAAGAAAAATAACTGGTGTCCTAGTTTGGATAGGTGTTGAAGTGTAATTCCCATTGTGAGGTACTAAGGAGTGGAGAATTAATCCACATATGATGGTTGGAGCCAGGTCCTCTGCAAAGTGATTAGGGCTTAATGTCTTTATGGAAGAGCCTCCATGACCGAATCCTGGTGGCTTTCCACAGAGACCCAGCACAGAAGTGCACCCCTGCTGTCTCTTGCCGTGTGACGCATCGTGATGCAGCTGGACTCTGCCAACAAAATTATTATTAAATACAACCCCTGAACCCTGCACTCCCAAACTGTAGTAAAAATAAATCTCTTTTGCACATAAAGTAGTCTACCTCATATATTTCATTATGTTAATGAAACCAGACTAATATCCTGGAACGGAAGAATATGAAATAAAATCAACAAAGAGTAAACCATATTTTCAGTAATTATAATGTCTGATTTAAAAAAGAAAGAAACTGGATTTAGAGAGACATTATGGAGAATATGGAGAATGGGGTGTGGGCAAGGAAAGTGCACCAGTCATGTCAGGTCTCCGTAAGCAGGAAACATCTAAGTAAAAGAATAAAGGAATAAACAGTTTCTTCCCCAGTCACAGTATCTATTATATATTTTGAATCTTACTCAGACGTAAGAAAAACTGTGATGAGGGGAAGGAGAAAGGAAGAGAAAGGGAAAAAGTATATTTATACATAAGACAATAAAATTAGTTATAGAGCTATTTTCTCTTAGTTCTTTGAAGAAAAAGGCTTGTGTTAATATTGTTTGGACAAAATATCAGCCCTATATTTTGAACTCTGAATAAGTACTATGAAGACAACAAACACAACATATTAATTATTGTAAATCTCCTACTAACCTGTTTTGAAACTCTATTGTATTGTTATATTTATTATTTTCTATTTAAAATTAAAAGTAAATAGAGCTCAAAATAATGAAGGAAGGGCTGGCAAGATAATTCATTGACTAAGCCCCTGTTTAGACAGGCACAGGGATGGGGGTTCGATCCCCAGCACCACAAGCCATGCCAGCCACACCCCCAGGAATGATAAGCCAGCCACCAAGACCAGGCATGATGCTGCACACCTGCACCCTCAGTGCTAGAGATGCTGAAAACTGGAGGATTACTACAACCCTGAGCTGCATATTGAGACCATGTACCAAATACATTAAAAAAAGAAGAAGAAGAAGAAGAAGAAGAAGAAGAAGAAGAAGAAGAAGAAGAAGAAGAAGAAGAAGAAGAAGAAGAAGAAGAAGAAGAAGAAGAAGGAGGAATGGGAAATTCAACCAAGTGTGCATGTGTGTAAATGGGGGAAGTGACAGCTCTGAGGGAACAGCAAATTATCCTGAGGATGCTTATTATAGGCACAGCAAGGGGGCCAGTGTGGTGAGACAGAAGGGAATGCAGGTGAAATGAAAGATGAGAGATTACAGACGTAGCAGCACAGTGGGAAGAAGAGGCCATGGGAATATCTTAAGACAAATTTGGGACAACTTTGTCTTTCAAGCCAAGTTATAAGGAAGCTAGTGAGTAGCAGAAAGGTGATATTAACTGACATATCTGAATGCATCGTTCAGAAAATTTTACTGGGACTAAATTGGAGACACAAAGGGGACAAAATGACCATTAAAACAGTGATAGAAATAATACAGGCAAACATGACAGTATCTGGGCCAGCATTGTTTTTAAAAAGTAAGGAAGCTGTTAAACAACCAGGATTTCAGTCCCATTACATTCTAAAGTAAGTCACAATCACGTTCTTTGCCAAGTCACAACTTGATCAGTTGGCTTAATTCAAAAATACCTTCTGTAAGCTCCTTCAATTGCAGTACAGCGAACACAATAATGGAGTCTCCTACTCACTCTTCTGTGTTACACATTATAAGGACCACTGGGAAGTTATCTGATTTTTCTCCTACAATTTGTTCTCCACTAAGAAGTGAGGGTAATCTTTGCATAAGGCAAACCTGACTGTGTTCCCTCCATTAAATAGTTTAATGTCTTCTCATTTCATGTAAGATAAAACAAGATTCATTGTCAAGGCCCACAGCACATTTCAGTTTGTGTTCTTACTACAATGCCAAGTTGTCACAATCTGTGTTATGGCAAAGCTGGTCTCTTTGCTTTCTCGTAAGCTATGAGCATCCCTCACTTCAGTGCTGCATTACTTCATGCATGTCTGAGCTTCATATTATGTAAGCCCAGTGCCATGCATTACTTTTCCCAGGGCTCTTTCTCTAAGATTTCTAATGACATATTCCTGTATTGGAGTTCTGGTGGCACCTGTCCCTCTCCCATTGCATATGTTACAGCTACACTTGCTTGTACATATGTGTGATGTTTTAATTAGTGCCACCTATTTTCATCCACTCTTCTACCCCTCTTTCTTGGAAATATGGACCACATCTGCTTTTCTTTGTAATTTGTTTCAAACATGAAGTACCGTGTCTAGCACATATATGTTGGATGAATGGGCAGATAGTTGGATGGGTGCACAATCTGATTGGCATAGAATGTAAGCAATACTACTCTTGCTATTTCTCAGTGCTCACTGTAATTTACATTCTTAGAAGCATGAATACAAAACAATTGGAAGTGTTGATTGTCCCAAATGTGCAGCTCTAAAGCTGGGCTACAAAGGCAGCCATTTTTCCCTGTCTGGTATAAATAGACATAGTTTGCGTAATGGCAATTAGAGCAAGAACTCAACTGGTGAATCACATTGACTGCCACTTGAGCAAATGGATGGACTGTAATTATGTCTGGTACTCATTTGGAGCCTGGGAAGTAATGCTTTTGTTTGCCTGTTTTCTTGCTAGTATAGTCTGTTAGCCCAAGATGAAAAGGTTATTATTTTTCATCAGTACCTCATGTCCTTGATTTTCTTCAAGGTTTTTCACATTTTCATGTTAAGAAAATGAATGAGGTTTACATCCAAGATTTATTCAATGTTATTTTTATAATTGGTTATCTTTAAAAAAAATCCAAAGATTTAAGTGAAATTAAAACCTTGTATAATTTTATAAGTGATAATATATGATTTTTTTCTTATGAAACCAAATTGATATCATTGTACGTGTTTTTAATTTGTACGAACAAAAATTAAATGTGTTACCCAAAGGGCTGCAAGATTCTACCAGAAATTTGGCAATCTCAAAATATTTTGTCAATATTTCATTACCCAATTGAAGAATAATGTCTTCTTTTAAGCCATTACTCATAAATTCCACCTCTTAATTTTCCCATAAACAAGCTAGTATATTTGCTATCAAGGTCTGTATTGCATTTTTTATGGAACTTAAGTTCATTATTAAAACCAAAGTACTAAAATGCAAAGACATTTGATGCTGATAAACCTTAGAACAATGAATAAAGGAACAAAGAAAAAATAATGTGCATCTGCTAAAGGGAAAGATATGCTGAATACTGATTAGGAAAGTGTTTGGAGAGTTGAAGGAAATCTCTAAACCATGTGCCTTAATGTGCAATTTCAGAGAAAGGGCACAGAGAATGCTAGATCTCGTGGGTGGGGAAGGCCACATAAATCAGGTCTGACACCGTCCATCTAAGCTTGAGTGTTAGTGTCGCCTAAAGAACAGTTCTCTACTTTGCTTCTGGTCAAGACAGGAACAGAAGAATGCACTTAATGTTCAAAGTGTGTAGTAAAGAGGCACCTACAGGAATTTAGTGATGTAAAATAGAAAAAAAAATTAAAAAAGGATGATTCACAGCTCTGCTAGTAATCTTGGAGGAAGACAGGTATCACTGCCCTTTCTTTCCATGCAGGGCATTGGAAGTTATATGAAGAAGACATATTATTGACTTTATATAAAACTGGACTTCAGGCCAAATGAGCTGGTCTCAATGGAGACTTCTAAATTCCACAAAATCCTCAGATACCTTCCTTTTCAGTTTATACAGTCTTTCTCTGGATGACAACTTGCTGTTTTCTTTAACAAGTATTTCTGAGTTTTTTCCTTCCTTATTTTACCTGTTGTTTTTATCATTCATTATCTACTAGAACAATACCATAATGGACATAAAATCCTTGGTACCGTGCTTGGTCTGTGTTCAGTGCTCCATTTTATGCACTGTTTAAACAATTACTGTTCTCGTATAGTGCTTAGCATCATTCCAGTACACTCTGGCTGTTGTTCCAATACACTGAAGTCTACAATGGTGAAGGTTAAAGCTGAGGAAAAGCATCTTCTGATGGCCTAATTTACCCACATGGAGGCAAGAGTCCCAAGGGAAAGCCCCAAACCCTACTTCACAGGCAGTTGTTGATGTTTCCACCAGGTCTTCTTTCCTAGTTTTCCTAGTGTGCTGGCTTCAGTCCTTGGTTTGGCTGTTGTTAGTAGACAATAAAGAAACTGTGTTCTCTCAGTTCTGTCTTTGAAGTGGGTTTCTGTGGGTGTTCTTGCAGCAGCTACCGTTTTGCGGGTCTGCTGGACTGTCCTGCTCTAGCCCGAGGTCTTTCACCGCTCTTCTTACCATTTGCCTCAGTTTGAAAGGCTGCTCTTCTGGAGCCAGGCCACATCTGCTTTTGCTCAATTTTTCATGGTCCTCACATGGAAATTTATAGGAGACTAAGGTTCCTTGCCTTACTCTGAACACCTGTCACTATTGACTGCCCTCCCGCTGTCTCCACTGCCCCACACACCCCTCTACTGCAGCTGATCCAGTTTTCTCCGTGCAGAATAAACAGGTGGCAGTAGTGCCCATCTATGTACATTGCTAAGTGTCCCACGACGGGAATGCCTTTCTTTCTCACTTGAGTTTTATTCATCCTCCATCTAACATAATTTTGTGAAAAACTAATTTAAAATGCAAGAAAATTCCATGTAAGTCCACTTCATAGAAATGTACATATGTGTATGCTCTTAATATGTGTGTATGTATTTTCTTTCTTTCTTTCTTTCTTTCTTTCTTTCTTTCTTTCTTTCTTTCTTCCTTTCTGTTTGTTTTTTGTTGTTGTTGTTGTTGTTGTTGTTGTTTGTTTGATTTTTTGCAGAACCAGGGATTGAACTCAGGCCCTTGCTCTTGCCAAAGAAATGCTCATTCCACTGAGCCATCTCCGTGGCCCTTATATTTCCTAAATTAGTCTTATTCCAAAATAATCTTAACTACCCTTTTAATGTAAAAAATCTTCTTATAAATTGTAGGGAAAATTATATTAATTTTTTATCTCTGAAATTTTCCTACTTGCAGAGGGCATTGGAAATATATTTTTGATATAAGACAAATTGAAATTATTTCGTTTAATTTATTTTTGGTAAATCAGAGTTGGCTGCCACTAATACCTTCATAACCTCTTTTTGCTTGCAAATTCATTTTTTAATAAATCGGTGCAAAAATTTCTGAACATTTGTGGTAATATTACTCTCTTCATCTTTATAAATCCGAGTGGACAGTGTTGTTTTATGCCTGGAATGGCAAGATTTAAAATAAGTTTCAAGCCAGACCCACTCCTAGCCCAGGTCTGGTGAGTGTGTGGGAGAGCTTCCTGCTACCCTGAGCCAGAGGAACCAGTCCCAGGCCAGGCGCAGCGTGGGCCAGACCCTCTCCGACACCCTTGGGCCATGCCCCACCAATCTGCAGCACCTCCCTCACCCCGCACCCCGAGTAGGAATTTCTGCCGGGTTCCGAGAACCCCAGACCCAGTCCTAGCTCAGGTTCAGTGAGTGTGTGGGAGAGCTTCCTCTTCCCCTTACTTCACCTTGCCCCCTCCAGGCACAACTCAGGCTTGGCATACATGCCTGGGGTGTAACCCTGCAGCTGCAATCCCTTCAGAGAGTGTAAAGGATAGATACACTCAGCTAGTCCAGGAGCAGAACATCTTGCCACAGGGGCACAACAGGTTCACCATCAAGGGCAGCAGTAGGAAGGAGCTGAGCACAAAAGCCAGACCGAAGCCAGACACAGCTGGATAAGTCTAATCTTTGTAGAGCTGCAACTGAACTTCAGTATGTGCGACGGTTATAACTACAACAAAGATCTACAACAAAGGTCAGAAGACAGCGCTGCACAAAATGACGAGAAGGAACAAAATGCAACCTCAGAACCCAAGCCCAAACATAACAAGTGCATAGGACACTAACAAAGAAAAAAATGGAAATCACACAGGTGAAAGGAATGAGTCAATGGCTTCTAAAATAAACAGCTGCAGAAAGATATAGAAGACCTCAGATTGGAAATAAAAAAAGAAATTCCTGAATTAATAACATCTGCAGTAAAGAAACAAATGCAAAAACATATGGAGGAATCCCAATGCACACCCAAAACAAGTGCAGAGGACACTAGCTCAGCTCAAAAGCATGAATTAATAATGTCAATACTAAATAAGCAAGAGCAGAAAGTCATAAGGAACTCAGAGTGAAATTCTATTCTGAAATAAAAAAAGAATTCTCAGAAATCATAGCATCTGAAATAAACAAACAACTACAGAATCATAGGGAGGAAACCCAATCTGAAAAAAAAAACACTGCTATAAAAGAATTTATAATTACCTCTAAAGAAGACATTGATAAAAAAATAGAGGAGATTAGAAAAATGACTGATTCCTTGAATGAGCAATACAGGAAAGAAATAGAGCACATGAAGCACAGTCAAAGAGATATGCAGGAAATTGAAATCTCAATCACAAACTGGCAAAACCGTTTAAGTCAATGTGAAGACAGAGTTTCAGGTCTTGAATATTCTGGTGCAGCTAGTGAGAAGGTAAGAAAGGATCTCCTAAAAACAACAAGGATGCAGGAAAGAATAATCCATCACTTGAAAGATGATGCAAAGATGAACAATGTGAGACTAATAGGCATCAATGAGAAAGAAGGAGTCAACAGAAAAAACATTAAAAAAATATGGGCAGAAGGAGTAGCAGAAAACATCCCAAATATGAGGAAACAATCTGACATTCAGTTACCTGAAGCATACAGAACACCAAGGAACCTCAACCCAATGAAAAACGCACCGAGACATATAATAGTCAAGATCGCAGAAATTCAGCACAAGAATAATCTACTGAAAGCCGCTAGAGAAAAGAAGCAGATCACATTCAAAGGAAAACACATCAGAATTATGGAAGACTACTCTTCACAAACCACGAAGGCAAGAAGAGCATGGAACAGAGTACTTCGGGTCCTCTATGAAAACAAATTCCAGCCCAGACTACTATACCCTGCAAAACTCTCTTTCAAGTTTGATGGAGAAGTGAAATACTTCCATGACAAAGAACAGCTAAAGAATTTCGTGATGACAAAGCCATCCTTACAGAGGATACTGAAAGATGGTCTAGAGAAGGACCAAAACGATCAGAACTCCATGAATGAGATCGGCAGCAACCAAATAAATAGGGTAAACAATTAAACACAGGAGAAAAAGGAGTAAACCATAACAGGTAAATAACATGGCAAGCATAAGTCAATACATCTCAATTCTAACCATCAATGTAAATGGACTCAATTCACCAATTAAGAGAAATAGACTGGCACAGTGGATTAGGAAACAAAATCCAACAACATGCTGTATACAACAAACACATTCAACTCATAAAGACATTCATAGGCTGAAAGTCAAAGGATGGAGCACAATACTACATGACCCAGCACCTCAGAAAAAGGCAGGGGTAGCAATTCTATTCTCAGACAGTCTCAACTTCAAACCAACAATGATCAAGCGAAATAAAGAAGGCCACTCTATGCTGGTTAGGGGAAAAATTCAAGAGGAAGAGGTAACACTCATAAATATGTATGCACCAAACACGTGAGCACCCAACTATATAAAGCAAATATTAATAGGCATGAAAAATCTAATATCCAATAACACAAATTTAACAGGAGACATTAACACACCCTTATCTCCAAACGATAGGTCAACCAGACAAAAAATTAGGAAAGAGATAACAGAACTGAACCAGAGTTTGAAACAAATGGTCTTGGTGGATATATAGTGTTCCACCCAAACACAGCTGAATACACATTTTTATCAGCTGCACAAGGGTCATTTTCTAAAATAGACCACATACTGGTCCATAGGTCATGCTTAAGTATATTCAAGAAAACAGAAATTATCCCATGCACATTATCTGACCACAGTGCAATGAAACTGGAAATAAATGACAAAAGAAACCAGAAAAAAAAAAACTTTAAATACATGGAAATTAAATGACACCCTATGCAGCAACCAATGGGTCACAGATGAAATTAAACAAGAAATTCAACGATATCTACAATTCAATGAAAATTGAAGCACAACTTATCTTAATTTATCGGATACGATGAAAGCAGTTCTCAGAGGGAAATTCATAGCTGTGAACTCCTACATGAGGCAAACAGAGCGGGAAGAAATAACTAGCCTAATGCTGCACCTTCAACAAATAGAAAAGGAAGAGCAAACCAAACCAAGAGCCCAAAGATGGGAGGAAATCATGAAGATTAGAGCAGAAATTAATTCAATTGAGACGAAGAAAACAATTCAAAGAATTAAAAAAGTAAAAAGCAGGTTCTTTGAAAGAATAAATAAAATTGATAAGCCCCTAGCTAACCTCATCAAACAGGGGAAAGAAAAAATTCAAATACAATTAATAAGAAATGAAAAGGGTGTAATTACTACAGACTCAGTGGAAATTCAGAAGATTATCAATAGCTACTTTGAGAATCTTTACTCTCACAGAATAGAAGACACTGAACAAATGGACAGATTCCTAGAAAGTTACAAATTACCACAACTAAACGGACAAGATATAACCACTCTCAACAGCCCAATAACAGCCAAAAAAATACGAGATGTAATTAAAAACCTACCGGCAAAGAAATGTCCACGTCCGGATGGATTCACAGCTGAATTCTACAAGACATTTATAGAAGATGTAGTCCCTAAACTCCTCAAAATCTTCCATGAAATTGAAAAGGAAGGAATCCTCCCAAAATCATTCCTGGTGGCAAGTATTATACTAATAACAAAACCAGGGAAAGATGCAACTAAGAAAGAGAACTAAAGGCTGATCTCCCTCATGAACACAGATGCAAAAATCCTAAAAAAAATGGTAGCAAATTGAATACAGCAAATCATCAAGAAGATCATACACCATGACCAGGTAGGATTCATCCCAGGGATGCAAGGATGGTTCAATATTCAAA
>NW_004524606.1:13987856-14017908 GCF_000260255.1 Octodon degus
TATTTGTTGAAACTGTACTTTCGATTTGATTTGAAACTGTCTCATTGCTATATGTTTATCAATAAAACTTTGAAAAGAAAAAAAAAGAAAGTAGACCTTTTGGTCTTTGAAAAGTAGCTGTAAAATAAATTATCTTTATCATCTTAGGAAAATATATTTGTATTTATATATACAACAGTGCTCTCTGCAGTTGTATTTGATACTGGGATGAAAGAATGTCACCTGTATTAATGTGTTCATTAATTTGATTATGACTAACACTGTACTTTTAGGTTTGTATGTTGAATTAAGCTAAAGTACTAAAACTTTCTCTTCTTTATAGTTGTAACTTCAAATTTGTATTATTTTGATATTGAGATTGCAAATTCTTTTTTTTTTTTCTTTTCATATTTTAGGCAAAGGTCTACAGAGTGTTCAGGGTCTCACTACTAGGTCAGACCATTGTGATCCACCAGTTTAGAGCCTCCCAAGAACTGGTATTACAGGCAAGTGCCACTACTCCCAGTCTCAAATTGCTATCTCAGCGCACCCTGAAGGTAAGGCTGGCGCAGCAGACGCGGATTGAACCTCTGGCCCCTGCACCTGCTTGCAGGCTGTTTAATCAGCTAGGAATTGTAAATATTTAATCTGAAAAGCATTATTAAAGAATATGTGAAAGATATAAAGAATTTCAATAATTAAGAGTACATTTTATTTCTAAATGAACTTTAAAAATCCTCTCCAAATCCTGTTTTATTTAGCAAGTAGAAACATCATAAGAAAGCACTACAATTATTAATCATCTAAATTGCATCTGTGCTCAATAATTATGCATTTCTGCTTCATTTGGTGAAATTCACTTCTCTCAACTTCATTTTCTTCTAGAAGTTTGAAAATCCAAATATTTCTCACATTGGCTCACTGTGTGCTACATATAATAGTTTCTCAAAAAAAGTAAGTTGCCACTATTTTAGTTTTTCTTCTTCATGCAATTTCATCCTCTGGTAATCTTTATGTACTTTTAGTTTCTATGCATTTTCTTACATTTTTAATTGTATGCACATTACTTTCTGTGTATTTGGCTCTTTTAAACTAGAATGCAAATTTTATTACTATTATTAATTAGATCTAGGTTATTTAAGGTATTACAAATATTAGATTATTACAATTTAATTTAATAATTTTTAGTCCCTTCCCTAAATTGAGAGTTAAGGTTATCAGTGATTATTTGTTAAATTCATTTTTGGCCAACTGAAATTTGTATATGGATTTTAACTGGATTCAAATATTACCATACATAGATCCTATACTATGAAGCCTTTCTTCTTTACTCCAGGAAAACACTGAACATTTTCCTGGACCATAACACTGGAATCTGAACCAGGTGGGGCTGTTGTACAAAGTCTTCCTGTAGCACACAATCTCAGGAATAACTATTTGAGCCAAACCAGGTGAATCAGGGATTTGCCACATGGATTTAGCAATAGACTTATCTAAAATGCCAATAAAGTTACCCTCATCTGTAAAACATGAAGAACATGCCCACTCTATAGATGTATGTATGTATGTATGTATGTATGTATGTATGTATGTGACACAGGGTCTCACTGTGCAGCTCACACTTCGAGTGACCCTCCTGCTTTAGCTTCCCCAGCACTGGGATTACATGTGAGCAACACCATGCCTGGTTTCGGTGGCCTGCATGAACCTGAGTCCTTGCACCTGCCAGGCAGGTGCTTAGACCACCAAACTATCTCCACAGTCCCATATAAATTTGTTTTAGTCAATAAATTACTATTAAAGAATTTATAAACTGAATAAAGAAAGTTCTTGGCTAATTTTATGGTTGAATACCAAATACTATAATTATTGTGCTTACCTACTGGTATTATCTTTTCAGAGTAGTGAGGAAGGGAGAGCACAGAATTTTCAGAGGAGAGATTTTCTTGATCCTTGTATAGAGAACATCTAAATCAAAGTTAAAACCAGGAGAAAAATGATTAGGAATAAAGCGATGTCAACCAAGAAATGCTCCTTGTATCTGCAGATCTAATCACATCTTAAAGCTCAGATATACTACTGGAACTTCTAGATAAATAAGCCAATCAATTTTCTTTCTAAAAAAAACAGTGAAAAGACTAAATATTGCAACTACAGGTGGAGAATGTGCTTAGTGTGCACAAGGACTGGGTTCAATCCCCAGCAACCCCTACACACACACACACACATGCTCGTGCACACACACACACAGTGTGCTAAATTTTTGTCATTTGCAATCTAAAAACATTATTGAGTAATGTTTCTACTATACGGTGCAGCCATAAAATGAAAATACCCTGACCAAACTGTTCACCTGAGAAGACATATTGGCTTTCCAGAGTGGGTCTCTCCTGTGCCTCTCCTGCTCCCACCCCTTCTCTCTCCTACTCTGGCTGGCATACATGCAGTTACATGTGCACACCTTTCTTTTAATAAATAATCCAGATCATTTTAATGAAATACATGGCTCATTCTGCAACTCTATCCTGAATTAAGCATGGAGATGATGCTGAAATGGTAGAAAACGTAGAACAATTACTCCAGTGCCACCTAATTAGGAGACTCAGCATGACCAAGGAAGGATTTGCAGTTGTCATAAAAATTGCTCAACGGTGTGCATTTTCACAATCTAAATGGACAAAGAAAAAGGGAATTTATAACACACACACACACACACACACACACACACACACACACACACGAAAGACAAGTAATTGCAAACCTTAATATTTCTGGCATAAAAATGAGGATGTAAGTGATGTTTGGGTGTGAAATTTTGATTTGCGTCTTTTTCATATTGCATAGCTTAGATTATAAAAATGAAAAGATAAATCTTCACTTTTCCTTTGGTTAGTTGAAAATTTCAGAATACATTACATTCAAGCAAGCTGTTGATAAGCTTCTTATGTGAACAATGTTCTTAAAAATTTCAACATAAATTTTGTCATATTTTAGTTTAAATTTATGCTCCATTTATGTCCTTTAGATGTTAACGGTAACACCAAGTAATGTTCCTTCTAATAGTGCATATTGTTTTGATTAGCATTGACACATCTTATGACTCTTTAATTCAAGTTAACTATAAGATAAATAAAGCTGTGTTTCAGTTGTGATATTAACTTGGTAATACTAGTACTAGCTTTTCTATTCTTCACTTTCCCACAAAACAGCATTATTTAACATAAAATATTCATGTAATGTCCCAAATTTCTACTCCAAGAATCTCTTTATGTAAGATACAGTACAGATACAGAATAACCAGCTATTAGAGCCAATACTATGCAAACCTAATATGCCTCAGGAGATATCAATTGACTAAATTTGAACTAAACTTATAGAGTTAAAAGTTAACATTAAAAATCAGCATATCACAAGAAAAGTAAATAATTATTTCCTTTATTAAGTCTTATTAATCAACGATGTATTTATCTGCAAAAATATAGAATTATGTATCTTATATTTGCAAAGTACTTAAGAAGTGCTACAAACTATCACTTTGACATAATTATTCTCATTGCAATCAGCATAAAAATATTCTAATTATTTATGATAACTAATGTGCATTTAGCTCATGGATCTATATTTATATATTTCCTTAAACATCTGAGTGTTTTTCTTTTCTTTTACCTTCTTTTTTCACTATTTTTTTCCTTTAGCTCTACTTTGTACTGTTCTTGCTGATTGCTGCTTCATTTTATTTTTTCACATTGGGGTTTCTCTTCTTTTCTCCTTCTCTATATCATTTTCTCTTAGGAAGATAGTAGCATTTGAAGATGGGATTTAACTATTAACACAATCTTGCCTTTGCATGAACACCTTTCCCCAAAGGAACTGGATTTCCTTTGAAATTAGCTTTAGATCTAACAGGGCTTCTGCAGTTTCACATTACTGCTAGCCCTGTAGAGAAAAAGAAGCCAAGAAATTAGATCAGGTTTTCCTAGGGCAAAAGAAGGGGTGGTTTAGAGACATGCTTAATTTCCACAATCCACCATGGGATTTACTAGCCTAATTCTTCTGAGGAAATCAGATTCTGGTTTTCCATTTATCCGTCCAGATTTTCCAAATTACCAGCTGTTGGTGGTTTTAAAGATAAGGAACTAGAAAGGATTCTGAATGTTGAATTCAATTCCTGGTACAAGGTTATCTTAAAACATGGGTCAGAACAGCAAGCCTTCCCTCCACCTTCATCTACCCCTACTGAAAATTCTATGCCTTTCTGGGGGCTCTCTTTGCGTGATTCAAGGACAATATTCAAAGAAACTTTTAAAAAACGCTTTAGTGAAAGAGACTGTTAGCCAAAGGTCAAGAATCAGACACTAGATTAGTTGAGGAAAAACTTTCAGGATATTACTGTTATAATATTTTCATATTTCCTGCTTCACAGAGGAGAATATTGGATAACAGGCTGTTTCATTAAGCTTCAAGGCACCCGCTGGTTCATCATTAAATATAGGATGAACTAATATAGATACACAGTTGAGTGATTTCAACACAGTGCTTTTGAAAGTCATCAATATCCAGCCCCATCCTTTTTGACTCTGCTGTGCTGTGTTTGGTTTTGCTTCATTTTTCTCTTCTTGTGGTACCAGAAAATGAACTCAGGTCCTATCCACTCATCTACATAACCATGTTCCCCTCTTATAAAATAATTTTGAGACAGAGCTTTGTTAGGTTGCTAAATTGCCTAGACTGGGCCTGAATTTGTTACTCCTGTCTCAGCTTCCCAAAGTGCAGAGATTAACGCATTACACTTCCCCTACCTGCTGTGTGTGTGTGTGTGTGTGTGTGTGTGTGTGTGTGTGTGTACATTCTGTATCTGATAAGTAATAAATTCAAGGCCTCCATAAAATTCAATTTTAGGAAAGAAATAAATATATTTGGTCAAATTTTCCTCATTCCTGTGATGTTATGATACAGATTTGTGTTACCTGTGTAAATGGCAAGGAATGTCCCTTTGTTTGTACAAAACAATTTAGGTATGTTTCTTTCATTCCATTATTGCAAAGAAAGAGTAAGAAGCATGTCTTTTGCACCTTAGCTTTGCACTTCACAGACTATAGAGACAAATGCGGGAGTATCACATCAAATACAAGTGGAAAAGAGGATGCTAATTAAGAACCATCATTCAATGTCATTTCTACATTAGATTAAGAAACATCCATTAGAACACTCCATCTTATTTTCCTCAAGAGGTCATGATCTAAGCTAGTAACCTCGTCAGAACAAACAGCCATAATCACTCTTTACCCACTTCACCAGAGTTCAAGCTAAATTTAGATCTCATTTGCCTTTTATAACATGCCTTCTAAATGCATTGTAAGCAATCCTTCATTTTGAAGAACTTACTGCAACAACCCACATACATCTCTGCCCAGATGCATTTTTGTCAAATGAAGACAGTTCATTGGAAATGCAAAGATTCCCACTTTGTGTAAAGACTGATTTTGCTTCCATAGACTGCCCCTGATATACCTGAGGAAAATTAGTTGTTTGCATTGAGTCTTGCAATTCTTGCTTGCATGATACTCACACTAAAGAAGAAGGAGTAAGAAAAAAGGGAGATTCAAACCATGTCGAAGCAGACAGAATTCTGTTGTTTCAACTAAAAAAATTGCATGTATGTTTTCTGTAAAATTAATTTGTTCTGAATTATTTGAATGACTATCTCGTTTATTCACTTCACTCAGTAGAGCCATGAGCATTAAAATAAATGGTTATGATTTTTGAGATAGAAAATAATGAATTGACATTTTAGACATATGTTAGGGAATACCTAGTCACAAGCATCTATCTATACATAGATAGATAGATAGATAGATAGATAGATAGATAGATAGATGGATGGATAGATAGACATATACATATAGGTATGCAATTATGATCCAGAATATATAGAGAACATTTATATAATTGGTAGCCATAGATACTTTAATATAAACATAATAAAAGGAAAAATATATTTGAAAGCTACACAATTCTAGGGCCAGCAAGATAGCTCAGTGGTCTAAAATGCCTGCTTAGGCAAGCTTAGGCAGCCACAGGGGATCAAGGTTCAATCTCTGGCACCAAATGCCATGCCAGCCTCATCCTCAGGGTGGGCTGAGCCAGCCAAAAAAAAAGTTAAGCAATTCTAATACTCTATATCTGAAGGAAGAAATTATCATAAGTCAATGCACAGCATAAACTTCAATTTGAAGTAATTTATTCTATTCTTTTTATATAAATAGTGATGGATTATGATATATGGAAATATGACAGTCTGCATGGTTATATGTATGAACAGTCAGCATTTTTCCATTTGATTTGTACATACATTTTGCACAGTATAAGCAAATGGAGCACAGAGTATGGAGTAGAGATTCATGAGGATAAAAACTAGCTGAAACAGGACCCCATCCTTACCCTGCAGTGCGCAGAAGGCCAATGTCAGGACCTCGGGTCGCACGCCACTTGCTAGCCACTGACTGTGTAGGCGTGCTGCTGCTTCACAGCTTAGCTTCTGTCATATCTATGAACATTTATAGTGAGATGTTGCTAGGGAGAAAATCTTCCACTTGTATGTACACAAATAACATTCTTGGTACTATTAATTAGTTAAATCAGAACAGACAGACTCAGATTTAAGTGTGTACTCTTCTAGGTTTTAGCTGTATGACCAGACATTATGAAGCAGGTGTGTACATGAATGTGAAGATTAAATAAGGTAATATGCACCAAGCCTTAAGCACAGTCTCAAATATAATAATCAATAAAGCAGTACAAATTCAAACAAATAAAACTAGCATAAATGAAATCTAAATTGCTGTAGGAGTTCTGAGGGAAGCTCTACATCACTCCTCTAGTGAGCCTCGGCATTCCAGGCAGAGTCCAATCGTATCTGGGTTTAAAGAAGATGGCAGCACAGTTGTTCAAGAAAAGGAATAGAGAAATTAAGTGCTAAGGGTTAAGAAAGCCAGGAGTGGTTTGGGGAACATTTGTAATTCATTCAAATGAATGCAGGTAACAGGCTGTAAGATAGGAAACAATTTGAAACACAATCTTCCATGCTCTTGAAAAACATGCTTAAAATATATTCCCTGGAGCAGTAGAAAACCAGTACTTAATTTTGAGCAATTACTTCATGGAGTTGGAGATGAGAGAAGGTGGACAAAGGAGAATTATTTGTAAGAACATGCTATAGTCTAATGAAGCTGTGGAAGAGTTGGCATTAGAAATGAGCCAAGGGACAAAAAGGAGACATTATTCTGGAAAAAATTAATTAGACTTCACAAATAAACATAAGTGACAATGGAAACAATGAGCATCAAACATCAAAAAATGCTCTAGGATTCTTGGATCCTGCTGTGGATTGAGTTGTGTCAACTCCGCCGTCAGATTCCTATGTTGAAGCTCCAAAGCACAGCATCTCGGAGGATGACTGATTAAGAAATAGGATTTTAGAAGAGGTGATTATGTCAAAAAGATGCTGTTAGACAAAACTGAAATCTGACATGACTGGTGTCCTTATAAGTGGAATCCCAGATGCAGCTGACACCGAGAGGAGATCGGTGAAGACAGAGAAGATGACCATCTGCGAATCAAAAGAGAGCCCAGAAGAAAGCGACCTTGATTTCAGATTCCCAGGCCCTACAATTGTGAGACAGTAAATTTGTGTTATTTAAGCCACCCCGTGTGTGCTGTTTTATTATGGTAACTCCAAGCAACCAATGCAGCGCCATTTACAGAAATGGAAAAAATAGCAGCAGAGCATACTTACATACACAGAGAGAATTGGTGTGAGGAGGCAAAGGTGGGCATGGCTGAGGATTCATAAAGTAGAACAATGAGTGTCACCTAATAATCTAATGGTTGTGCTATAAAGGTTAAAATACAATGGTATTATTTTATTATGGGAAGAGAAAATATCTTATAAACTATGTTAGATGAATTAATGGTATTGACTATAACAAAAATTGTCCTTCTCCCAAAGCTGGCATCCCAAAAACTTACATTACTTCATCATGAATATTCTAGGTTGTATGCCTGTGAAGGGCAAGAAGAAAAGCTAGGAAACACAGCAGGGGCAAAACCATACATTTATATACACAAGATGGCTAAGGCAATGATCCTGAGAATCTGCATCAGGTTTTTGAAAGTAGCAATTAATTGGTAACTACATATACTGATACTTGTGAACTAAGCAACTGCACTGAATAGCAATGTGCAATACTAGGGCCATGATTGGAATGCCTTCCATTCTGATCTTCCACATGCATGCTGCTTTTCATGTCATATCTATTACTGCCATACTGTCTCTCAAGTAAATGGTTTTTTTTAAAGGTAATAAATGAAAACAAGAGACAGAAGGAAAGAGTTAATCAGAGATTCTGGCCTCTTCTTTTGAAGTGCTTCCTTCTCCTTTGTTTCCCACCACAGGGATAGAAAGAGAACATCTGAAGTGCTGTTTCACGGTTATTCTCAAAGGGGACATATCCTATTGGCTCCATGTCAGTCACATGGTTCCCTGAGACATTAGGCATCTTGTCATGCCCCGTGTAGCTGTGTGCACAAGAACAAGAGAAATAGAAAATATTAACACTGATAGTCTTTTCTTGATTTTCCACACTTTTGGTGTGCTAATTTACATATGATGAAAGGGAGAAAGCAGTAGAAAACTTGAATATGTCATATTTCTATCAATGTAATTCAGAAGACCACCTAGATCTGGATTTGGAGATTTTTCTTTTTTCCTTTATTTTTTCTGAGATAGTTTCTTGCTAAGTTAATAGACTGCCCAGGCTCAGCTTCTTGCTCTCTATGTAGCCCTCCAGGGATGCTAAGACTGCAGGCTACACCATGCTAGGCTTGGAGATTTACTCTTAACAATATAAACATTTGCTAGCATTTTCAAAAGTCCTGATAGGAGTTGAGAAACTTTCTGTAAATGGACAGAGAGTAAATATTTTCAGCTATTTACACCATATGCGTTGTCAGAAACTACTCAACTCTGCTATTATAGTATAAAAACAGCCAGACATGTAAGTAAATGAGCATGTCTCTGTTCCAATAAAACTTTATTTACAAAAATAAATGCTGTAACATATTTGCCACTTGGGTTTGCCAGTCCATCACACACTCTAGTAAGTAATCTGTCATCCCACAACATATTCATACTCATGCTTAGCTAATTGTGTATGGGCAGTGGACTGAGTTGGTTGGTTGTCACACAAGAGTCAAAATACAGCTTTACTGTGCGGATGTACCAAGTCAAAGCAATAGCATATCACTTGTAGGGCATTAATAAAACATTACATTTGAAAGCAGGCTTTGAAAGTAAAGATGACTGTTTGTACATTTTATAAAAAGTAAAGAGAAATGACAAGCCCAGGGGAACAAATTAGATCTAGATGTTATACTTAATTTCTTTCACACTGGTCTCAGAAAAGGATTGCCACTTCTTGCCTGTGATAATGACTTGTCTTGGTTTCACCATTTTATCAATCCTGATAAGGATTTTACTCCATGTGCAATTTAGGCAATCATCCCCACTCAGCTCCTTTAGAGTCCAGTGTGTGTGTGCCTTCCCAGGGCCCTGCTGATCTTCCAAGGGATGCAAAGCAGGGTGTGGACCCCAGGGAGGTCATGTGAGTCTCTGAACTCTCATCCTCTACCATCAGGCCCAGGCATCAGGTGCATGTGTGTGTGTGTGTATGCATGTATGCTTATGTGTGTGTGTGAAAGAGAGAGAGAGAGAGAGAGAGAGAGAGAGAGAGAGAGAGAGAGAGAAAAGAGAGACTCACTTTCTAGTGCAGGCTGGCCTTGAACTCACATCTTTTTGCCCTTCAGTCTCTACTCTTTCACCCTTGAAGTTTGAAAAGTCACAGTATGAAACTGAGATGTGGATTGAGGCATGGTGGCATGTGCCTGAAATCCCAGCACTTGGAAGGCTGAAAACAGGAGAATCACTACGAGTCCAATTTACATAGTGAGACCCTACACACTGTGTCCTAAATACAGGAAAAAAAAAAAAAAAAAAAAAGAAAGAAACTCAGAAGTTGTCTGCTTTCATACTGACTGAATGATTTGATCTATGCAGACCAATGAACTCAGTGCTTGGAAAATTTTATTCATTTATCAATATTTACAATTTTTAATATTATCCTCAATATAATGTTATTTCTAGAACCTAGTGTTACCAACATGAATCTTATGGAAAGATGACATTTTTAAAAAATCTAGTCTTTAATTAATTTTTCAATGATACCACTGTTTCCTTGATCTACTTCTGTAATATTCCTGGCATTACAATCTGTTCTTTATGTACTACTTTGTTTTTTTCTACACTGGGAATTGGACTTCTTGCTGAGCTCCAACCCCAACTCTTTTTCTTTTTTCTTTTCTTTTTCTTTTAAGACAAGCTCTTGCTAAGTCATTAAGTTGCCCAGAATTGGCTCAAACTAGTAATTTTCCTCTCAGACTTCCAGAGTGCTGGGATTACAGGAATGTGCCACCATAACTGGCTACTAACTTTTTGTGTCATGTGCATGCCCATGCATGTGTGTGTGTGTGTGTGTGTGTGTGTGTGTGTGTGTGTGTATGCATGCATGTGTGGGGGTGAGAAAGAGAGAGACAGAGAGAGACAGAAAGAGAAAGAGAGAGATAGAGACAGAGACAGAGACAGAGACAGAGACTCACTTTCTATTGCAGGCTGGCCTAGAACTCACAATAACCCTCTTGCCTCAGTTTCCTGAGTGTTATCTGTGCAGGCATGTGCCACCATTCAAGGCAGCTAATACCTTTTTAATATTTATTTCTTCATATGATTTAAACTCCTCCCTTCCCTGATTTCTAAAAGAAGATAGGAGGCATGGCTTCTTATGTACTCCTTTTTCTTCTTGAAGTCACTCTCTTGAAAACCTGTTCATAACAGTCACTCTGGACAGCTCCTGAAAATAAATAGAAAATTATCACTAGATCTAGCATTTAAACCTTTTTCATTTGCAGTCTATTACTGTTTAATAGTTGTGTGAATGTATCTTACCCATTTCAAAGTGGGAGCCACACAAATCTACTCATGCTGTCTGAAACTAGACTCATTTTTCTAACTTTCCACTGTCATGCCAGTTTCCTAGGCCTAAATCTTTTATGTTATTTTCTATTCTTCTCTTGTTTCTTCAATTCTCCTCTCTTGTGTTTCTTCAAATATTCTTCCTTTCTGAGGCTGGAGTTTGCTTCTTCCTTAAGCATCTCTCCATTTCCATTTGGCTTCCACTCATATATTTGTCCATATGCCCAACAATTATTTACACTCCGCTATGGATGAGTAGCCTGTGGTCTTCACGGCGAGAACTGTAGGCAGTGCCACTCCACCCCCCTAGCTCTTCCAAATGTGGATTCTCTTGAGGAATTCCAGACGTTTGTCACAAGTGAAGGCTCAGGAGTCACAGTGAGCTATATGAGAATCATGCTTCCTTAAATTACTGTAACTTGAGACAATTTACTTAACCCCTTATTCATTTTCTCATGTGTAAAATGCATATGGTGATGATATCTAGTTGGTAAGATATTTTATAAGTATGAACAAAGTAGTGACACATCAAAGATGGCACAGTGACAAACATGCAAACTGTGATAATTATAATAAACCCTCAATTAAAGAGAAATGTTATTGATACCAATATCACCTCTAATAAAACCCAAAAGAACACTGCCATGGTGTGGTCATATACACTCAGAATCTAAATTATAATGAATCAGGGATGAATTTGGCCCTTCTGGACCCTAGAGACTGAACAATTTGACACAGAGAAGGAACTTGTAGTGCATGTCTGACTGGTGGTCAACTTATTACTCCCAGCTAAATGAACTTGTTGCATTAGCTTTCCTGATGGGAACTCAGCTATCCACTTTGCTGGAGGAGCTCCAGACCACTGTTGCTGAGGGTGGCTGTGGTACTTCGGGGCAGCTCTGGTGCTTACCGTAAGCCTTGCTTCCTGGCTTCAGTTCCGATCCCTCAGCCTGCTATTACAGATCCTTCATCCAGCTGGCATAGACTTTCTGGCTTCCACCACTGAGCCTTGGCCTTTCCCAGCAGAGATCCATGAAGTGGACTTGCATGAGCATGAGACTTTGCTGTGGCCTCTCAGCCTCCAGTTGCACTTGCGGGAGGCACTGTTATGAGCTCTAGGTTTTCATTTGGACTTATGCAGGATATTAGGACCCAGACCCTCAGCTGGAGTGTTTAATATTATTGTGGATAGATTTCCTGCACTTGTGGTATATGATTCTTGGGTGATTACTTATGAACTACTATTATAAAATATGTGCTGTATTATATTGTTCCCCTTGCGAAAGCCCCAAACCATGACAGGACTCTCGTTATTGATTAGTGTTGGATAAGAATGAATATGGTGATTGATGGCTTGTAATAATAAGGGAGGACATGTGGACTTTGCTGTGATCACAGTGCTGAGATACTTTAGATTTTTTTAAACTCTTATTTATTTATTTATTTGGCACAGTATCTCATAGTGCAGCTCAGACTCCCCTTAGTGATCTTCCTGTCTCAGCCTCCGAAGTGCTGGGATTATAGGCATGTACCACCATGCCCAGGTTAGGTGGTCAGCGGCAGAGGGACCCAGCATGGCATGCAGTACTGTGAATTGAACCCGGGCCCTTGCATTTGCCAGGAGGATGCTTGGACCACTGAGCTATTTCCCCAGCCCCACTTTAGATTTTTGAGTATGGAAATAATAGGATGAATCAATTGTAGAACAATTTAAAATCCATTATCAAGCTGGGGAGAGAGTTCGGTGGTCTAAGCACCTTTCTGGCAAATGCAAGGACACTGGTTTGATCACCAGTACCTCATGCCATGTGGAACCCCCCAAATCCCAGGTGCACCATGCTGGCCTCCAAAACTGGGCATGATGGCACATGCCTGTGATCCCAGCACTGTGGAGGCTGAGACAGGAGGATCACTGTGAGATTGAGCTGCATAGAGAGACCCTGTACCAGATAAATAAATAAGAATTTAAAGTCTAATAACAAGACTCTCATTCTTTTTTATGTACTTTTCCTGACCTTTAAAAATTTAGTTACACAGTTTTGCTATATTTATATGTTGCTTTACTCTATGTGAAATTAAAATGAACTGAACTTTATTTCTGAAGTGTTATTTTGGGTACAGAGGTGGTCAAAGCAAATGATCAGTTATTGAAATTTTACTTTTTTGGAGCAAATTATTTAAGGACTCATGTGTCACATCATTTTAGGATGACATACTAATTTTCTCACTTTTTTCATGGGGTTAAATTCTGTATTAGATGGAAACAAAATTATAGTTTAGAATGTGGTGGTGATGCCACAGAAAGTTACAGCAAGCCAAGTTTTCTTCACAGGTAAGAAAATATAGTACAGAGTCAACTGACTGTAATTCTGAGATACAGCCTTTACGATGGTTAGAACTGGGTTGTCGTCCTGAATTCTCATTAGGCTTGCCCACCACCACTATTTTCTCTATTGTAAAAATTAATCACTTAAGTGGAAATATTTGACCTGGCCTTACTTCGGTAAGTTTGTTGTTTTGATTATGTGCTATGATGCTGTAAAGATCAAGGAGATACAATAATTTCCCTCTCAGAATAAAATAAATTTCTTTCATTCCAATTTTAGTATATGTGCTACTGAAGTGAGCACATGAATTTCTTTCATAACGTGGCAGCTACTATGCCCAGTCCATACTACTGAGGGCTAGAGTGAAGTGGCTGTTTAGAGTTAGTCTAGAATTGCAGTGGTTTGTGGGGAAAAACAAAACAGTCTGAAGGAAAGCATTTTACCTTCCAGGAGTGGGAGGCAACTGTGACAGGGTAGATTCCCTTTGCTTTATTATTTTTTTTTTTTTGGTAATATGTTATTAAGAAAAACCTTAATGTTCAACATAGTGTTTATTATTTAAACTTACTATTGAACCATTATTGAAATAACAAAACCAAATATCTATATTCTAAGAAAGAACAAGTGAAAACTTAAACTTTTTTGATTAATTATGACATGAAATTGATTCTGACAAAAAGGAAACAAAATCCCAACAGCCAATACCCATGTGGTCAGAAGAGAAAAAATATGAAATTCCTATGAAACGTACTTTACACTGATTCTAATTTAAAAATGCATATGGATTTAAAGCTACTCTGGTTTAACAGATTTACTAAGCACAGAATTTGTAGATCATTTATTTGGTGTTTTTATTTGGACTCAGATATTTGCAAAGTACTTTCAGAGAGGGCTGGAAAGGGAAAATAAACTTTATATTTCCTCTAGACCACATAACAGAGGAAAAAAAATCTAGTAATTCCCAACTCAAAAACATAGATATGGCAAAATTATTCAACTATTTAATCATGCTAATCAATAGTAAATCAGAGTTCAAGTAATGATATCCTTAGCATCAAATGCATTTGCAAATATACAATTTCAAAGTTAACATTCTCAGTGACAGGTTGTTAATATTAAAAAACAAAATACTTAAAAATCTATTTTTTCCAGGAAAAATAACATTGCTTCTGCCCCTCAAGAAATTAAATTATAGTTTTTTTTGCATGGCAAGAATCTGTCTCAAAAACACACAAAAAATTCTCTGTTAAGCAGTAGTATAAACATTTGTTAAAAATAGTGTCTTTCTAAATTGTTGTAAACAATAAAAGATGACATTCAAATGTGTAAATGATAATTAAAATACTACATCATCATGGAGTGTTTGTTGTATTGTCTATACCCACACTTGGATTTCACAGTTATTTTTTATCTTATCCCTTTGCTTTTGTAGAATAGGAGTTGGCTCAGGAAGTGGTAGAAAGCCGTGCACTGGTTCTTCGTTCCCCCCATAGCAAGACTGTCCATTTCCGCTCAGGTTCTGCATGCCCTCCAAATTCCTCTATCAAAGTGGCCCTGCGGAGGAGGGGGGGTCTCAGTCATTGCCTGAACTGAAAATCTCCACCGGATACCACCAGTGAGCGGATACCACCAGTGGATAACACCAGCATGTTACCAGGCAGTGAATCTCTCCAGCTTTAAATACCAAAAGGAACTATTGTTTCCTTAAGATACTAAAGATCATTTTTGTAATTTTTATCCAACTGCTTCAGTCAGGATGGAACACTTCAGACATATTCCTAATATTTGGAAAATAAATTGCTTTTGTTTAAAGAGAGACACTACATTTGCCATATGCAAACTGTCTGTACGCATAGGTGTGTGGATCAGATGACAATTCAAGTAGAGTTTCAAGTTGTTGCTAGGGTAGTTGGTGAGAACATGCTGTCATTGTACAGTATCACCCACCTTTCACTTGTACATCCTGAAAGTGCTAGACAATTTGACGCTCGTGATGTGCTCTCAATGATGCGCCTGTGTAACTTTTCCTGCTCTCTTTTGTTTTCATCACAAAGGCTTGAAACCAAGGTTTTAAAAAGCATATGTCAGTACTCTACCTTCTTTACGTAAGTTTACTTTGCTATTTTGACTATAGAAAACATGAATTGTATCGATTGGATTACTTCTCAAGATATGTGAAATGAAGGAATTGAAAATTGTTTTCTAGGTGAGGTTTTTAAATATAGATTATGCTGGTTATGCATTTTCTTTTTCTCTCTCCCCAGAGGAAGAATTACATTTATTCTTTAAATTGTATTTACTTTAGGGAAGCAGTGTTGGTTGATGGCTTAGACTTGTTGTTTTCTGATTTTAATATTCATCATTTAATATTCATCACAATCATAGAACAACACTTTCTATATCCTTTATCACTTGTGAGGGTCCTATCAGGTCTCTAAAAGGAGACATTCACTTTCTGTCTTCCTTCCCATGGCATAGTTAGTAGATTTACTGACTTCCATCAGTGGAAAGAATTTCAGAAGCGTCAGTGTGAGACATAACAAAGGTATTAGGCAGAATTAAAGAAGTACCCAATTAAAGACAACAGAGTTGGAGCCCTCAGAAAGAGATGCATTGTGGACTGGTGCTGAGGACTTTTATGTGGTTGTGGGGGTGTCTTCAAGATGGTTGACACCGATTACGGATTCCTCCTGTCACCTTACTCACTTAGTGAGTTAGGTTAGAGTGTGAACCCTTTGTATGTGTTTGAAGTTTAGAAGTGTGCTCCCCTCTTGTATTTCAGTTTTTAGACACTCTGTGAGAGGAAGTCAGGCTCAATTTATAGGTGAAAAGCAGCAGTCCAATTACAGACATATGGTGTCACTAAGGCTCAGTCATTTTTTAAAATAAGTTTCCTAGGCCAAGAAGATAGCTCAGCAACACAAGCACCTGCCTAGCAAGGGCAAGGTCCTGAGTTAGATCCCTGGTACCACAAGAAAAAAAAAAAAAAAGTTTCCTGGAAGAGGAAAAAGCACTGCAATTTTATATAACTTTTTTCCTAAAGATGTTGTTTGAGAAAAAAAAAAGTGTAATTTTTATGATTGTCCTTGTCTCCTTTCCACCTTTATTTTTTGTATCTTATCTTACTTCTACTAAAGTTCAGTTCTGTCTCTTGGGAATCAAGAACAAAAACAAAGTTATCCATCTTCAGCAAATGTACGAGGCAACATCTACCAATCATATCAAGTACAAAATCTGCGGCCCTCTCCATGCTTGCAGTTCCATTTAACTACAAGTTCCCAAGAAACTCAATTCATTTGCTAAAGGAGATGGACAAAAAAGGCAGTCATTATTTCAGGGAACATATTGTATTTTCCCTCTCTGAGACAATTCAACAAGGGGCTGCTTCACCTTACATCTTCAATCACATGGTGGTGAGAAAATCCTATAACTTAAAGGGTAAGAGTTTATTACGGTAAGTGTAAAATAGAACAAAAGATTTGGGCTTCTACAGAGCTTTACGGGAAACCTTCTCCGACCTTTCCATAAACAATTCCTTTGCTCCAGCCTCCATTTTATGTGTTCTGCCCTGTCATCAGTGTGGAGTTATGGCTGGAATAAATTCTTGGGGAGGGCTTCCTGGTTGGCATGGGAAGGCCTTTCTTCCTGAGATCTTATAATTGATGTGTGTAATTTGTCAAGTGTGGGACATAGGCCATGCTTCTTTATTCACAGACTTCTAGAGGAGTTCATTGTCAACTATCACCTTCAAAATCTGGCACCAGAATTTTATATGTAAATTATTTGAAGCAGAGCTGGTCAGGGAAGCTTAGCAATTTAACCGTAGTGAATATATTGACTGGTTATTAAAATGAAAGTTACTTTTTTAAATGATTTTAAATTTCTCAAAAGACTTTTATTTATTTTCATTGCATAGTTCAGAATGTATCTTAGGATTTTTACTAGATTTGAATTTTAGAGGAGGGGTGAGAATTAAAGTATAAATGGATTATCAGTAATATCAGAGTATACAAATTTAAACTGCTTTTTATTTTAATAGTATTTAATGGAAGATTGTGTTTTCTATACAGTTTACTGGTAAGGCTATGTAGATCTCAAGAAATGTGGAATAAAGTGGTAATATTTATTTGTTAGATGAGGCATGTTATTATTATTTACTTTTTTCTTTTTTCCAATTATTGTTCATTTTTGTTGCATTGAATTTGTAATATTTTATGTGTTGAAAAGCATAGGATTCTCCAAATAATTTACCTCATAAAGAACAAGTTTATGAATACAAAGAAAACATTTTATTTTATTTTATTTTATTTAAGTACTGGGGATTGAACTCCGGGCCTTGTGCTTGCCAGGCAAGCACTTATTCTACTGAGCTATCTTCGCAGCCCTATTTTTTTTTTTTTAAGAAAACATTTCTGCTGATTTCTGTTCTATTTACTTCTTTAAAATTGACAGTGTCTTAAAAAGTAACTAAACAAAAATACAACATGCATTATAGTTTCTGACTTAATTGGCTATTAGATAGATCATTAAGAGAATATTTTTCTGTGCATGCTATACAATTTTTCTGTAAAAAAAATAGGTGTGATATGGCATTGAATTAAGTCCAATAAAAAAACATTTTTTATTTAGAATAATTGTGTCTGGTCCTCATATAATCATTGGCTAAAAGATGTGAACTTTATTATTTCCATCTAATTTTAAGAATAAAAAATTAATACCTCAAAATCTATCTTTCATTAGATAAAACAAAACAAATAAAACAAATTAGTACAAGAATCGTGGCTAATTACATTGTGTTTAAGGTATTTATCAGTTAAGAAATTCTAGCTGTTTCTACCCCAACAGTTGTCCAAGGGTAATAACAAAAATAAAAACAATTTACAAGTCAGAGACTTGTTCCATACTTAAGCAGGTCATTGAAATTGAGATATATTTAAGTTCTTTTATTTTGAAGCGGACTTGCTATCATTATTCCACGTTGCTTTCTGATGCAAATGTTAGGCTATTTCACATTCTAATCAGTAAAGAACTGAGATTAAATAGTAATTTAATGATCTTTTTCTTCCTAGAGAACCGATGCAAAATCCAGGACTGAAAAGAGGATTTTAATTTCTATCTAATTAGGCTGATCATTTGTAAAAGCTCTGCAGACTTCCTTAGTTTTGCTAAATATAAAGCGCTACAGGAAATCAGCTTTGTGAAAGATAGTATATTTTTATACAGAAAATATGAATTTTTGAAATACATTTTCATACATGCACTGATTTTTTTTGTATAATGTACGTTTCCCTGGAGTTGGAAAGTTGTTTGTTATTTTGGAAACGAGAGCTAGGAGATTGGGTTTTCAAGGGTGAGTCATAAATAAATTCAATAAATTGAAAGAAAAACTAGTCATCATATTTAGCCATGCATATATCATTTTGAATGATCTTTATTTTTCTATAAATATGAGATTCCATCTGGCATCATTTCCTTTGGGTTTTAAGCCTACTTGTACAGCACCTTATAGTACAATTCTGATGGTGATAATCCTTTTAGTTTTATCTGTAAAGAAGTCTTTGTTTCACCTACATAGTGGATATTTTCACTGGACAAGGAATTGTGAGTTGGAAGGATTTTTGTTTATTTTTTGTTTTAGGACTGAAACTTGCTATAAACAGTGTATAATGTGCTATTTTTTTCTACTAGGTATTGGCAATATTTTCTTTTTGTCTTTATGCTTTGGCATCTGCATTATTATGCAGTTGGGTGGCACTTTAATTTTATAGTTCTGAAGGTTTGCTGAGATACTTGAATCCACAAATTTCTTATTTCCACCAATTTTGGTACATTTCTAGCTACTACACAATCAATTATATTTTACTGTTCCCTTTCTTTTAGGAACCTGGTTATGTCCATATTTTACGTTTTTGCTTGTTTGGCTCCATCGAGTCTTTTCTTCCTCTTCTGAAGGGATAAAGTGCGTTTGAGCACATTGCCCTTTCCTTGTCACCTGCAGCCTGGTGTTATGCTAACTAAAATTTTAATGTCAGATATCACATAATCAAATATACAATATCCTTTTGACACTTTTTTAAAGATTATATTTTTCTTTTTAGCTCTTCTAGCTTTAAATTCATCTGAAGAATATCTTATTTGGCATAATTATATCTGCACTTAAGTGTGGGTGTTGTTTGCTAAGTCCAATGTTTAGTGTGGAAGTTATTTCCTAAGTAATTTCAGAGGTCATCTTCAGTGTCTTATTCACTATGGAAGACGTTATGTATGTTTTCCATATTTTGTCATTTTAGGTTGTTTTCTGGCTAGTGTGGAAATTTTGGATTCAGTTTTGGAAACAATATTGATTTCTACTTTTCTTAACAGATATAAATACAGCAGAAATCAGACTAAAGTATCCCGTGCAATGAATAATTGCTGATATTTCACTGTAATTTTTTAACCTCACCAGAAGACTGCCTTCCAGCCTTCCTGCCCACCTGCCTGCCTGCCTTCTTGCTCGGTCCACTTTTGTTACTACTACAGAACACTATATACCAAGTGGCCTCTAAATGACAAAAATTTATTTTTCACAGTTCAGGAGACTCAAAAACCTGTGCTGAAGGTGGTGGATTTGATTGCTGATAAAGCCTCACTTCTTGGTTCACGTGGAGACATCTTCCCACTGTGCCCTCACTTGGCACAAAGCAGAGAGAAGCTCCTGGGGCTCTTTTGCAAGCACTAATCCATGCCTGAGGGTTCTGTTAGTCACATGGTTTAATTCAACACGCAGGCTATCTATCTGTCTCCACATAGCATCACTCTGTGGACTAGGCTACAATATGTGAATTTGGGAAACACACACACAACTTATTCACTCTATAGCATCTGCTGAGGCATATTTGGAACAATGGATAGAGTTTGGGCAGCATTTATACATACAAGGTTTTGTATGTAAGTATCAATGCTCTCTCTTGCTCCCATGCTGTCTCCATGATTCATTTCTTCTAGCATTTTCCATGTTCTTTGGTTTCTAAAGCTCTGACCTACAGTTTTCTGAGCTAGTAACTGTGTTGCATTTCTCTACTTTATCCATCTTTATTGGGCAGACTGGGTCCCGACCTCCAGCTCAAAATCACAAAGAAGGCAGTTCACCTCGTGATTTTCCTTTCCTCCAGCTATCTAGTTTATCTAGTACTTGCCTGTTCTGTTTGAATTTCCAGTACTTTCCATTACTTACTTTTTAAACTTTGTCCATACTTAATAGGTTTTTCTTTTCTGCAGGAAGTTTGGTTCTGAAAAGATCTATTGTTCAATGTCTATAAATTTGGATTGGAAAGAATTTTTCATAGTATAAAATATTCAAAAACAAATTTTATGGGTTGTTTTATCATAACATTAGCAATAATCTACTAGGTTGATCAACAAGAAATTACTATTTTTGCATATAAGAAAAAGTGAAATAGTCACATCATGTAGTTCAGTCTAGAATGTATGATGTATATATCTCCAAACAGATAGCTCCCGTTTTCGGAAGATATGGCACATAAGCAAATGAGTATTATACAAAATGTATTTTTGGTTATATACCCTTAGATGTGGTAGTATGAACTATCAGAAAAGAAATCCTGGTTAAGAAACATAAAGAATAGGGAGGAAAATGGAGGAACTAATCACTGTAAAACTAGTGTCCCATTGCAATGCAAATAAGACTTGGAATTTTGCTGTGGGCTTTATATACTGTGGTGTGCAGATTTGAATGTCTTAATGAGTTTGTCTGTTTAATATATTCTGAAAAAAGCATAAAGAATCTGTTTAACCTTTGACAAAAATAAATTCAAGTATTATTTGTCATAGGTTGAGTAATGCTTTGTTAATAAGTGTTATGAGCAGTTTGTGAATTAATAACATTTAAGTTGTATATTTAACAAGAAAAAATTAATTGAAAGGATGAATCCTCATCCTTAAATATAGGCTGGTGAGGATTAATTGGTCTCCAACACTTTTAAAAACAGCAAATGGTATGTCTGGAAAGTTCACAATACACTATCATTCAAAAAAAGTGTCCCCCAGTCCCCCCCCAAAAAAAAAGAAGAAGAATAGGGTGGGAGAGATGTCTCAGTAGAATAAGTGCTTTCCTAGCAAGCCCAAGGGCCTGAGTTCAATCCCCACTTCCACCAAAAAACAAAACAAAACAGCAACAAAAACAGTGTCCGCACATGTCTACATTAGTACTAAACTTTACAATCATTTTATAAGACACACTACTTATGCATATTCATGGTGTACAATATGGAAATGCAATACATGTATACGGTGCGTAATCATCAAATAAGGGTGATGAGCACTGCCACCTCTCCAACTAGTAATTATTTTTGTGTGCTGGAAATTTCATACCCAAGTCTTCTAGTCATTGTTAAGTACATCACAGTTTGTTTTATTCACTAGATACTGTACTGCACAGAGAATCTACTGTTCTCTAATGTCGAACTCTTGTCTTTTGTGATTCCATTATAAATTTATGGTGGTTTTGTATATTTCTCAGGAGCGTGACCTTGGTATTTTGATGGACATTGCCTTGAATCTAAAGACTGGTTTGAGTAAGAGGATCATATTAACAAGTATAATTTTTGCTGTCCATGAACAAGGGTTGTCTTTTCATTATGTCTTGATTAATTTCTAGCATCAGTATGTTGTAATTTTCATCATTAGGTTATTTAATTTTCTTAGTTAAATTTATTATTGAACATTCTGCTTTTTTATAGCTATTGCAAATAGATTTTCTGTGTTATATACTTTTCCATTTAGTTCATTTCTGGAGTGTAAATAGAATGTATGCTCAATATTGATATTGTATCCTGAATCTTTACTTTTTTTTACTTGTTTTCATTATAAGTTTTAATAACTTTTTGATGAAATATTTAGGTTTTCCCATATGTAAAATCACATTATTTGCAAATATGGATATTTTAACATCTCCCTGTCCAATTGGATGCAATTTCTTGTGGGTTTTTTTTTTTTTTTTTTTGGTTTTTTTTTTTTTTTTTTTTTTTGCTTTTTTTTTATTACCTAAGAAGTTTTTGCAAGGCTTCCCATACTATATTAAAGAAAAAGTAGTGGGGTAGGATATCTTTGTCTTATTCCTAAGACTAGAGAAATAGCTTCAATGTTGGGAGTGGTGGAAGCTAGGAAATTGATCAAATGTGTGTACCTAAAGCAAACAAGCTACCTCAGTCCTGAGATAAACATCCTGTCTGGTTAAGGTCAGCTATTAGTCACTAGGCAACCTTGTGTCATATATTTCTAACTTTGCAAAGGTACAAATAAAGGACATTTTGTTGTGTGACTGCCTCAGTCTTGCCCAGAAGCCAGACCAGTGACCATCTAGCCCAGTATTGTCTTCTTGTCGATCTTCCTCATTCCTGCTGCCATTTCTCCCCAGGTAGAACCCACGGCAGTGAGACCAATGGATCCGTACACTTCAACATTTGACTTTTCAGTGTAACAGTTGCTGTGGATTTTTCACATATAAGCATTAGTATTTGAGATATGTTTCTTCAAAAACTAATTTTGTTTTTGCCATGAAGAGATCTTTATTCATCTGTTGAAATGACCACATAGATATTTTGTCCTTCATTATGGTGATGTGTTGTAACACATTCATTTATTTGCATATGGGGAGCCACTCAAAACAACCCTGGAATGAATCTCACTTAACAAACTTTTGAAATGAAGAGATCATTTAAGACTACTAGATTATTGAATTTAGTTTGCTAGCATCTTATTTATGGTCCATGCCTATGTGTGATATGGGTGATGCTTTTGTTGTATCTAGGTCTGGTTTTGATATCAAAGTAATATTGACTCCACTAAATTTTTTGGCAAACTTCCCTTTATTGTAGTTTTCTGAAGTAATTTGAGATAAGAATTGTTAAATATGTCACAGAATTCAGCACTAATCAATTTTTAAACTTTTCTTTTAGATGGGAGACTTTCATTTAATGCTTTAGTATTATTATTCGGTATTCAGTTTGACATTTCTGTTTATCCTTGATTTCATTTTGGAAAGTTGTGTGTGTTCAGGAGTTTATCAATGTCTTCTAGATTTTTCCTATTTAAATTATCACAGTAGATTTATACATTCATAGCAATTTCTTGTGGTTAATACCAGGTGTTTTGTCCCCTTTTACATTTTTGATTTTTTTTTATATTTGGCATTCTTTACTTTTGGTTTGTCTAGCTAATGGCTTATCAACTGATTTTATGCTTTCAAAAAACTCACCTAATCTTATTCTTGATGAAAGCCATTCTGTCTGTAGCGAGATAAAATCTTAAAAAGTTGTTTCAATTCACATTTAGCCATTTGTTCTTTTTAAAGAATTGTCTGTTTAGATTATTCACCCATTTATTCAATAGGTTATTTGTTTGTTTTTGAGTTAAGATTTTTCAGTTCTTTTAAATTCTGCATATTAAAATTTCTTTTGGTAACTATCATTTTTCTCCTCTTCTGAGGTCTTTCATACCTGTTTCCTTTGCCTAGCGAAAGTTTTAAATTTTAAGCCATCCTATTTGTTAAATGTTATTATTTCCTGATGTGCTGGGGTCCTGTTCAGGAAGTTGTTACCAATTCCTGGGTCTTGTTCTATATTTTATTCTAATAGTTTTGAATAATCTAGTAGTCTTAAATAGACTACAGTCAAGAATATAGAAAGTCAGGTGCGTGTGAAAGTGCACATCTGTAATCCCAGATCTCTGGGAGGCTTAAGCAGGAAAATGTCAAGTTCAAGCCTATCATTGGCATCTTAGCAACTCAACAAGACCCTGTACCCCCAATCAAAAATAAATAAATAAATAAAAATTACAAAGGGACTGTTAATGTATCTCAGTGAGAAATTCCTGATTTCAGTACTTGGTATCATAAAAAAGGAAGAAAAAGAAAGAATGAGCAATAAATGTGTAAATGGATGTGGGAAAATAGAACCCTCATACATTGTTGGTGGGAATATAGATTAGCACAGCTACTATAGAAATCAGTGCAAACATTCCTCAAAAATATGAAAATAGTGATTCCGCTGTATTCACCTGTAACATTCATTTGTATATACCCAAAAGAATTAAAGTCAGTATACTATAGGGGCCAGAGAGATAGCTCAGTGGAATAAAGTGTTTGCTTGTCAAGGGCAAGGACCTGAGTTTGATCCCTGGTATCAACAACAACAAAAAAAGGCAGCATACTATAGAGATGCCTGGCACCCATGTGCATTGCAGTGTAATGCACCATAACTGAGCCAGGGAGCCAGGCTAGCAACCATGAATGTCTTAATTGATAAATATAGATTATTATTAGGGCAGGGAGATAGCTCAGTGGCTTGAGCACCTGCCTGGTAAGTGAAGGTCCCAAGTTTGATCCCTGATACAAATATGCCATCTACCAATTCTACTCTTGTTTGTTCTTCCTCTTCTAGGTCTTTGAAAAGCACTGTTTACTTAAAATAGCACTTCCCTTTTCAGTGCATTTAATCATCACTCTTAACTTTTCCTTTAGTATAGCTTTAGTTATACACCCCCCCCTTTTTTTTTTTTTTTTCAGAACCGGGAATTGAACTCCTACCCTTGCGCTTGCCAGGGAAGCGCTTATTCCACTGAGCCATCTCCCCAGCCCCTGATATCCCCAATTTTTTATAGGTTTTTGTGTTATGATTTTCATTATGTACACTATTGTCTTTCTTTCTCTTTAAATATTCTAAATATCATTGGTCATATAGGACCTTATTATTAAATTTCTACTCTTTACTGATTTCCATTCTGCCTATTGTTGATATATGGTTGTCTTTTATTGTGGAATGAAAACACAAATGACGTGATTTTAAGTTTTAAAAATTTATGGATATCTGATTTCTGTTTTATCCATGAGAAGTTGTGTTACATTGCTGTTGGACCAAATGCTTTCTAAATGATTACTAAAGTGATTTGTTCTGTAGTATGCAAAACTCAGAAATTTCTTTGTTCATTTTGTATCTCCTTGATGGCAAAAATGGAGTATTTAATTCTATTATTGTATAAGTCTATATCTCTCTTTAAATGCAATAGTACTTGATTTATGTATTTTTGTAATCTCATGTTCAATTATATATATTTAAAATTGTTGCATCTTCCTATGAAATTGATTTACCTATCAATATTTAATGACTTTGCAGAGTTTTTAAACTTAAATTCTATTTTATTTTATAGGTTTGCTTGGTTTTGGTTTTAATTTGCACAATGTATCTTTTTCTAAATCTTAGCTTTTAGTCTACATTAACCTTTGGTGGTGGGTGAATTCAGCTGCAGGCCTTTGCTATAAGACACAGGGGACTGGGAGGAGAGCAAACTCTCCATGTCAGGTATCTCCCATTAGAGGCAGAGAAACCTCTCTGCTGTGCACAATAAATCAATGTATGCCTCAAGGCAGGAGATTTGATAACACTCCACATTGTCTAAGACACATACTGTAAAAATATTAATGCCCTAAAATTACATAACTCTTAAAATCTAGGAAAACTTTTTAATTCCATTTTCTTCTAGAGCAGAATCACATGCATTAGTGATTCAGACAAAAAAGCGCAAGATTTTATTTCTTATTCGTCCCAGAATTATTATCCTTTGATTTTTAATGCACACCCATTTTTTCTTGTATGAAAGGACAGTTTGAAGCAGCATTGCTGCTGTGGGCGTAACTCCGCAGAGTTAATATGGCCTTCTTTAACTTAATGCTTAAGCTGAAGGTGTCTGCTTTGCACCTCCAGGGTACTCGGAAGGGTCTACTCCTCAGTAGAACATCCTGTTTCCCTTCTAGCAGTTGGCCAGAAAAATCCCTAGATCTGTGAGTGTTCCTGCTGCTAGACTGAAATGCCATTTCCTAAACTACAGCTCTTCTGCTAAACAATTTTTCTAGGAATGGTGCCATATCTCTAGCTACTTAGCTTTGCCAAATGGCATTACTCCTTCAATGGCCCTCGCTCTGGGACTGATACCAAATGATGGTTCAAGCTAGGGTGGGTAGTAAATCAGCAGTAAAAGCTGAAAAATGTGGCAGCTTTTCATACCTTTTTATCTTTTTTCCAGACGATTGGCCTATCTCTCTCACCTTCTGCTTCTATTCATGAAAGAAACCTTCATTCCCCTTCATTTGTAGTTTAATGGTAGTGTATTCACTTGACGCCCCCTTCACCCTCCTCAGTTGTGAAAGAACATTCACACCTTTTGAAACTAATGCAATCAGATTTCTTAAGACTGTAGTCTTTCTCCAGCACCTATCTGCAACTGTGCCTTGCCTGCTAGAAGTGGATGGTGTGATGTGTGGGAAATGGGCCTGAACGAAGCGTCAGACTGTAGCACAGGAGCCAGGAAAGCACTTCAAAGCAATGGGCAGAAGGCATCTCAAAAACATCCAGTCTGACTGAAGGCTGCCTTCTGGTTTCAGACTTCCTGGAAGCTGAGGCAGAGAAGCTGTGAGTTGCTTTGTCCAGGAAAGCCCGACTGCATGGCCTGTGTTTAATGATGTATAAAACTATGAGTCCATCCCTGGTGATCATAGCTACATGGTGTTGCTTGGATGTGGAAGTTAAAGTCATCAGTCTGTGCTCTGTGTGCTTCTGAGAAAACATTGTCTTTCTTAGTTCATCAGTGGCCTGGCTTTGCTTTCTTGCTCCTTTCCTTCTTTGTTGGTCCTTGCCTTTTTTTCTTTCCCTACCTTGTCTTTTTCAACCTCATTCTTTTCCTTAAAACTGGATTGCCTAGAGTTTACATTTATGCTGACTTAATTACCATTCCTCGTAAACCAGAGGCAGCTATTATTTCCACATTTACATTCAGTGGCAGAAGCAGAGAGGTACGCATATTAAGAAAATCCCTTATTTAAGAACTGACACTTCATTTTCAGTCAGTGCTATCAGGAATTGATATTATATAATGTGCATCTGGGTATTTGATTTAAAAATAAGGGAGTTCTTCTATACATTGAGTTTCTAAGTGTACCCTAAAACTTAAAGAAAGCAGTGACTGATAAATAGAAGATACTCCCTCTATTGCTTTATATATATGCATATATATATATATATATTTCTAATTTATATATCCATGTTTCTAATGAACTGCAGTCACATGAGTGAATCTCAAAGAAAGAAAGAGCTGTGTATTCAAGAGTATGCCCTAATCTGGTCAACATGCAGCTCTCATCTCTGCATTGACTTCTCCCAATGAGGTAGTAAACTCTTGAAGCCACCTTGATTTTGTGGCTCCCTTGGTTCCTTGGTCTTAGAAGTTGTTTCCTACAGGCACAGCATTTTCCTTGCTGGAATTGCATTTCATTTTCCTTGTTTCTACTTCACAAAACATGTCACATGAATAATGATGCCACAGGCAAGGAAATCAGTCCAGCAATACAATTTAAACTTAAGATAAATCCTGCCTTCACTTGTATTTGCAGTTTGCCAAGGCAGACAGTAGGAACACTGCCCACACAGGAACTGACAGAATTGAGCCTCCCAGGTTAGTAATTATTAATATGTAAAAATCCCTTTACTCATTTTCAATATATTGTATTCAGCTGCTTCTGAGGCAGAGTCCTGAGTTGCCTTCCCTGTTTCTGTTCCCTGTCCGCATCCAGATCTGAGGGTAGCACCCAGCTCTAAATATCCTCATTGTTTAAAGCCCTACATGAGAACAGAATGAGACTGTAAGGTCAGTCTCACAGCCTTAGTAGAGTGAAATTAGAAGTCAAAAATTCTGTGAACATCAAAGAGAACTAAGCTGAAACAGGATTTTAAAAGTGCTGTTGTGTGAACATTTTGGAAAATGTTCTCAAAGGTGGGGAAGAAAATTAAAGGAAATTAAAATCTGCCAGTTACAGTAAAATCCCTGGAACTTTTTCAAATCTGGGACCCTAAGATAAATGTCTGTTTGTTAATAGAACTGACAAGGCATCAGGAATGGCTTTTTGTATGGGAAAGAAGTCCACTTGTCTTTCTTCTATGTTAGAGAATTAATAGAGTAAGTGGGAAACACAGTGTGGAACAATGTGAAATATGGACTCTTAAGTAGGCAAGGGAAATTTAAAAACATGTAGTAGTGGGAAGTCTCTAAATCTCAGTATGCAGAGATTTGACAGCTTGTGGTAGCAGGATGAGTTGTAAATTTAATAGCAAGCCCCATCACGCCTCTAAATGAGGAAGGAAAGCCAGGAGAAAATTCGTTATAAGCGCATGGCACCACACCCCTCCGACATGTAGCAGTGGAGGAAAACCAGACTGGCAACCCGTGTTCCGAATACGAACTGAGTGAAACCTTCAAGAGGGGCGGGGGAGGGGTTTCTTTTAAATGTCGCCTTTGCAGATAAAGGGGTCCCCTCCTAGCTCTTAGGATTTAGAGATGCAAAAAATGACAGTTTGGCTTCACCGCTTGATTTTCAAGGGGAAAAAAAAGTCTTAAAGGTGTAACTCTCTTGGTCCTGAGGGAATGTGCAAAGGGAGGGAAAAAAAGCAGCGTGAGTGGGGGTGGCAGAGGAGAGCACAGGCATCGAGGAGGAGGAGGAGAGGCGTGAGCCAGTCTCCGGCAGGAGGGCGTGGATCCCGGCGCCAGCCAGAGCAGGTCCAGCCTTCTCGCGACCAGTGCCAACAGCGGGAGGGGACAGCCAGGATCTACGTGGGCAGAGCCGGGTGCGGACCAGCGGGTGTAGCTCGGCGAGCAACTCCTGGATCAGCTCAGAGCCACTGGCCCCTGCGCGCCCTCTGCCCACTTCAAGCCAGCTTGGAAGGAAGTTTCCCAGAGGGAAAGGACGGGAGGCGACTCAGGTGTGTCAATTTGCGCGTCTTTTGATAACCTCGGACGTTCTGCCATTTCGCCCGGGAGACAACTCTTGGGGTGCGATGGAGGACGAATGAAAGGATTTCTCCTGGAAGTAAATGTTCAAACCACTATGGTAGGAAATGCTGCGCAATCGCGGTCCCCATCCTTTCCCTAAATGGCAGCTAACCCAGGTCCCTGAGCCCCCAACCTGGGAAGAGACATCTCCTTTCTTAGCTCACCTAGAGTAGCTAAGGCTAGATTCAGAAGCTCTCGGTGAGCGCTGCCCAGTAAATAAGGTCACCGGTGGGAAGACCTCGGTCCTTCCTTGCGCCTCCCCACCTCTACCCGTAGGTTCCCTCTAGAGCCCATTCCTATCTGCTCTTGGGAGATTCCAGCCTGCTCTTGGGGTTCAGCACAGTTCGCAGCAATTTTTTGGCCGCTGTCTCACCTGCCCATCTTTTAAGTTACGAAGGTTTGGATCCCTTCCCCAGCCCGCACCCCCAAACCCTATCTTGTTTTTATTCTCAGGAGAAGATTCCAGATCCCAGTGGAGTTCTAAAAACACTGCCAGTCTAGAATGGGGTTCTCTGAACATAGGTGTGTGTGTGTGTGTGTGTGTGTGTGTGTGTGTGTGTGTGTGTGTTTGTGTACTGGGCGCGTAGATGCTCCACCTCTGGGGACCACCATGGGGCGAGAGGGCAGCTGGCCCTGGTTACCATGGTGCCATAGTAGCCTAGTGCTGGGAGCTAGAGATGCCAGTCACGGATGGTCCCTTTTCCCTCTTTGTTTCTCTCTCTCTCTCTCTCTCTCTCTCTCTCTCTCTCTCTCTCTCTCTCTCTCTCCCTCCCTCCCTCCCTCC